>NC_137214.1:7117733-7713322 GCF_949987685.1 Ammodytes marinus
GCATAAAAAACGTAAACATATGTAGAATAATTTAGAACCATCAAATCCCCTCAAATGTAGCTGTATTACAGAATTATGGAAAAGTCTCCAGGAAGAAGTGAATGTATGCAATGTAATCAATGCAATGTTCTCCAACTTAGGGGTTCACAAACTTTTGCACATACAACATTTGTCAAATAATTTGTTTTATCTGTTTTAACAATTGATTTCTGGAAAAGAAACATGTTGAATTGATGAACAAACATCTGTTATTTCATATAAAAAATACTGGTATTGATAAAAATGAATTAATGATGGTTAAAATATATAAAATTCCAAAAGGCTCAAGCGGTTCGCATACTTTCAAGCAGCACTGTATATATATATAATAAATATAATGATTTATTCATCATGTACTGCTTGCACACTGTGAAGAGAGTTTAATTGAAAATCATCACGATTATTGTATAATTGTTATAATTAGTATTGAACATTGGAGCAATGCCTGTGGGAGGAAAATCAATTTCATATTTCATTAGGTCTGCCATGTTGTTCACACTATGGAACTTCATAACACAAATTAATATCATAGTTTTTCCAGTCAATGCTATTGGACATACACAGTGATTGCCTGGGCTTTGGGTTAGCACGCACGTCATACTACTTGCTGTAGTTTGGTCTGGCTTTGCGAGACTAGCACGCACGCTCATGATTTTTCTGATCTGAAAATGCAATACATTGTGTGGGAGAGAAGAAAGACTTGTGAAAATCAACCCAGGATGTCTGGTTTGATGTGCACTGCCCACTCTGTGCACATCAATGAGAGGAGACATGTCATGAGCGTCTGTCTGTCTGTCTGTCTGTCTGTCTGTCTGTCTGTCTGTCTGTCTGTCTGTCTGTCTGTCTGCCTGTCTGACTTTCTGACTATCTGACTGCCTATCTGTGTGCCTGTCTGTCTGTCTGACTATCTGTCTGCCTGACTGGCTGTCTGTCTGACTATCTGACTGCCTGTCTGGCTGTCTGTCTGACTATCTGACTGCCTATCTCCCTGCCTGTCATTCTTTCTGTCTGTTTGTCTGCCTATCTGTCTGCCTGTCTGTCTGTCTGTCTGTCTGACTATCTGACTGCCTATCTGTCTGCCTGTCATTCTTTCTGTCTGTTTGTCTGTCTGACTGCCTGCCTGCCTGTCTGTCTCTCCAGGGTCCGTCGAGACAGGAAGGGCCGGAGCGACCGCGTCTCAGACTGTCAGAACTGGCAGGACATCAGCGGGGAACACGCTATGAATGAAATGGAGGCCGTGGACAGTGTGGAGGTGGTGGACGGACGACAGAAGGTTTGTCTCATGCTGCTGTTTTCCACTGAGACTGCCACATGTATACCTTTTTCATGAATTTATTCAATCTTGATTTATATTTGAGAAAAATAACAAAATCAGTAAAGTAAAACAACAACACAAAAAAACAATGCAACGTTTAGAATCAACAGAGTAGAATCAACAAAGTAAAGTAAAGTAAAGTTGATAAAAAGAGAGACAAAACCATTGAAACATTTAATATAACAACATTGACATTTTTTCTTACTAAAAAGCCCTAAAACGTATTGGAATCATTTAATTGATTAAACAATTGGACAATGAAAAGAAGACAGTCAGTGCGTTTCCATGGCACAACTAGATTGGATTATCACATATATCGAACAAGACACTCGAACGGACCGTGTCACTTGTCTGAGTATACATGGCCTTTCAGAAATCGGATAAATGTCCGATGCATGGCTGTCTCCACTATGCTAGGTGGCGCTGTAGCCCTTTCAACCATGCTTTCAACAAGTGGTTTTAGAGCCACGTCCGCTTCTCTTCCGTCAATAACCCATGGTGTAGCCTATCACGCGCAGGCACACAAGCACAGAACGAGAAGTCCGATATGCGAAATCCGATCCCTGTATACATGCAGAGAGAAAGCCGACAATGAACGAATTATCTAGGTGTTCTTATCCGACTTCTCTTGTCCGTTATTGTGCCGATTTGTGTCCAAAGTAGATCGGATAAAGGTGTTTACATGCAGTTTAAAAGTCCTGTTGAGGTCTTATTCGTTTAGTTATCTGATTATAAGTCTGCATGTAAACGCACTGAGTGATGTAAAATTGCTGCATTTGAAAAGACTTGATTTAAAATACATGTCAGGTTATTTAAAACAATTACAAGAAGTGTTTAGCAGGTTGAAGAGAACATGTCTGAATTGGTTAGATGGTATGAAGTTATTGATTTTAATTCGTTTCGAAATAATTTATGAAACTTTAGATTATGACTATATGATTAAAGAATGGCAATTTATATAAGGCCGATTGCACCAGTATGATAAGGACCATAACCCACACAATAGGAGATTTACGTAAGTGGACTTATCCATGACCTGGCATTATGTATTTTTTTTATGTAAGCATCCTAAATTCTGAGCTCCGCGACCCAATTTGTCAATCAAGACAAAACCATTTCCACGGCAAAAAAAATATTTAGAGCCGTCTTCCTCTGCAGACTTCCTGTTAGAGGGACTGGGTTCTAAACACATCCACACACACACTATGGAAAGGCTTCACAATGCTCATACACACACACACACACACACACACACACACACACACACACACACACACACACACACACACACACTCATGCCTGTACATTCACAAACCCTCCATCGTGAGAGGAAATGACTGCATGAGTGCACACCGAAAAAAACACTCCCATTCACATATACACCGCACGCAAACATCTTTTAGTTTTTTCTCTTTCCGTCTCACCTGAGTGCCTCTCGTTGGCCCTGTCGAGTGCAGACACAGAACACTGCTTCGTGTCAGTTCACCAGCTAATGACATGACAGCTCACTGGATTTCTCTCTTTGAAAGTGTTGTATTTCTCCCCCCCCCCCCCCACTCAGATGAAAGATAAAGTGTAATTCGCCTTCCTCTCTCTCACCTCACAGATAGTCAGCAGGCTTCAGATTCGCAACGCCAGTGTCTCCGTCATGTACAAGTGTTCGGCTGAGAACAAAGTGGGCAAAGACGAGCGGCTCATCTACTTCTATGTCACCAGTGAGTATTACAGAGAACACGGAATCATTTTAAGGTTCAGTAAGCGGAATGGTCAGTTTAGCTATCTTCCTGTCAGTGACTACAGTTAGAAGTCCCCTCCCTCGTCCCCACGTCACCACATTAATGCACTGCGGTTTTCAAGCAGCGAGTTATCTAGCATCATCTCAGATCCATAAGTGTGATACAACATGATAAAAACCATCAAAACAGACATTGGGAAGGATTTTTACCTGCTCCGCCATTGTAGGCGCATACACATTCACATTCACCCATCTGTCGCTCTGCACGTGCACCTGCAGTGATACGGGTGCCAGTTTGTAGCGTTCTCTCTTCCGATTGGTTATCAGTAGTGGGATCCCCGAAAAGTTTATTTTTCGATTACATGCACAGCGAGTGACTGAGAGATCGGCTTTATGAAACACGCACACTATATAAGAGATCGCTGTATGAATAAAGAGCGATTTAACACGAATATTAACATAAATAAATCGCCTACTTCACCTTTAAGGGTTTGCTCCCCTCCAAATCCCCTCTAGTGGTACATATAACAGTGCACATTTCTGGTTTAATTTGTCAAAGTTTAGAATATTATATCGAAGTTTCTCCCTTCCCCTCATCACCATGGAGGTGAAGGGACTTGGTAGTGCTCTCAGCATTGGAGCATTAAAGTAGAAATCTGTCATGTTTCAGTTCCGGTAGGTTGCTTTAGAAGTGGAAGCTTTGCTGGTAAGATGTATTATATCAGTAAATTGGCAGTTTTGTATGCATTTAAGGAATCATTTCCATAGGGCGCTTGTGGTGTAGTGGTTAAAGTCGTCTCCCCCCCAATGAGACTCTCAGTCCTCCCTTGGTCATTCGCTGCATGTCATTCCCGTCTCTGCCCCATTTCATCCCTCTCTCTCTGTCTCTCTCTCCCTCAAATTCAAATTCAAAATCAAAAAGCTTTATTGGCATTGACTATTGTTGTCAACAAACAGTGTTGCCAAAGCATTACAGTGTTACAAATATCATATATTACGACCAAAGGGAACGTCAGAACAATATGTTAATATAACACACTAGCATAACAGACAGAGGTGCATAATAATATCTAATATATAAAATGATATGGACAAGAATAACAACTTTATTTTACAGGTTTTCAATTAACATGGGAATAAAATAAAACAATCTCTCTCTCTCTCTCTCACTGTCTCTGTCTCTCTCTCTGTCTCTCTCTCTCTCTCTCTCTCTCGCTGTCTCTCTCTCTCTCTCTCTCTCTCTCTGTGTCTCTGTGTCTCTGTCTCTGTCTCTGTCTCTCTCTCACTGTCTCTCTCTCTGTCTCTGTCTCTGTCTCTGTCTCTGTCTCTGTCTCTCTCTCTCTCTCTCTCTCTCTCTCTCTCTCTCTGTCTCTCTCTCTCCCTTAGCCATCCCCGAGGGCTTCAGTGTGGAGGTGCGGCCCTCTGAGAACCCCCTGGAGCAGGAGAGCGTGTCCCTGTGCTGCAGTGCTGATAACTACACCTACGAGCAGCTGCAGTGGTACCGTCTGGACCCGGTGGCCCTCAGGCAGCAGAGGGGAGAGCCCCAGGAGGTGGACTGTAGGAGCCTTCACCTCTACGCTCACACCCTGGAGGCACAGCTCTCCTTCAGGCAGCCCTCCAACAGCTGGGTCCTGGACTACACTATCCAGGCCCTGCAGCTGCACCACGAGGGCCACTACGTCTGCCTGGCTCAGAGCCGGCGCGGAGGGGAGAAACAGTGTCTCTTCAGGTACATCTCTGTCAAAGGTGAGAAAGAGATGAGAGAAGAGAGAGCTCACACAGACACACACACACACACACACACACACACACACACACACACACAAATACACACACACACATAGACATACAGTACATAATGGACACACACACATAAAGTCACTCACTCATTCACTAGAAAATGCATATGAAGGACCTCCGTGTGCATGAACCCTATTTATCACAAACAGACACACACGCACACACATACGCGCACACACACATACACACATACACACACACACACACACACACACACACACACACACACACACACACACTGATGGAACAACAGTTAATTATAGAGAGAATGCTCAACCCGTGTCTGCGGAAACACTCTGCTCTCAGTAGGGATGTTGTTGATATGCTGGGAGGCTTTAAAATACACACACACACAAAGAGAAGTGCCCACGCAGCCCGATACCCACATCCACACACACACAGAAAGATGAGAGGACGAGCGGTTTGCCTAACATCAATAAGCAGAATGACAGAAAGCAGAGCCCGGACACTGCAGGGCTGCACAACACACAACAGCAACAAAAACTTCATGCTTCATTCATGTTGGGTAATCTTGTGCTCAGTGCCTAGTGGACAGATGGAGATATTAATGGGATTTATTGACTTTTGACCTTTTTCTTTTCATCTCATGAGAGAGACCCCCCCATACACTTTTTTGCAGTCCTCGGGTTCATATTGCACTGTTCACATCAATGCACAGGCAAGTCAAAAGCCTTGATTTCTCTCTCTGTCGCTCCCTCTCTCTCTCGTCATATCTCTCTCTGTCCCTCTCTCTCCCTGTCTCTCTCTCTCCATATCTCTCCCTCCCTCTCTCTTCATATCTCTCCCTCTCTCTCTCTGTCTCTCTTTCTCTCCATATCTCTCCCTCCCTCTCCCTCCCTCTCTCTTCATATCTCCCTCTCTCCGTCTCTCTCTCTCTCTCTCCACATCTCTCTCCGTCTCTCCCTCCCTCTCTTGACCCTTCCCTCTGTCCCTGTAGCCCTGGAGGCTCCGCGGTACAAGCGCAGCCTGACCAACCAGACAGTGAATGTGACAGAGTCCCTGAGGATGGAGTGTGAGGTGGAGGGCCGCCCTCTCCCCCGCCTCTCCTGGTTCAAAGACAACCTGCCGCTGCACCAAATGTCAGGTTTGTCAACAACAACACACACACACACACACACACACACACGCGCGCGCGAAACACACACACACACACAAACACACACCTACAACGGCTTACACAACAGCAGCAGCGCAGTGCAGTGCAGACGCCCACCCAGAAATACAAATACAAGAGTACATGCCGACCCACACACAAACGGTTTGCTCATAAAGTCAGCGCATTTGGGTCTCTTTTGTTCACTTCGCATAAGTCCGTTTAAGTGACTTCCCAGCATGAGTCGCTTAATTCTGGCTTCACATTGGACTAAAACAGAGCTGTAACATTAAGCCTGGTTAATATTCTATTGGTAGTCAGTCAGTGATTCTGGAGAATGTATTTTTGTCCAAATCACTTTTTTGTCAATAATCAGTGAATATCTCCTCATGATCCGCTACCTGTCCGTGCTGTGTGTCCTCTGAAAGAACACCTGGTGTTAATACGAAGCCCAGCCTCTGTAAACAAGCATGTTGCTGAGTGGGACAACAAGCATTCTACAGAATCGCTGACTCCCCCATGAATCAGACGCCGACACATTTTGACAGATGTTGTTTTTTTTGTGTTTTTCTTGCCCTTGTTGCACCTTCCAGCGTGATAAATGGAAACCCTGCCGTTGAAAACCACCGTTGGCACAAATACGCCAAACACACACACACATGCACACACACACGCACACACACACGCACATACACACGCACACACGCACACACACACACACGCACACAGACACACAACCACCCACCAGCCCACCCACACTCCCATACTGTGTCACACACAACCAGTGACAATGCTCATGTGCACATCGACCCAGCCACACACACACACACACACACACACACGCGCGCGTGCGCGCGCACGCACACACACACACACACACACACACACACACACTAACATGTACAATATATAATAATAGTCACGGCTAATTAATTTTCTCAGCAAGCTTCTGTTCTTAACACTAGAATTACATGTGAGGGTGAGAGTGGGTGAGTGCTGCTCAGTACGACGTGGTTTGAGTGGCAGTGGGTTCACATATAGGGGGGCGGCCGGGGCATGTGGCTGGTCCTCACATGGTGCTAGGGGGGTTTATAAATATATAGTGGGCTCTTTGATCCATGGGATGTGACAAGAATTCAAGAAAAATACAGTTGAAAAAGTGGTTGATTGTATGATATGTAAGGGAAGTGTCACTAACCATTGGGTGCTGTGCTCACAGGGGTCCAGCTGCATGACGCTAACCGCACGCTGAGTATCCAGAGAGTGAGGGAGGAGGACGCCGGCCTCTACACCTGCACCGCCTGCAACCAGCGGGGCTGTGTGCACTCCTCTGCCTCTGTGTGGGTCATCGGTGAGACAAGGCCACACACACACACACACACACACACACACACACAGGCACACAATCACAAACACACACAGACGAGCGCACAAACGCACACACACACACACACACACACACACACACACACACACACACACACACACACACACACACACACACACACACACACTGAGTCGCGCAAACACACACAGATACATGCAAACACACACACAGTCACACACACAAACATTCAGCTACACACACACACACACCCACATTCAACCACACACACACAACCTCACACACACACACACACACACACACAAACATCTTTACACACATGTACAAAATCTGTTCAGTACCACCACAGTCACACCTGAATCCCCCTGCGCTCTCCCACTACGGCTGACATGCTTTTTTTTTTTTAAGTGCACTCAGGCCTGCAATCACTATTGCCCCTCGAGCTTCAAACTTCACACCCAAACTATACACAGGTCTACTCTGGAATTAAGTAGTTCACCTTTGACATCTTCTTTTTTCTTCTTTTGGTATGTTCAGCTCCCCACAATACAATCAGAGGCACTGTGACCGCTCAGGTGTTTAGTACTCAGAGTGAATAACTTTATGTAGTTGCAAGAAGTGTTCTCATTATGAGTGTTGAAGTTAAGTTAATGGCTGTTTAGCATATTGATGAAATTTAAAGATTTATTTTTCGAGGAGATCGCATCAAAGCCAGGACTGATAGTTTGATATATAGCACCCCCTAGAGGTGATTAAGAGTACTGCCATCATAGGGAGCTGAGACACCGTTATTTTCCTTTAATTCATTATTTTTCTATAAAAGGTCCAAAATGTATATTAAGGTGTTCATTTGACTATACCTTGCCTGTTTGTGTCTTTTCCTATCCAACTATCTTAAATGGATTTTGTCTCAACATGAGTTCAATACTTTGTACCATAAATTTCAACTTCTAAAGAACTTACATAATTTCAAGCACTATTCTGGAGGTTATTAGCGAAGGATTTGTTCTTATGTTAATGGACTGATTTATAACACATTTTCTTTTTGAAATGTGCCTTTTTAAGACCTGTAGGGGAGAGTGGCCTAAGTTGTGCAACTTTTCACTCAAAGTGACTTTAAAGTAAGGCCTTGACAGTAAAGTCTCCAACTCAAATATGTACATATATTTCAGGGTGTTGTGCATCCCTGGCAATAAAAACATTGGATCTGGAATAAACTGTTGAAGAAATATAGCTTTCGGAAAAAAAAGTTGTCTTGTTGCACAACTTGCCCCCGGTGTGGTGTAAGTTGTGCGGTTGGAGAGAATACCATGGGGTAAATTGTGCCATTGCTATATATCTCATAAACTGTAATGCAAGACAAATCCATTAGACAATCACTTATTTAAGGTGTATTTAAAGAAAATAAAGTAAATAGTTGACAAAGATTGAAGGACAATTTTCTTAAACAAGGCCTAGCAGATCTAATGGTTTTACCTGCAAGGCTCACAATGACAAAGTCACCATCATCATCTTTCTGGCCATCTGAACTCTCATCAGTGGTGTCGTTATGTGGAATTGAGATGTCACTCTCTTCTGAGCTACTGTAGACAATCACTTTCTTTTGGTGAGTAGCGTATACAGCCATGCCACTGGCACAACTCTCAGAAATGTACTTTGCACTAGTTGCTCCGTGCTTGTGGAACCAACTGCCACCTGACAAATGTGATTCCCCCTACATTTCTGCCTTTAAATCAAGGCTCAAAACCCATATGTACACCCTGGTGTTTCCTCCCCATTAATTATCTTACCTCTGCACTACTATCTGTGTTTATGTGGATGTATGGGCTTTACGTCTTTTATTTAGGTTATTGTTATTTTACCTTCATTGTTTACCTACTGAATGCACTATGTACAGCACTTTGGACAGTGCAAACTGTCATAAATGTGCTTTTATAAATACATTTTACTTACTTACTTACTTACTTACTTACTTACTTACTTACTTACTTACTTACTTACTTACTTACTTACTTACTTATAACTCACCTAGGCCCTTTGGCACAAATCACCCCAATCCCAGAAATTTGGATAATAAGCATGATGCAGCAATTTAGGGCTGACATCGTGCTAACTGTATAGACTCAAAATGTAGCATACCAAAGCACTAAAACATGTGTCAAATGTTTTCAAACTTGTCTATAATTGTTCAGACACAATAATCAAAAAACCTTGATCATGGAAATTTTACTTTGAAAGGCAAGACACAGTTTTTTGAGCTTAAATGTGCTTATATCTTATTCCTTGTGTCTCCCTTCTTTACAGGATGAGTCAAATGGATGGCTCTTCTTAAATATGTGGTCACATTTCCAATTTCTTCCATGGTTTTCTAGAAACAAGGGGTGGCACAACTTCCAAAATGCACAACTTAGGCCACTCTCCCCTACATACTATTCTTAGATTTATAAAATGAACAAAGGATGTATGCCAAAATATGTTCTGTAAAAACCTTTTAAACTATTATGTTGTACAAATTCAATCAAGATTTTTATCTCTGGCTTCGTCCAACTTCTAAGATGTTTAGTTTTGAAAGAGTTAAAAAATTAACGCACGTTTAGTTTGATGTTGCCAAATTTGCATATTTATTCAAACTTTCTGAATCAACTGTAATCAACTGGCAACGTTGTATGATGACATCTACAAGTTAAAAATGTCACCCTCTTCACCTGCAGTGTCTGGTCTTAAACACAGACACACTCTAAACCTGACTTTTTATTTCTCTATTTCCATTATAGGTTCTAGTGACAGGGCCAATGTGGAGATAGTGATCCTCATCGGGACTGGAGTCATTGCTGTGTTCTTCTGGGCCTTACTCATCATCATCTTCTGCAACGTCAAGCGGGTCAGTGTGTGTGTGTGTGTGTGTGTGTGTGTGTGTGTGTGTGTGTGTGTGTGTGTGTGTGTGTGTGTGTGTGTGTGTGTGTGTGTGTGTGTGTGTGTGTGTGTGTGTGTGTGTGTGTGTGTGTGCGTGCGTGTGTGCATGTGTGTGTGTTTGTTTTACCTGTTTATAGAGTTACTGTTACCTGCTGGGAAAGAGTAAGGCAAGGCAAGGCAAGTTTATTTATATAGCACAATTCAGACGCAAGGCCATTCAAAGTGCTTTACAGGGGCAAGATTAAAATACATGATACACATTAGAAAAGCGAATTAATAGAAATAAAACATTTAAAAGCGAATAAATAGAAATAGAACATTTTGAAATTACAGGTTAAAATGGAAACAAAAAAGTCTTCAGACTTGATTTAAAAGAGCTGAGAGTTTCAGCAGACCTCAAGTTTTCTGGGATTTTGTTCCAGAGATTTGGTGCATGACAACCAAAAGCTGAGTACACTTTTTAAAACAAGCTTATTCTTTAGGAGGCTGGTCACATATTTGAGCCCCTCTCACCTTTGCAGAGCAGCGATTCACAATGCATCACTGTCATATAAAAAAACTTGAACCGTTGAATATTCAGAACACATATCCGTGTTGACATGCTAGCAATATATAATATATAATTATATATATATAATTGGTTTTCCTTCTATCTCTACTTGTGTTGCTTTTGTTGTTGAGTCTGAGTTCTAATGCATTTTACCTGCCTGACACCTATTACCTCTTACGTTAAGCTCTTTCTCTGTGTGTGAACCTCAGGTCAACCCAGCAGACATAAAGACGGGCTATCTGTCCATCATCATGGACCCGGGGGAGGTGCCTCTGGATGAGCAGTGTGAATACCTGCCCTATGACTCCTCACAATGGGAGATCTCCAGAGACCGCCTCCGATTGGGTGAGCAATCGAGAAGTGTGTGTGTGTGCGTGTGTGTGTGTGTGTGTGTGTGTGTGTGTGTGTGTGTGTGTGTGTGTGTGTGTGTGTGTTAGTGTGTGTGTGAACTCGTTCAACTATTTCTGTGAGAACCAATTTGAGTTAAAAACCATAAAAGTGAGGACATTTTTGTAAAGTTAGGACATTTTGGCCGGTTCTCGCTTTGGGAAAAGGCATTTAAAGGAGCTGTTTGAGTGTTAACACTATGTTTTAAGGTGCAGGTATAGTGTAAGGGATGGGGTGAGACATTTCAATATGATTGTTATGGTAAGGGCAAGGGGGTATAAGGAATGCATTATGTCAATGAATGTTCTCACAAGCATAGTCGTACAAACGTGTGTGTGTGTGTGTGTGTGTGTGTTTGCATGTGTGCGTGTGTGTGTTTGTGTGTGTGTGGGAAAAAATACACAGGCAAGGCGTGTCGAGAGCAGATAGATGGATGAAACTGAATTAGTTTTCCATTTCCAAAATCCTTAATGGCATGGAGTTTGGATGGCGGCCAGTCGGGGCAAAGTGCTGCTAATGTGAAATATGTGCTCATTCATTCCCAGCACAGCTCCCCCCTCTCCCCCCCCCCCCCCCCCACACTCACACAGCAACGTATGGGAATACTTGTTTTCCCAAAGTGCTGCAATTCAGAATGTAAATCCTCCCCGCCTGGTTGTCTATAAGGAAGCCAGTTTAATTTACGTTTTATTTTTTGCAACTGCCAGCCCCCTGCAACAACTGTTTGTGTATTCCTGAGAGACTATAAACCCGGCCTAGCATAGATCAATGAGCATGGAGCATGAATATTCTGTTGTTTTGTTCCCTTTTCTGTTGGTTCTCCCAAACACAGGAAAGGTTTTAGGTCACGGCGCCTTCGGAAAAGTAATCGAGGCCTCCATCTACGGCATCAGCAAGAGCAACAGTTTAGACACGGTGGCTGTCAAGATGCTGAAGGGTGAGATTTGCTTTGGTGTGTGTGTGCTGAATATGTATTCCCTAATGGGAGTTTTGCAGGTAGCTTTTCTAAGAAGCCAACAATGCATTAGAAGTGGTTGCTGTTGATCAGAGCAAGCTAAACTTTTTTGAATGTATTATTTCACCTTGATTCATACAGGCAATATATTGAGAACAAGTTCTTATTGACAGTGGCGGCCTGATAAGTGACAAAAGCCACTTTAAGCAGATCAAATACATTAGATTTATAATACAATTTAATACCAAACTAAATTGGAAATGAGAACACAGACAACAATCAACAAGTGATGTGATGTGCATGCGAGGTGTACACATTTAAAACATAAATGATATGAATTTGTGTGTGTGTGTGTGTGTGTGTGTGTGTGTGTGTGTGTGTGTGTGTGTGTGTGTGTGTGTGTGTGTGTGTGTGTGTGTGTGTGTGTGTGTGTGTGTGTGTGTGTGTGTGTGTTTGTTTCACAGATGGAGCCACAGCCAGCGAGCATAAGGCCTTAATGTCAGAGCTAAAGATACTGATTCACATTGGCAACCATCTGAATGTGGTCAACCTGTTAGGAGCCTGCACCAAACCAAATGGTGGGTATAAGCTTCAAGCTTCAAGATTAATCTATAACATAAGTGTTTGTAGAGTCCCACATTATACTCCATTATGTCTTCCATATTGTTTGACTGACTCAACACAGACATACAGACATATGGCATATCACAATAATAATGCTGTATTCCAATGGACTGGGAGCAGAGTAAATAATGGAAAACACCAGATGTTAGTCAGTTCCAATGTTGTATCATTGTTCTTCTGGGTCACCACTCTCTGTTTTTAAAAGATATGTTGTCATGAGTTCGGAGACTGTTGTGTATTAAATTGCCGTTTTTCCCGTTGAGTTAAAATTCCTTTCCCATGAGGTGTTTACATTATTTTGTCCAGCCCGCCCCCGCCCCCCCTGCAGCTTCCACACAAAAATGCACGCCAACTGACACAGTCCAAACAGCTGCCTCTCATTTTCTAAATGTATGTCCATCCATGAGTTTGACCTGCAGAGCACGTTGCATCTGACAATGTTTACCCCTAAACAAATGCAGCCGTTTAGCATATAGCAGCTAACCTCAGGCGGGGAGTGCTTAGATTATACCAGATCCCACTATTTTGAATATGGTGTGTGTGTGTGGGGGGGGGGGGGGGGAGGGGGGGGGGAGTCAGAAATCATTTTAATGAGAGAAAAAGCTACTTTATTCTCAGGTGACAATGAATCCATATGTATCAACAGGTCCGCTGATGGTGATAGTGGAATACTGCAAGTATGGCAATCTGTCCAACTTCCTGAGGGCTAAGAGAGAGTTCTTCCTCCCATACAGGGTATACACAACACTCCTGATCTATCTATCTATCTATCTATCTATCTATCTATCTATCTATCTATCTATCTATCTATCTATCTATCTATCTATCTATCTATCTATCTATCTATCTATCTATCCATCCATCCATCCATCCATCCATCCATCCATCCATCCATCCATCCATCCATCCATCCATCCATCCATCCATCCATCCATCCATCCATCCATCCATCCATCCATCCATCCATCCATCCATCCTTCTATCTATCTATCTATCTATCTATCTATCTATCTATCTATCTATCTATCTATCTATCTATCTATCTATCTATCTATCTATCTATCTATCTATCTATCTATCTATCTATCTATCTATCTATCTATCTATCTATCTATCTATCTACAGTATCTATCAATATGTGTTTCTTACAAATGAAACAATGAAACAACTTCATGTGCATTTTGCAGCTCCATTTTGACTCATTAGAATGTTCCTCCCCTGTCAGGACCGCTCTCCTAAGACCCAGAGCCAGGTGAGGCGTATGATCGAGGCTGGTCTCCAGGAGCAGAGACCCCGTCAGCCTCCATCTCCTCCCTCCTCCTCCTCCTCCTCCCTCACCTCTCCTCCCCCCACGCCCTCCAACAACACACCCAGCCAGGAGCCCGCCACTGTGGAGAAAAGTAAGTCCGTTTTTTAAATCCACAAGAGCAGCCTTGCCTTGCCTTGCCTTATGTTTGTATTTTGTGCCTAGTTCGTTAAGTATTTGCTTTAATTTATAGCAATTAATCATACTTGATATTTTATTTTACCCTTATAGTATGTGTATCTGGAAGATCAGTTTTTTGCTCTTATTAAATACCGCTAACACAAGTTGATTCTGCTGACGTAAAGTGCAGCGTATTGTAGTAAATGTCTGTCTGTTGGCATCCGTGCTCAACAATTTTCTGACCGTAGCTAGATAGTCATGAAGGCTTAAAAAAGGTATTTGTTTCCTGTCAATAACTTTAGAGGTGACAGACCGGATACCTCCCTATTTAACTTGGAAAGGTTTATTTTTGTACGCCGTATGTTTCCCTTTAACATCTGCCTCATTTCCTCCTTGAATTTATTTGGAACAAAGCTACTGCCTTACGGAAAGCACGGCTACAGAAACTGTTACGTCCTAGGAGAGTGGAAAAATAGGTTGCCACTAAAACCATTGTTTCATTTCTCTTTGTTTCTCTTGCCCTCCTCTCTGTCCTCTCCTCCCTCCAGTGGAAGACTTGTGGAAGACTCCTCTGACCATAGAAGATCTCATCTGCTACAGCTTCCAGGTGGCTCGTGGGATGGAGTTCCTGGCCTCCAGAAAGGTGAATGGGTGGCCGCCTTACTAAGACAGTTACTGAACAAGCTGTGGTGAAACGTTACCAGTGGATCAGTCTCAGATATAGTGCATAGTACAGTATATATATATATATTAGTGGTGGGCCGTTATCGGCGTTAACGTGCTGCGTTAACGCTAGACTGTTATCGGCGATAAAAAAAATATCGCCGTTAATCTCTTATTCCACCTCCTGTTCGGCTCAGGGGAGATAATAATAGCCGGGGGCCGTTGTTGACACTTGAGGAGCCTTTATTCTCTCACACACCCGCCGCTCTCTCTCTCCATCACTTGCCCACGACACAATCGGGTATTGGAACGCAGGGTGGGTGTGTGTGGCCACCGGTCGCCACGTGACTATAAGTTTCCAAGTTTTAAACACTTCTATCTCTTCAACGTCACCGTACCCGAATCCTAAATATCCCCTTAGCAGACGCTATATTTCATCGGGGGGAAAACTTTGTTTAGCGCCACAGTTCGGCCGTAATGCTGCTGCAAACACACACACAGACACAGACACAGGCGCACACACACACGCTGCATGTCAGAGAGGGGCGCTACCAAAAAGACGAGAGGAGCGGTTGGAGCAGTTGGAGCGTTTAGAGACACATGCGTGCACATTTATTTACATACAATCGCAATCGCAGTCATTTGTGCAGTTATGTAAAATGTTTCACTAAGGAAAATTACAGAAAAAGTAACGCACAGTGACTTTGATGAGTAACTTTAATCTGATTACTGGTTTGGAGATAGTAACACGTTAGATTACTCGTTACTGAAAAAAGAGGTCCGATGCCGGTGTTGTGCCGAATTCCCACTCCCCGCCGAAATCCCACTCCCCTCTAGGAGGCTTAAACGCACCAGGCTTCTCATGGTGCGTTTAAGGACAGCTCGGAAAAATGTGTTACGACATGTAACAAATGGGTCTCTCTTGTAAATGAGACCCTGGGTCTCAATGAGATTTTACCTGTATAAATAAAGGTTAATAAAAAATAAAAAAATGAATTAAGTGGTTGTAGAAAGTGCGGGGGACAGAGGGCACAAATCGTATAGACTCTCAAGTGCAGCACAACATAACTTATATTTTGATGAAACATGAATTAAATAGCCTACAAACAGTTTCCTCAAAGCCTAAGACGAAGGAACTTGGCTTGTAAAAATCGCCTCGGTTCGTCAAACTACAACTAGCAATACGCTAGGAAGGCAGTGGGATCCTGCGGGGGAGTGGGATTTCGGCGGGGAGTGGGATTTCGGCACAACACCGGTAACGCGTTACTAAGTAACATCTTGTTGAACATTATTTATTTTCATCACCAATTATCATAGTAGTCCAGCTTCCTCAAGCAGTTTGTGATGCATGTTGGAAACAGGAGATGAGCCCCTGGTCTGATGCGCCACCTGGCTTGAGAAACACGTTCTCAAAGACTTACTTTGAGTCATTATTTAGGAGCACACACATATTATGAATGAATTCAAATGAGACATTTTAATCTAGATTAATCTAGATTAATTCCAAAATTAATCTAGATTAATCTAGATTAAAAAAATTAATCTATGCCCACCTCTAATATATATATATATATATACTGTGTATATAAATACAGTATACTGTATATATACTGGCTATATATTCTCCAATCTCTGTGAAATCAAAAATTACCGGGCCAATCAGAACACACATTCAGACTTAACATTCTTCCTGTCTAAAGGCCTTTGCACACCGGGCGCGACGCGAATAAACGCAACGTAAAAGCGAATGTTTTGAAATGTGAATTTTGTCGCGTCTCACTTTAGATGCGACGTCCCAGAAAAATCTAACTCAGTTCGAAAAAATTAAAAACGCAAATTCGCGATGCGAAATGACGGCGTTAATTAACGGATTAACCGCACGAATAAAACGCGCCCGGTGTGCAAAGGCCTTAAGGCAGTAATTGCCCCTCTCTACATTCCATAGTATTTTACGTGTTATCTTATTGGAATATAATTGCTATTGGCAATGTGGTTTGAAGCATAGGGCTTGATTGACAGGTCATCAGTCTATGTTGTGAATGTGAAATAAAATGTTCATCAATAGATAGTCGCATGACAAAGATTAAAATATATTGAATAATAGCTAATATGTATTGATGTATATTAATTATTGAATTATAATAATGTTGAATGTCAATTCAAAAGTTCATCCCTGCAAAACACTTGCAGTAGTCCATTGTTGTTCCAGAACACTGACTTACAGCTACAGTTCTATCTCATGTATGAATCCATGACTGATGGAATGGTGAAAACAAAATTGTCCTTAACTGATTCCTAATATAAGCCAGCTGATGGGAGCATAAGCACTGTGGGAGTGATGTCGGAACTCCTGTAGCAACTTTCAAAACTCAGCCCGGCCCGAGACACAGTCCAGAGTCCCTTACAAACAGGCGCACACAAACACACACACACACACACACACACACACACACACACACACACACACACACACACACACACACACACACACACACACACACACGTTGGTGGGGTTGTGATGTATGATGTACTGTATGTGTGTATCCATCCACAGTGTATCCACAGAGACCTGGCTGCCCGAAACATTCTCCTGTCAGAGAGCAACATTGTGAAGATCTGTGACTTTGGCCTGGCCCGGGACATATACAAAGACCCCGACTACGTCAGGAAAGGCAATGTACGCCACCCCCACACTTTAGACTCAAGCTTCTGGGTTTATTATTACTGTGCTGCAAACATTACATGACATTTTGTGTTTTATTTTTTTCAATGGTCCATTAAATGCTTTGGTTTAAAGGCAGGTGTCATACATGCCTGTGTGTGACTGTTAATATGTGCCTGGCGTTGTAACCTTCTCCCAGGCCCGGCTGCCTCTGAAGTGGATGGCTCCAGAGAGCATCTTTGACAAAGTCTACACCAGCCAGAGTGACGTGTGGTCTTTTGGAGTTCTCCTCTGGGAAATATTTTCACTGGGTAAAATAGTGTATATCGATATGTTCTCCTGCCAGAAGCAATTGGGAATTCATTCTCTAAAGGTCATCTATATGCAGAAGGCACTTTTTCATGTTTTTTTCAACATTTATATGGGTCCTCGTTGTGACTAGAGACTCCCACAGAATGAGAAAAAAACAACCCACTCTCTTCTTGAACCCTGTGTTAAAAAAAATATATGTATTTCCCCTTGAGATGTCATAAGGGGAGAAGCCAGGCCCCCTCATCAACAACTTAACCTAGCACTACCTCCACCTATGATAGGCCACACCCCTAGATACCAGCAGTAAGATTCAGGGCCAATCAGAGCAAACCTGGGCTTTTTGAAAGGCGGGTCTTAAAGAGACAGGCTCTAAAACGGAGCGTGTCAGACAGAGGATGAAAAGAGAATATTCAGCAATGGCACTGTGAGAAATATAAAGGGTTTTGTGAAACCCTAAACCATGAAAACAGTCTGTTGTAGAAACCCAAATTGCAGTGTAGAACCTGAAAATTAGCAGAATATGTGACCTTCAAGAAAGAAGTGTAGTTTTACAAAGAGTGAATCCTACTTAACCTGACATGCTTGTTAAAGGTGCTCAGAGGAACTTTCAGGTAATAGGTGACTGTACCCGTGACAAAGGCATTAAGAAAAACGATTACAATATAGCACTGATGGTCTCGTTTGCTGTTACATGTCATTTATGATCAGCAGAGGAAAAAGTAGAATGTTTCAGAAATATTTAAAAGTTCCTCGTAGCACCTCTAATGTCTGACCCTGGTCTTGTACCCGCTCAGGTGCGTCTCCGTACCCCGGAGTGCAGATTGACGAAGACTTCTGCAAACGATTGAAAGACGGCGTCAGGATGAGATCGCCAGAGACCGCATCCCCAGAAATGTAAGTGTGGGCTGGAATGTATCTTTGGATTTTTTTTCTTAATTATCTTTTCCTGTGAAAATAATATTAAAAGTCTACCATTTTATTCTGAATCCGAGGAGGAAATATTTGATAGCAGGACGATATTCATGAGCAAAAGGGACTTATTTCAATATTATGGTTATGAGTTGGATCAGTGATCTTCTGTTTGGTTTATGTAGAATGGTTAAATAGCTTATGCATGGCTGTAAATTGTACACGTTCAATCAATTTGACTAATAACAAAGAATATAGTACCAAATGTGTAATGGGGCGGGTTGGCTGTTGAAGACCACAGTGTGTTTTGTTGTGACGGTGCTGCCCTCTGCTGGTAGATATGGCATCATGCTGGGCTGCTGGCACGGAGAGCCCAAACAGAGACCCACCTTCCCCGCTCTGATGCAGATCATGGGAGACCTGCTGACAGACAACAGCCTACCTGTAAGTTACCTGCTCATTCTACCTAAGTGATGCCCTTTATTTTTCTTCTTTTTTTAAAGATATTTTTTTGGCATTTTTATGCTTTATTGATAGTGTAGAGACAGAGTTGAAATGAGGCAGAGAGGGGAGTGACATGCAGAGAGCAACCGCGGGCTGGAATCGAACCCGGATCCGCTGCTGGCCGAGGCCCATGGGGGGGACGCCCTACCAACTGAGCTAAGGGCGCCCCCTGTGATGTTCTTTTTTAAAGGAATACTTCACCCATACAGAACCAGCGTTCTATCATTATAAAATCTCTATTATGATATAATAAATAATTTCTTCCCTCAGTCTCCCCTTGGCCAAGCTATCCTGTTAATCCAAACCCTACACCATACAAAATGTAGGGTTACAGAGTGAGACCATAAAACACTGTTTCTGCCTTTTCTCAGGCTAGGATGAACCGATTTCTAAAATGTTTGCACATTTATACTACATAGGATCTCAGAGTTCAATACACCTTCATATTTCCACCGGTGAAGTAGGTCTTTAAGTAAGTCTTAACAAGTTTTCAGGGACTTTTTTTAAAATCTCTAACCAATGCCCTCCAGGATGGGAAAGACTACGGCCCTCTGAACCAATCACAGAGCTCGGAGGATGACGGCTTCTCACAGGCCTCGTCTCGCCCTACGTCTGAAGAGGAGCTGAGGATGGCCATGCCCACAAGGTACTGTGTGTACTGGACTCATGCACACTCCTCTTGTATTTCAGGACCCACTAAAAGGGCAAGATCCCAGACCCATTTCTCCTGAAAGGAAAATGATGGGGGATATAACAGAGACCAAGTGAACATAGAACCCATTTCTAATGGTTTTTTTTTAAATATTTTTTTTTAAATATGTTCTATCAATAACTAAATACTTTGTCATTATGTTTTGTTTGTATTTGTTCAAATGTACTTTGAATTGAACAAAAGAACATATATTAATTCAAAAATAATTGAAACAGCAAAAATAATTGAGCGGCTTATTACCACGTTTGTTAGTGTGACAAATATGTTACATCAGGATTTCCATGACTATTGTTAAGGCTAAAGGCCCGATGTGATGTATACATACATTTGTTCATGAAATATGGTCAGCCTAGGTTAAATGTAACACAGGACACATTATTAAAGCATTAGAATTGTTAAATGGGTATAAACTCAACTTTAGTAACAAAATACAAGCTTTTTCAAATGCTTTTTCATTCCTTCACACCAGGATGTTGAGTATATGTCACTTAGGGACTTAATGAGTGAAAGTCAATAATAAAGCTGTATGAGGAAGATTGTAGGACATTCACAGTGTGTGTTACGTGGGTGTGTCACCATGGGTTCTCAGACCTGGAAAACTGTCACATCAGCTTGAACGTCGACTCTCTAAAGCATTTTATTTATCGTCAGCAACCCCATGAAAGTAGCACCTAAAACAATGCAATTAAGAAGTATTGTCTTTGTATTCTATAATCTTCCTTCCTCACTGGCATCAGAGCACATACATTAGCCACACTGTCGCCCCGGGCAATATGTTCCTTAACTACCATGAACACGTACAATGACGTTGAGTCCATCCTACACACACACACGCCCAGCTGTCGTCAGTAATCATTTGTGCGCCACCTCCACTGCTGGAAATAGTCCCCGAGAAATGAGTCCTTTTAAAGTTCAGTTTGCTTGAAACTACTTTCAATGTTGTTGCCTGGCTTATTACTGAATAGAAACAGCAAATCCATCCTCACAGGGGGCCTCAGTGATATTTCGGCTAGTTAAATTAAATGAAAATAACAAATTGTGATCTATCTATCTATCTATCTATCTATCTATCTATCTATCTATCTATCTATCGCGCACTAATCTGATCAATCATCCCCCCATACGTCTCCACCAGGTATTATAACTGCGTGCCCTTTTCCGGCTGTGTGTTTGTTGGACCGTCCAAAGCGTGCCAGCCCAGAGTCAAGACGTTTGACGAGTTGCCCCTGGAGATGCACGCACAGAAATCTCCTCAAGTAAGCGCTTCATCTTCTTTGGTCAATTCGCTGACAATGTTAGGGAACCACATTTTGACATTTCTGGAGAATGACATTTTTTTACTTTTGGAATGTGTTTCTCCCCAGATACGTAATTACCAGAAATACTCAAATATATCCTTTTTAATTCACACAATGTCAAACTTTGTCCCTCCCCAGGACAACCAGTCGGACAGCGGGATGGTCCTGTCCTCCGAGGAATTTGAGAGAATTGAACACCAGCACAGGGGCGCCGTCTCAAAAAGGTTAGTCATACAAAAAGCACGTGTGATCCATTATTTATCTCTGAAACTCAAAGTGACACATAAGAAATAAGCAGCCTGGGATTTACCCTGCGTTCCAAATCGCATACCCTTTCTCTTCACTATTCAACATACTACAGCTGACCATAAAAATAATGTAGTTAGCATGCAGTATGCTACAATTGGGACTTACTGTTCCTTAATTACTTGATCATAACATTGGGCCTTGAACTTGCCTCTTGCTTGTATATCTGTTGCAATGCTGGTTGTTTTCCGTCGATATGGCGTAACTTCCAGTGCGCAGTGGATTGTGGGTCAGAATCACCAAAATAACACACTAGTGTCCACCACAATCACATACTAGTAATACTCCCGGTCAAACCTTTCAAAATAAAACACTATAAAACTAGACACATTTACAAACAAGCAATACTTCCGATAGATAGGCTAACAAACTAATTCACCTGCAATCGGCAAGTTACACCTGTAGTCCTGTGTGTGTGTGTGTGTGTGTGTGTGTGTGTGTGTGTGTGTGTGTGTGTGTGTGTGTGAGAGAGCTTGTAAACGTGCATTTACTGCAATTTGTGCTATTTGTACATTGTGAACAAAATGCCTTGAATATTCTGACTGTAGGGACGATCATCGAAAAATAAGAATAAAAAATATAATAAAAACTAAATAGGGGAAGGTGGGGTGATTTGTGCATTTTGGAAGTTGCAAAACCCCTTGTTTCTAGAAAACCGTGAAAGAAATTGGAAATGTGACCACATATTTAAGAAGAGCCATCCATTTGACTCATCCTGTAAAGAAGGGAGACACAAGGAATAAGATATAAGCACATTTAAGCTCAAAAAACTGTGTTTTGCCTTTCAAAGTAAAATTTCCATGATCAAGGTTTTTTGATTATTGTGTCTGAACAATTATAGACACGTTTGAAAACATTTGACACATGTTTTAGTGCTTTGGTATGCTACACTTTGAGTCTATATAGTTAGCACAATGTCATCCCTAAATTGCTGCATCATGCCTATTATCCAAAATTCTGGGGATGGGGTGATTTGTGCGCAAGGGCCTGGGTGAGTTATAAGTAAGTAAGTAAGTAAAATGTATTTATAAAAGCACATTTATGACAGTTTGCACTGTCCAAAGTGCTGTACATAGTGCATTCAGTAGGTAAACAATGAAGGTAAAATAACAATAACCAAAATAAAAGACGTAAAGCCCATACATCCACATAAACACAGATAGTAGTGCAGAGGTAAGTAAGTAGTGCAGAGGTTAATGGGGAGGAAACACCAGGGTGTACATATGGGTTTTGAGCCTTGATTTAAAGGCAGAAATGTAGGGGGAATCACATTTGTCAGGTGGCAGTTGGTTCCACAAGCACGGAGCAACTAGTGCAAAGTACATTTCTGAGAGTTGTGCCAGTGGCATGGCTGTATACGCTGGTCACCAAAAGAAAGTGATTGTCTACAGTAGCTCAGAAGAGAGTGACATCTCAATTCCACATAACGACACCACTGATGAGAGTTCAGATGGCCAGAAAGATGATGATGGTGACTTTGTCATTGTGACAGAATGACGCACAAATCACCCCACTACGTGGGGTGATTTGTGCGACAAGACAACTTTTTTTCCGAAAGCTATATTTCTTAAACAGTTTATTCCAGATCCAAAGTTTTTATTGCCAGGGATGCACAACATCCTGAAATATATGTACATATTTGAGTTGGAGACATAACTGTCAAGGCCTCACTTTAAAATCACTTTGAGTAAAAAGTTGCACAAATCACCCCATCTTCCCCTATGTCTAAAATTAAGATTATTATTATGTTTTCATTTTAAATTTGATCACAAATATTATATCTGAAGTATTAATAGTTTATGCGCGCACACATGCACACACACACACACACACACACACACACACACACACACACACACACACACACACACACACACACACACACACACACACACACAATACACTTGATAAAGACAAATGTAATACAAATAAAAAAAATCACTTTTTAATTTCTCTTTAATTAATCTATATGTAAAAATTATGAAGGAAAAATTAAAGATTATATTTATAAATTATATTATATATTTGCCGAACTGTTTGTCTATTTTCAGTGAGAGGAACTTGTTTCAAAAAGACATAATTACATCTCTTTATAATGACGCCTCTTTACTGCCCCTATGTGGCCACAATGAGGTACTACACCCACAGACATTTATGGAGTCAGTCCAATAGTTCTCAATCAGTTAAATCCTATTCAGAGCGTGAGTGCAGGCGCCTTCCTGTGGCCATTAATCATTACTACAACCACACTGGTCGCTAGGCGTAATTACATACAAGCAACATGTTTGGTTGAAAAAAAGTGTCGTGGTTGTTACTAAACTCACATTGTAAAAATGTATTCACCATTTCATAGCATCAATGCACTAAATCAGATAATATCTGAGAATGAAAGCGGATAAAACACCACCTTTATCTCGACAGCACACGCACAACCATGTGTTATTAGGAGGAGTATGCTACATTGTGTTAGCTACACTAGCTTAAGCTAACGGTTTGTAACAGTTGGCTAATAATCAGGTTTAGTGGAGCAAGACCTATTGCCACTAACTTCTTCATGAGCATTAATTAGCCTACTCTCTTGAAGTAACGTTACTTTAAATAACATCCAGGCGAAACGTCAGTCTGCATTGTATGTAGGCCTATAGTTTGTATGGAGTATCATCTCATTATGCGTACATTAGACCGGTAGATGCAAGGGCCACCAAATGACTGTTCGCCTGGAGCCCCCAAATGGCTAAATTCGCCACTGATCTGAGCACAAGTATTGGGACTTCCCTCAATCTTTTTTTTACCATACTAAATAGCAGGGTAGTAGTATGCGTATTGGAACGCAGCCATAGTGCGAGTGTTTGACCCTTATTACATTGAGTGAAACCACAGCAGTTTTTCAAAAAAAGTGATCTACAGCGGAGTCCTTATTAATGCATGGGATTACTGTAATGTAAGAAGGAGTAAAAACAGTCTGAGTTATTCAAACAGGGCCTGAATCTATCAAAGTGTTACACTGTAAGGAATGTAGACAACTAGACAACGTACCAGCATAAGGTCATGGCTAAAAGTAAATGATGAGACGCATCTATGTAGCAACACACTCCTACGTACAGTAAAGTGTAGGAGGAACCTTTAAGAGCATGACAGAAATTATAGCATGTAGGCCTATGCTGAGAGCAAGTCTGAGAAAGATTTAACCCACCTGTTTCATTGTTCTTCCTTTGAAAAAATACATTTTACTCAGGGATTCTGTGATTTTTCTTTAGTTCAGTGTACTAGCTATCTCCAGTAGAAATGATCACGGGAAATGAGCAAGTAACCATAATAGTAAATGTATAGGTGTATATAGGTTTCTTTCTGATTTTAGTTTTTTTTACAGTGAAAAATGTAACGTCCATGTTTTGGAGAGTGAAGCTCAAGCAATCAAGCTTTGTCTACACATTATATGCGCATTGGTATAGGATCAATGCGTTGTAAGTTTTAGTCTTTCATGGCATTCGTTGACAATTATAAAAAATATACAGTAGAATGTCACAAGGTTTTATTCCACTTTTTGTAGCTGCGTTCCTGTCAGTTGAACTCGATCCCTACGGTGCATTTCCTATTTCATTAACTAATAGGGCTGTGCAATACAATGAATTTAAATCACAATTTCAATTTCCAACAATTCAGAAAATTAGATCATGTGAATGTTGTATCTTGTGTTTGTATAATTGTATTATTTTCAACAAATTGACAAAAAATAAATAAAAAATGAAATTAAATTCACTGAAATCCACTGTTAAAAAGACAACTGCTCCAACACACTGGAAACAATGCATTGAGTAACTTTATTTTTTTAAATATCAATGTCATGTGTTAATCGTGATATCAATATCAATCAAAGTAATCGCAATCGTGATTTTTCCTGAGAGATTTGTATTTATTTCCCAGTCGTATAGACAGCAGCAGCAGCACGGCCCCTCTGACGGCCTCCTCCCATGATTCCTTGGGGCGCAGCAGCTCTAGACAGCGCAGCACCTTCTTCAGCCAGCTCTCTGGACAGACCTTCTACAACAACGAGTATGGACACCTGTCAGAGGACGGCTTGTGTCCCTTCTTCTCCTCACCAGACACCCCCTGCCCCATGGCCTCCTCCAATGTCTAAAGCTCAACCAGAGACTGTATAGAACATCTCCACTCAAACTAGTCATTTATTTAAGGTGGAGTCAGTCAGCCATTTTGGAGAAGGCTTGTCGTCAAAATCACTTTTTGTCAAAATCAAAAAAATATCTGGTGATCCGCTACCTCTACAGGACAGACAGGTAGCGGATCATGAGGAGATATTCACTGATTTTGCCCAAAACGTGATTTTGACCACAAGCATTCTCCAGAATCACTGACTCCACCTTTAATAAGGGCAGGTTATACATCACCCATGGCAAGAGCTGACCTCTACTTTACAACAAATGGACTGAGCTGTACGTGCCTGAAGTTCCTCTAATGAGCCACTGGGTGGCAGCATTATGACAGTATCTTTTATTCATACAGTTATATTTTTTATCTTTTTATATACAGAGTATTCTTCCTCTTTTTTTTGTACAAATGATGACTCATATTGGAAGAAATAAACCATTTTATATTCTCCCTTCTCGTCTTATTCTATGACTGATAGTGAAGTTTGTCCCAAAATGTGCATTTTGTATTCAAATGAGTCAGTGATTCTGGAGAACACTTGTCAAAATCACTTATTGTAAAAATCTATTTATTTCTCCACACCATCCGCTACCTGTCCGTATTTGTGCGCTGAAACAAAATCCAGTGTTTATAGACTGCCTAGGCTCTGTAAACTGGTATGTAAAGAAAGGGAAAGCAACATGCCAATTTACAGAGCATAGGCTGTTTATCAGTGCACAGTGTGGGGAGATATTCACTGATTCTGACACAAAAAAAGGGATTTTGACAACAAGCTTTCTCCAGAATCCCCGACTACACCTTTTAATGTTGAAATCATGTACAGGTCAAATGCAATTAGAACCACAAGCTCCGTAATGATCCATATGATGGAACAATCAGTGAAACAAGCTTAAGTGTGTGTGTGTGTGTGTGTGTGTGTGTGTGTGTGTGTGTGTGTGTGTGTGTGTGTGTGTGTGTGTGTGTGTGTGTGTGTGTGTCATTTAGTGTAGGCGGAGACACCTCGAACAAGGAATAAGTGACGGAGGTAAACAGAGAGATGTAGGGCAGAATGAAAGGAGTGAGTCACACTAAAGCGACCTCTTACTCTTAATCAGAGGTAGACGTAGGCATGATGACAGCTGTGACAGCCTAACACCCTCTTACATGCTCCCAACACAACCTGTGTGTGGGCTGTTGACTATGGCTGAGGGAAATGAACAAAGTCCACTTTTCTCACACACACACACACACACACACACACACACACACACACACACACACACACACACACACACACACACTAGAGTTTAGTTAATCATACTTACCAGAGGTGCAAAGGTTCCATTTTCTATTTCTATGAATAAATGTTCATCTGGGTCCAAGGGTGAATCCAGGTTAACAGTCACTTTCAAGTGGAAAAGCTGACACATTTGAAGTGAAATAATTATTTTACACTAGTAGCTTACCCTGAATAACCTGGACTGTATAACGTCACTACTATATATGTTTGATTGTACATTAACCGATTTTTAGCACCTTTTCAGGCCAGAAATATAAAATATTTCTTTGTTAAACCTCAGTTGATTAGGCAAGTGCCACTTTTAACAGAAATATTCAGAACAAATAAAAATAACTCAAACCAAAATTATAGGTTTCACAACTAGTAGAATACACTTCAGCTTATATAAAACATTAAGACATGAATGGTCAAAGAGTGTTTTCTATGGCACCTTTACTTGTCTTGAAGGACACATAGAACTACGGAGTCGTCTGAGAAATGGGATTTACAGTAGCAGGGCCAGTTTGGAGGGATTTTGATTATCACTGACCTAAATCACAATGTTTTTTTATACAACAGTAGAAAAGGGGGGAACAAGTGAGAAAGAGGTACACCATCTCCCTGTACAAAACCCTATCTTTTTTTTTTTACAATTTACATCTTCATGGAAAAACAATCGGTAAACAAACGCATGTACCATGTAAAACATAATCAAAACTAAATCAATTGAGCTCTTTAAAAATAAAACAAGACATTCATTATAACATTGTTTTTGCAATTATTACATTGGAATGGACAAAGTCAAAACTAGGGCAGTGTTTTTGACAGTGAAATAGTTGGTAGAAATAAGGCTGGAGGGTAAACAATGATTTAAAAAAAAAAAATCGATACAGAAAGATGTAACGCGTATGAAAGAATGTGTGAAAAAAACACAATGAGATAGACACAATGAGAGCTGATGAGAATCCTGTAACATCAAACCTAAGAGAAGGCACGTACACGTTTTGAATACGAGGGGGGAGACTAAATGGATTGGGCTGAGAACAGTACAGTCATCATACAGTGATAAATGATACTAAATGTAGCAATATGGAGTGCGTGCAGCCTACGTCAGCTAGCACAGGCCTTAGAAACCAGAACACTTCCTTCACACCGTCATTCTATTTGGAAACAAACGCAGCTTACAGTTAGAGCCATATACTGCTGGAACAATTGACCTGGCTGGAATTAACAATTAATAATTAGTTTTCTAACACTCAGGTGTGTGTCTTTTTGTCTGTTAATTAATTGGACATTAAGCATTTTCCTATATTTGGATATACAGTAAATGGAAATTTGAGTTGGTGGTAGAATATCAAGGAAAAGCTATTTTTTTTCCTACTTCTGTAATTTCGAAAAAGTGAAACTTCCATATATTATTCTAAATGCATTACAGTTGATAGGAAAGATGTATTTGTTTTATTTAGCTGATTATAACCAAAAGATTGTGAAATAAATTAAGAAAATCTCAAAATATTAGAATATCACAAGTCGAATAAAAAAAAGGGACTATTCTAGTATTTTTGAGATATTGGATTTCCATGAACTCTAAGCCGTAATCAGCCAAAAAACAAAAGAAAGGCTTGATATATTTCAATTTATGTGTAAAGAATGAACTCTTCCATGATGTTGTAGTGTCATTTTGTGAGATGCACCTGTATTTTTCCATTTGTACTTCGACCAAAAATAATATATATATTTACAGCCTTCAAATAGCCATCAACCCTAACACAGTAACAAAATGAGCTTCCTCTCCTCTCTACATGACAGTCAGCCTCCACACACACACACACAGAGCCTGCAGTAACTCAGACACAGCCCTAGAGCCTGGGAGTTAGATCCAGGGCCGCACTCACTTGGGAAAGGGAAGTTTGGTTGGAGACAAGGGGTTGGATTTAGCTAACAGGCTAGAAACTTGGCACTTATAAATAAGATGAGACAGGGGAGAGGGGGTGGGGGCAGTCCTCATGACATTTTCCCTATCTGGATCTTCTTCCAGGCCTCTGAAGCCGTGAATATACAGGAGTCGATGATCCCTGCTACTGTAAACGTCCCGCCTACGATGGCACAGATCTAGAAGAAAAAACAAGTCACTGTCAGTGTGGCTACTAAAGGCTAGCAAGCAAAAGCATTGTTTTTTCAAGTACTGGTCGATTTAAAGATTTTTTTGTCTATTTTGCATCTATTACATGTTTTCTTTCATACTAGTATAAATAAAAAAGGTCCACAATGTACATTTAGGTGTTTATCTGACTAAACCTTGTCTGTTTGCGTTTGTACAGTTGTGTTCAAAATAATAGCAGTGTGTTTAAAAAATTAAGTAAAGATCAAAATCCTAATAATAGCTTTTATTTCCATACACGCAAATGCATTGGGGACATTGCACATTCTATTCCAACTCCAAATATGAAGAAACATGTGTCAAATGTTTCTTCATCTTTACAGAAAGTGAAGAAAAAGGAATATTAGACTGTTCAAAAAAAATAGCAGAGTCTAGAGTTTTCTTTACAACTCAAACATTTACTGTATCAACTGAAAAATGCATGAAGATTTAGCTTTCCTATGAATCACTGAACTAATATTTAGTTGTATAACCTCTGTTTCTGAGAACTGCTTCACATCTGTGTTGCATGGAACCGACCAACTTATGGCACCTGTGAACAGGTGTTTCAGCCCAGGACGATTGGACTACATTCCACAATTCCTCTGCATTTCTTGGTTTTGCCTCAAAAACAGCATTTTTGATGTCACCACATAGGTTTTCTATTGGATTAAGGTCCAGGGATTGGGCTGGTCACTCAAAGTGTACTGTGGCTTGAATAGGGGCCGCAGACAGTTTGTCAGACGACCCCCATACTGAATTCAAGCCATGGTACACTTTGAAGACAGTGAAGCATGGTGGCACAGACATCATGTTATGGGGATGTTTCTCATACTATGGTGTCGGGTCTATTTATCGCATACCATGGATCATGGATCAGTTTGGTTACATTAGAATACTTGAAGAGGTCATGTTGCCTTATGCTGAAGAGGAAATGCCCTTGAAATGGGTGTTCCAACAAGTCAACGACCCCAAACACACCAGTAAGCGAACAAGATCTTGGTTCCAGACCAACAAGATTAACGTTATGGACTGGCCAGCCCAATCCCTGGACCATAATCCAATAGAAAACATATGTGATGACATCAAAAATGCTGTTTTTGAGGCAAAACCAAGAAATGCAGAGGAATTGTGGAATGTGGTCCAATCGTCCTGGGCTGAAACACCTGTTCACAGGTGCCATAAGTTGGTGGGCTCCATGCAACACAGATGTGAAGCAGTTCTCAGAAACAGAGGTTATACAACTAAATATTAGTTCAGTGATTCATAGGAAAGCTAAATCTTCATGCATTTTTCAGTTGATAGAGTAAATGTTTGAGTTGTAAAGAAAACTCTAGACTCTGCTATTTTTTTGAACAGTCTAATATTCCTTTTTCTTCACTTTCTGTAAAGATGAAGAAACATTTGACACATGTTTCTTCATATTTGGAGTTGGAATAGAATGTGCAATGTCCCCAATGCATTTGCGTGTATGGAAATAAAAGCTATTATTAGGATTTTGATCTTTACTCAATTTTTTAAACACACTGCTATTATTTTGAACACAACTGTATATTTCTCGTTTCTTTCGATACATTGTGTTCTTAAAAACATGGAGGAGAATGCATTTTTTTAAGACCTGTACAGAGTTTGTTTTATCAAATGAAACTGGCTGTATCCAAAATCTGACACTAAAATGTTGTCCAAATGAAATACAGATTTGAACTCAGGCTTTAGCCAACATCTAGATTTTTTTTTAAAGACAACATTCACAGATAAGTAGTTAAGATATTAGTTCATATTCAAACAGTTGTGAAGAAATTGTAACACTAAAAACAATCGTTTAAATGTTAAGTAATCAACTGACCCTATGTTTACCCTATTTACCTGCAGTGTCTGGCTTTAAGAGCTCAAATATGTTCTGCCTTGGTTATAAATGGCTGAACATCAGCTGCTTTTAATAACGCCTGATGTCAACAGTACGTTCCACTGACACTTGAGAATGTGCTGGAATCCAGCAGAAAAAGCCGCTTTGCTGCTGCAGCTTTGACTCACAATCCTACGCGATGACTCATGATCACACTTTAACAACAGTCATATCCTAGCCATGCCTTAAGTCATGACAAAACCAACAGAATAAAAACAGTCAAATAACAGTGTTAGCTCATCTGATAGGCAGCCTATTTAATCCTGACGCTAGTATATGTCAGCGGGGAAAGATGAGGTGACAAAGACATTCCACAAGCCACAAAGTCAGGTGGGGAGCAGGGGGGGGGCAGAGAGAGAGGAATTAAGGGAGTCAAAAGGAAGATTTTGGGAAAATGAAGGGTGAGGAAGGATTAACAGTACGGCTGGGCCAAGGGAAGACTGAGGAAAGACTGAGGGAAGAAAAAACCTAATTCATTATATTATAATACCGATTTTTTAATGATAGAACACCGGTTCCGTATGGGTGAAGTATTCCTTTAAAACAAATGTAATGTGTCAAATAGAGTTAGTGGTTCTGGTAGGGCAGACTGTGTTAACTGTGGACAGAGCTTACACTGAATACACTTACATTTACACTAATGAAAATGGGAGCATAACAAGATGAGAACACAACGCTGACAGATAAAGTTCTTATAAAGTTGGTATAGTGAACTTGTTAGCATATTAGCTAACAGACGCCTTTTGTACACATCCAGCAGACACGTGGCAGTATTAGACATTAAATTAGAGCAAAGAGTCCGCCCACACAGCACACTCCGAATTAAAGTCCAATATTGACTGAACTTTTGGCTGTTTGTCTCCACCAAATCCAACTCCAGTTAGTTGAGTTGAGGGGTATGGTAGACGATACATGACCTAAGTATCACTAAAAGCACTATGAGTTTTTGAAAAATGGCTATATCATTTGAATATTATTATAAAATAGCTAAATAAATAAATAAATGTGTAAATTAATAAAGGAATAAGTAAACAAAAAAAAACACAAATATATAAATAAAAGTTGATATTTCAACAGGCCATAAATACATGTCTTAAATGTATTACTGCATTTTTCTTCACCTTCATTTATTTATTTCTGTGTCTGTGTACTTTTACCTGCAAGTAATGCCTTTAACGTTAGACTCTTAGATAGGGGGCAACTGTTTGCTAATAGGGTCAGCATTAACATAAATTGTGTGCCAGGGTTGATTTCACAGCTCATTTCTGCTGAAAAATAAAAAATAAGTTATCGCAGCATAACGTTTTGGTTCAAACCTTAAATCAAAGTGTTCCCTGTCATTTAAGACCTTAAAAGACCTCGGGTTTAGAGCCAAAGAATGTTGTGGTGTAGCGAGAGCATTGACTCACTGTAGTGACGAAGCGGTAGAAGGGCTGCCTCCTCTCCGTGTACTTGACGGTGATTGGACTGAGGTCGTATCTGAACCAGATGGCCGGGATGATCCGGCCCGTGTGGCTGTACGCTACGTATTCCTGGGAGAGAGAGATATAGAAGATGGGGGGGGAAAAAAAGAGTTTTAACAAATGTACATGGGTTTGGGAGTTTGGGATTTAAAATCAACACTGGGACAGTTTAATCCCATCATGTTTTCTGTGTCAATCCCATCTCTAGCAGTGGCAACAATGTTCATGAGTCATAAAAGTGATGATTCATTAGAAATTCATCTTGGCCTAATTCAACTGATGAAGTAAGCGGGAGGAGGCTGTGTGTGTGTTGTGCAATTGTAATGTGATGACATAGATATCAGTAAGTTTACATAAGTGACATTTCTGCAAAAAAAAAAAATCGAATTCAAATAAAGTGTGAATACATTCAACATGAAAAAAAGATTGATGCTGCACTCCATCCATACACTGAATTGCACTGATAACATACCTCAGCTGGACCTTTATTTGTGCTTTATCGGGGAGATTTTGGAATATTTTCAGCACATAGACTTCACAGCTGACCTGCACTGTTGTGACTCCTAACGGTGATCCCAGCTGTCAGTCAAAACAGTTCTAGGAAATGTGTGTTTTATGGTTTGTTGACTTGTAGGGGAGCGTTTGTTTTCAGTCACCAGGGCTGCTGAGCTTTCACCTCCAGGTGAGTGGACACGTTAACTATGGTGACTACTACATGCTCCGGCCATATGTTGGGAGGGTCACGCTGCTGCCCATGACACGTGCAGAACAATAACATATGACACAGAGGCTAGTATAGGATGTAAAGGAGGGAAGGGCAAAGGAAAAGAGGGATAGTAACGGTAATACAGCACCTTGTTGGCTACTGTGTACTGGTAAGAGAACCTCTGTCTCCCCGATAGGTCTTCATACACTGTTGGAACAATCTTCAGTATGTAGTCGTGAGAGGCCAGAGCTGTGTGACAAGAAAAAAGATACTGGAATTTTAGAAGAATGCATCTTCAGTTCAGGCCTAAAAAAGAAAGAAACAGATTTTTTTCACAGCACATTTTATTTCGATTTGTATTGATTGCTTTAAACTACAAAAGAAAATGAGCAAGCTGTCACTTTTTTTGCGAAACAGCCTCACAGCTCCTGTAAATGGTTTCATGCATTCCTGAAGAAAACACTTGAAACACAATGAGCCCAGCGGGAGCCCAGAGACATGAGCGAGGCGTAGGCTACCGTAATTACCATAGTTTAAGGGAAAATCAATTCGGCACTTTCATTTTTGAACATCGTCCTAACCAGTTATTTAAAATGTCGATTTACAGCCCAGCACTACTTCAGTGTACAAAGGAGGATGTCGCTTTTTTTTCCCTCCAAATTTCTTTGTATTCCATCGCCTTCCACTAGGGGTCTCATTTCATTTTGTCATCAAGCAAAACCTTAAATAACTGCCACCCAGTTGTAATGATAAGCGCTCATGCAGTGTGCATACGTACAGTTAGATGCCAGCTTGTCGGCTCCTCCTAATGCATTGAAGGCTCCTTGTACTTTATGTACCTGCGGCGTGATAAACAAGAGAGAAAAGGGGGATATGTGTTTAGGCTTGATATTGGAGATTCTTCAGTGCATCCAGTTTTTGGTTGTGGGAGTGTTTAAGTATGTCCCCCCGACCTTCAGCTTCTCTCCAAAGGCCAGCTTGTGGATGACGTGGGTCATGTCCGGGTTCTGGGGCTGAGCCGTCGCACTGTGTGTCGACACATGGAAATTCCCTGGTACCTGGAAGACACACACACACACACACACACACACACACAGACAGACAGAGAGCTAGGTGAGTTTGTTTCAGCAACACACTTAGCGATCCTAATGGCCAAGTCTGAATACACACACATATGGTTGGCTGGAAACTGAACGCTCGTTGCCTCCCAGAAGAATCATCGACTCCACCGTCACATTATTCCCAAATATTCGGCGAGCGAGAGTGTAAAATGCATCAACTGCTGGGTTAATCATTTCAATATCGCCGAACAGACTGACGTACAACATGGTGGTAGGACAAATAGGGCTTCAAAGGGCCTGGACTATACTGTCAGATAGAAAGGAAAACCTCAGAGCACTTTTCCATTTAACATAACTCAATTTAGACTGAAGTAGGAAGCAGGTGGGCCTCATTGGTCACAGACACAGGCTCACCCACTATGTTTAACTCAGGTCCAAGACTAAATAAACAAAGTATAGTCCCAAGAACTTGTGTCCCACTAAATATCAGGCCCTGTTATCCAATCCATCATGATGTAATTACTGGGGGGGGGGGACAAGGTCATATTCACAGTGCTATGGCTTGTTCTATGTGTCTATGAGGCCTTACTTACTTTGTTGATAGAGAACTCCCCTTCAAAGCGGCAGCCATCGCCCTGGTTGAGAGGGATCTTCATGGAGTTATCTATGTGACCCACCTCGTGACGGCCCATCTCATCCTGGATGTCCAGACCCACCACTGGGAAAACAAAGAGGGGAAGGCAAGGGAGAGAGAGTCAACGGCTACAGTGGACAAGAAAGAATAGAATAATATTATACGCTTTCATCTGCTGCTGTACACACATTCACCGTTATCAGTGCTGTCTGAGACTATGAGTCAACTAAACAGTTTACACTGATATAGACACAGATAAGTTAGAAACTCATCACATGTGAAAAGCAGGGACAAAATAATGAAGAAATAAATGTCTTTATCAAAGATGAATTGAAAGTTAAACATTTGTTATTACACTTGTGTAAGATAAATTTGATATTTATTTGATTTCTAATGTGAGGAACCTTCAAATGTTTATTCTAGCCTTTGGACAAAAGTTAGAGTGTTTTTACAACGTGCATTTGTTTAGGAAGCGAGTGAAGGAGAGAAGACAGGATGCATGGCGATAAGGTAAGGTAATAATACGTGACTGTTCCAGATTAATAATGGACCATGGTGAGGCAAATTATACTTTGATTTAGTAGCATTCTGGAAACAAATAATGTTCCAGTCTGGCGGGGATTCAGACCCAAGCAAAGGCATTAATAATAACGATATATACATAGCATTCTTTTGCTGTGGCTATCAGTTTGCTGTTACAGGTCATTTATGATCATCAAAGGAAAAATTAGACTGTTTCATAAACATTTGAAAGTTCCTTGTGGGGATTTAAAGTTCAATAAAATAATTGGAAAAAAAATCATTAAAATTAAAAAAAATCATGTTTACCCAAGTAGTCACAAATACAAAAAGATGAAAACAAACATCATTATGAATTCAAAAATGTACCCATGATTTTACCCTTTTTTTGTACTGAGAAGAGAGAGAAATTCGGAGGATGACCTATAGAGTAAACACACAAAGTCCAAACAGACTATCCTGCTCTCTGTCTGTCTGTCTGTCTTTTTCCATTTAGCACACACACACACACACACACACACACACACACACACACACACACACACACACACACACACACACACACACACACACACACACACACACACACACACACACACACACACACACACACACACACACACACACACACACACACACACACACACGTGTTGGCACTTGGCACACTTGTCTGGGCCTATTTTCAGAGCCGGTGTGTTGGCTGGCAGTGCAGAGAGAGGGATGTCTCTGCTAAGACCCTCACTTGCTGTCTATTTGACCTTTGACATTCAAGACAAGTTGGACAACCATACCTCCCCCCCACCCTCCCCCCATCTCAAAATACAGTGCACTAATATAAAGTGAAGCCAGTGTGTAAGTGTGTCTGAGCGAGGGCTCTTCTCCTTTTTAAGACATTTAAGACCCTGGAAGTGTGTTGATGGGGGTGGAGAGAGAGACAGAGAGAGAGGGAGGGGGCGTTTATTTGGAAGGTTATTACACGCGGTGCAGCTTTTCCATGAAGTCACACACACACAAGTCAAGACCTGGCAACCCAGTAAAGGTCAGTGGAGGGAGACGGTGTTTTGCCTCTGGAACAGTGTGGCAGATAAATAGTAGAAAGAGAGAATATGTTAATGTTAAGGGCCCTGCTTTTTCCACGATGAAAAGCTTTCTCCCACCCGCAAGTTAATCTGTAATGGAAGACAACCTTTTCAAAAGGCCTAGAGAATGAATTGATGTGCAATATTCAAAGTTGCGTTTGGGGAGAGTGGCTCATTACATGCAGCTGCGGTGTGGTCAGACCCAACGTGTTTGAGCTGGTATTTAAGAGGGGGCCCCACATTTCTGCAACAAAAAAAATAATTTTAACTCCGCAAATAAACAAAACCGCCATACATACAATCATCAAGAGCTTTAATTGGTAACGGCAGGGCGGCCTTTGTTTAGACATGCCATGGACGAGCTGCCGGTCTAAACACATGGGGGACAGCTGTGCGTCTGCATGCCAAGCCCCCTTCTCTCTCTCTCTCTCTCTCTCTCTTTCTCTCTTGCGCAGAAATCTGGACTTCGTTTTTCACACAAGCATTTATTAGCCTTGCCATTTTTGGATATCGCTTGAATCCAATGAATGTGTGTTTTTCTATGAGTGTGTGTGTGTGTGTGTGTGTGTGTGTGTGTGTGTGTGTGTGTGTGTGTGTGTGTGTGTGTGTGTGTGTGTGTGTTTGTGTGTGTGTGATCTGTCATTGGGGCATATTTTCTGACGGTAGTCATGAGGAGCAAAATAAACCGGTGACTCTCGGTCCTGGCAAGCTTCGAGCCGGGCGGCGTGCCCACTTCACTGCTCTGACATTGAAGTACGGCAGCCAGCAGGGACAAATTTAAGTCAAAGCCGATATCATGACACAACACGTGGCTGGAGGCTGGGTGAGATACCTAGTGATATGTCGAGAGTGTGCCAAAACACAGCCGCATAAACAAGCCATTATGTCGTTATGATAATACGCCTTTATATGGGGGGAAAGCGTTTAATCTTTTGCCAATACGCTGTGTTATAATATGATAGGGCAGGGCAAGTATATGACACTGATAAGAGGAAAAACAAATTGTAAAAAACTAAATTACATAAGCAATGTGACAAGAAAACCAACAAACAGGAAAGTGTAATGCAAAGAAAATGTAAGATGTGTAAATATATATATGTGTGTATTATGTGTATACTCACAATCACAGTGTAAGTTTGGCAAAGTGATGTTTAAACTCACTTCTATCTTCCCACCACTGTCTTTATCAGGATCGTCCACATATAGTTCATTAACGCTGCCATTGGACACAGAGAGAGAGAAGAAATGGTTAGATGTGCTGAAAAGTAGGGGAATAGTAGAAGAATATTTCGTCCTTTGCGTTGTTCTAAAACGGTCGACTTGTCCGGCTTTCTGCCAACTTTTGCAAGGAGAGGGCATTTGTGTATCTATGTCATTGTAATTTTCTTTGGTGTCACATCCTCCATCCCCTTATTATTATTACTATTATAACACGTCGCCAAGAAGGGCTGACGCACGGCACACTGCTGGGGCAAATTTCCTGTGAGAGAAAAAAACTGACTCCATTCATTTGGTTACAACATGGGGCAGAGCATGCAGGAATACATCGTCATGGGGCACACTGACATTTAGGATTAATAAAAGGGATGATACAGTGTATGATTTGACACGATGCGATATACTCACAGTTCAGTGGCTATGTATCCCGTCAGCTCAGACAGGAACAGGAAGAGTATGAAGACACAGCACAGGATGGAAACTGTGGGCAGAGAAGAAGAACAGAGTTAGAGTGAGTGAATGAATGAATGAATGAATGACTTTGTTTGAGCTTCAATGTTAAATCACCTCCCTTGACATTATTCTCTTAATTACACCAGCGCTTTCAAGGGATGATGAACACAAAAACTAAATGAGCCGGGAACCTAACACTTGCACATGAATGAAATCACGGCTATTAAATGGCAGGGCTATTTAAATAGTCCCTAAGTAGCCCCTTTAAGAGATGGTGTTAATCCTTTTAAAAGATCCTCCTACATTAATTACACATTAAATAGCAACAGTCAAGCCATGATGACAGCATCTCTGCCTGGAGAGAGGTGAGCTCATGCTATAACGCAAATTCTACACAACAGCTCATTTCAGCTTTTCCTTACGTCAACGTGTGACACAAGACACTCGCCCACACCAAAAAATGGATCCCAGAAAGAAGATAGATATCTAGAATCTAGATAGATATCGTAACCAAACGTTGCCAGTTAATTATTCACATAAAAAAAAATAAAAAATTTGTTTTAAAACTTATTGCAGAAAAGTTTGATTACATATGCAACTTTTTGCAATGTCTAACTAATTATATGTACATTCGCATCTCTTTAAAAACCAAAGATCGAGATGTTAGATGAAGCCGTAGTTCAAATTTGTATGAGAGTCCCAAGTTTGTACTCAACATATTTTGAATACAGCCTCTTTTTCATTTTATAAATAGAATCTACAATGTCTGGAAAAAAAACATGTTTGGCATGTTTTTAAAAACAAAATGTATCATAAACCAGACAAATAACATTCAGAATAGTGCTACGAATGAGTATGGAAAGTTTAGTTGATGTAGGTGCATAACAAGTAGAGATATTTGTTTCAGAGTATTGAAAAAAACTAATGTTAAAAAGTTTTCGCCTGCAGTGTCTCGCCTTTACTAAAAGAAACCAAATGAGGAATATCAACCTTTAGGAACAAGTCATTTGGTTCAACCTGAGCCAATATAAAGTCTGAGCTTCAAAAAGCAGAAAGCGGCCTGGCAGTCTGTTTCATATCAAGGTGTTGAACTAATCAGCTAAAGGCTCATCGTATCAGAACCTTGTTTACTAAAGATAAATATGGAAGCAACTGATCCGTGTCTGCGTAACTGTGGTCTAACCGCTATGGTCAGGAAGCTCTCACTATCGCAGCAGGTGATGCGTGTTTACGTGGCAACCGTCTCCTAAGATCATGTCGGGGGGGGGGGGGGGGGGGGGGGTCACGTGACATTGTGGCTGGCAACGCATCACACAGCACCGAACCGTTTACACCAGCTAATGTTTAACCAACTGACAACGGAGAGTGTCAGTATGACACATAGGTCACCAATTCAGGTTCATCAAAGGACTTGTACAGTAATTCTTCCCAGGCTTTTCAAAAGGGCTGTGTCTATATACTGGAAGTGGGGATTGCTACAGATCCCATCAATGGGTCCTCCTGCTCTTGATTTTAAACTTCAACAGCTCCACAATGGAAAAAGTGACAAGGGCGAAAAAGATTTATAAAAGACGTAACGCGAGTGGTTTTTATTTAATCTCAAAGTCTTCTCCACACTGGCGCCCACACAAGGGATGAAATGGGCTCAAAAGTTGCTTCATTCTAATAAAGAGAGGAAGCTGTGTGACACAAAGACTGGGGGATACAATAACACCGTTAATCAGCAGTTGAAATCTGAAACTATTAGCCCCGCATTTCCATAATCAGATGTGTGGCTCTTTATTTTTCTACCGCCCAGAGGCTCATTTTCCCACACAAAGCCCAGGCGAATTAGAAATTCCTTCAAATATTATGATAAAAGAAAAGATTAAAAAGATAGATTGATACATTATGCTCAAAGCTAGAACCACAAGTAAAAGTCACAGTGGCCAAAACTGAGGTACAAGGTAAATACCGTGCATAATTGAACTCAAAAGGAATGTGGGTCTAAACAGAAACACAAAAGCAGATGTGGAGGTCAAATAGTTGGCCTTTTGTGAATGGGGGGTGTTTCTGGTTGCATCTGACCCACACAGCGTGAGTCCACCACCATAACAGTTTTTTTTCTAATAACCAAATCAACCCGCTGCCCTCGCCCCCCTAGACAGTCGGATGGAGACAGGAAAGGGTGTTGACTGTGTACAGGAGGAACTTCCATCCACTTCCTTGTCGGCGGAAAGAACTGCATGTGTATCTTTAGCTAAAATCCATTCTCTTTCCCCCCTGCCATCCAGGAAAGGTGTTCACACTCTAGTATAAACTCTGGTTCACTGTTCAATGACAATGGTTATGTCAGCAGTGTGGGTTAGGGGGCGGGGGGGTTGACACTGCGCTTGTCATCAGCTGACCAATGAATAATAGCGACTTGATGGAGCCAAAAATGTGTCATGGCGTCTATTGTGTACTATCATGCGATGAATAATCAATATAAAACCCTGATTACACCATGACTTATAGATGACAAGCAAGAAAACACATGAGCTAACAGGAAAGGCTTTTAAGAGCTCACACTGATGACTTCTCAGGTGCCCCGCGGCGATGAAAGAGCTCCATCATTAACATTCTTACCATACTGGTTGTGCCACAACAAGGTCCGCCCCTTGTTGATCGGCTCGGTAAAGACCTACACCTCTGTGCCCGGGGCAGGCAGGTACTTGAAGTTACAGCTGTCACACTCCACACCTTCCTTTAACTGTTCCTCGAAACATCCACCTCCCTAAAAGTAGTGCCTTTCCATTGAAGTTCTAATGAAACGCCTGTAGGCCACGTAAACCTTCACAGGTATGACAAATACTACCGCTTAAGTCCTGCTCGGATTTCCAAGTTATTAAAGGTGCAACATGTAACGTTGGGTGTGTCGGAGAATTTAACATTTTCTACGTAAAGTATATTCTCATAACTGAATAAACAAACTTTCCTTCATGACGTCAGAGTCAGTATCAACGCCGGTTGGCTTTCGCGTCAAGCGAAAAGTTTGCTTGAGTTGAATATTTTCAATATCTATAGCTTACAGCCAGTTATTTATGTTTAGCATTTTTTATTTAGAAATTTGTAATTTTCTACACTTTGGTTCTCTGTTCATTTGCTGCTTTTGTTAGCGTTGGACAGAAGCAGGCTAGCCGTTTCACCCTATTTCTATTTTGAAAAGCTAAAGCAAACCATCTAATGGCTAGTCTATTCATATTTCATATGACAATAAGATATCAATAAATTATGCTTTCAACAAGAAACCAAATTACTGCATTTTCTTTTAGCTGAATGGGAATTTAGATGTTATTGTACCAAATTCGCACCAGACATAATTGATGCTTTTGTGCAAAAGAAACGTCCAGGGATTTCATATGAGAAGGAATAGAGAAATATAAAAACAACTAAAAATAGAAAGCTCATAGTTTGGCCGGTTGTTCGTGAAGGAGTACTCACTGAAAGCTCCTGTGTACGTGGGCTGGGTGAGATCTTTTGGCACTTTCCTGTAGATATCGAATCTGAGGAGAACGAGAGAGAGACAGAGAGAGAGACAGAGAGAGAGAGAGGGGTGGGGGGGAGAAAAGGCAAAAAAAGTGGAGTGAGAAAAAATGAAAGTGTAAACACTTCATGCTGTGAAAAAGAAGCACATTCTGTACCCATGAGGCTGTGCGATATTACAGAAGAGTGGTGGAATGTTAGCTCTGGACCACCGCCATCACACACAGGTCCAGACAGCCAGCCGCAACACACACACACACACACACACACACACACACACACACACACACACACACACACACACACACACACACACACACACACACACACACACACACACACACACACACACACACACACACACACACACACACACACACACACACACACACACACACACACACACACACACACACACACACACACACACACACACACACACACACACACACACACCTTTTTACAGGGTTACACCTCTTCCTTTGAATGTATGCTCTGTAATTCTGACCCCCCCCCCTAAAACAAAGGTCTCTGACGCTGACTGTATACACAAAGCCTCCCCCCCCACACACACACACTCCAATTAAAAGAAACACACTTGAATATAGACACAGCTGAAGCAGCACCTTCTAATTACATGGTTTGATCATCTCAGCAGAACGTGCCAGCTATACTCAAGCAGTGAAGGGTTCAGTCCTACAGACTTCAGACTGAAGATGTATTCTCATCCGATTCTTCAACTTAATGTTTTTATATCAACTTGGAGATATTTCAGATATAATGTTCATGTGTTATTCTCATTTTCTGGTTCACAATTGTAATTTTGGCTTCTACTAGAAACTGTCTTCATTTTGTAGTGTCCGAAAACCCTTTGTATTAAGACCCATGGTAATATTAAAAAAAAAAAAAAATCAGAGGGTGCATTTTTCACAATAGGTGACCTTTAGAAAAACGTGTCGGTGAATCAGAAGCAGAGGAGGATCTACAACACCTGACACAATCCCAACCTCCTCTTATGAAACACTGTTGTTGCCTATTTGGGGAGCTGAGAACGCACAGTGTGGGGGAGAAAGAAAAAAATCCACTGCTCAACACCAAAACTATTTGGGCTCATGAGTTCTCTCCGGCATGTCCTTTTTGGGGCAGTGAAACATTTTGTTCGACCCCCAAACCCCATGGCTGACTGTGTGGAACCCCGCCTCGCTCTGCTCTGCTCCCCCCCTCTCACACTGACTTGCTCTCCTTCCAAAAAACACTCACATCTGCTCATATTTCTTCCCCCTCAAAAAAAGCTGCCAGTGAAGTAATCACAGAGATGATGATGCAACCAGCGCTAGGGTGTGGGGCAGGAAACCGGGTAGGGGAGGGGCATCCTGTGCGGCCCTGAACCCCGCTGCTGCTGCTGATGCTGCTGCTGCTTCTCTCTCGGCTACTGCTTTCACTCCTTTGTTTTTTTCAATGGGCACTCAAGAACACCTGATCCTTCAAACATCTTATCTGAACTTCATCTTTCTGTATTTCTATCACTCTGTTCCACATACACTTTTTTCCCTGTATTTGGGACCTGGGTCGCTTTTCCATTACATGGTATCGGCTTTACTCTACTGGCTTTGGGTACTGGGTACTTTTCTGGAGGTGGTTTTCCATTACAAGATGGTACCCATGATAGCAGCGCCTCTGTGTAGCTGTCCGTCAAATCGATGTTAGGGCATACTGTTTGGAGCCTTAGTGTTTCTACTCAGTCTTCATCAGGGCGATTGTTTTCACATTTAGTCATAGTGAAGTAATGTTCGGTCTAGGGCTGGGCGATATATCGAATATATTCGATATATCGCGAGATGTGCTCCAGGGGATGTATAAAATGACCCTATCGCGACCATCGAATACAAATTGGCACGTAATGTGTTTTTTTTTAGCCGCCGCCGCCACCGGCAAACTCGCTGGTGTTCGCTTCTCTCGCTCTTTCCTGTGGCTCTCTGCCTCACAGACTCACATGCATTGGCAACTCACTCACTCACCCCTCCCAACCAGAGTCTCCTGGGCGCGCACCTGTGACGTAGTCTGTGCTCTGTGAGGCCGTGTCTGAACTGCCATACTAGCGTCCTACATCCTACATACTCATGCATACTCTCTACTCAAAGATCGATTGTGTATGCGAGCTGCGTCTAAACGTTCTCAGTTGAAGTATACTCAAGCAATGAAGAATTTCTTCTTCTTCTTATAAGATTCAGGCAGTTTAGACACTGTTAAGCTTATAACCGCCCTCTACAGGTTAGATATTGAACTAGACTTTTACAGTCCTGTGTTCATCATCTGTGTTTTAGACCTCTTGTTTTATAATAATGATGTTTTGAGGCGGAGGATCCCTCCGACGCTCTCTGTCCGGCTCATCAGCACTCAGCTGTCTGTGAGTTGAGCTGGACGAGCCGCGGTGTGTGGAACAGCGATCTGTTCTAATCTCTCTCCACTATCAGACTCACAACACTCATTTCACTTAGTGACTCTAATGTTGTTAGGTATTTATCTTCATCTCTTATCTATTGTAAGAGTGCATGAATGACTGCACGTACAGTTGTCAGATCACGGAACCCCAAACAATGTTGTTGCCTAGCAACTTGCTCGAAAATATTTCATTTTCCTGGGCGGGTAGAATTGACCCAGTGCATTGTGGGGCGGTTGAGTAGGAAAAGTATACAATCGATTCATACCCAAAATCTTCCCGGAAGTTAGTACTCATCCGGGAATTTCTCACATACCCAAACTCGCATACCCAACCGTCACATACTCAAATTGAAGTCAAAATGAGTATGAGTAGGACGTTAGTATGGCAGTTCAGACACGGCCTGAGTGTTTACTTTTATCGCCATGTGAAAACAACGCCGAGAGGGGGAGAAAAAAAGACGAGGGCTCTGCTCTTATGACAGCCGAACGAGCGGGTGGAGGGGGCGCGAAAGACGGCGAAGGCGGCTGTCGTTCATAGCATGGACCTTTTTTGTAGACGGGCGCTTGACAGCATAAGGGGCCGCTGTACAGAGCCTGGTCCTTATGAGAGGAAAGCGAACGAGCGCCGGGGGAGTTTTTGGTCCAACGTCACACAACCACGGCATCCCATTTAATTCTCAGCCGTATTTATTTAAATCCTCTGATTGTCTTCCAGTTTTATTTTCATTAACTAAATACAGGAGAATTAAACAATAAGGCAGGTAACAGAGGGACGATGAGCCACCTGCTGTTTGCGCTTGCATGAATCTCTCTCTCTCGGACTAACAGGCAGAAAACGAAACTTAACTTAGACAGGGAGCAACTGCTCTTAAAGCGACAGTAACCATTATACATGTCAGAGCCTTTTATACACATATGCCTCGTTTCCACCGAGTAGAGCGGGTCGGGTCGGAGCGGTTCGGTCCGGGTAGTTTGGCTTTTCATTTGCCAAAAGTTGGGTAGGGTACGGTTTAAGCGCACCTAACCGCTCTGAGCCGCTCCCGATCTCAGTACTCCTCCGTAAGGGTACTAGCGGCCTGAAAGCGGGCCGAAAATGCATGAGAAGGCGGAGCTACACACTGCCGTCATTTGATTGGTCGAAAGAATCATTTCCGTCATGTGTAGATCTCGGCAAGAGTGAAGAGAGTCTTGTGTTTTGGCGAAAATGTGAGCACAGCTCTGTTTATTGTGTGGTGTTTTTCCTCGTCAATAAATTAATCAGTTGGTTACACTGTGTCCCATAGTCACGTAGCTGCTGCAGCCAGCACTGTTCGCTCACTGTCTCTATGAGTTGCGCCGAGCGGTCTCTGTGTGTTTACGCCATAGATAGTAGTAAAATACACGCTCACAACAACACGGGGGGAATACATAAAGAAGCGGCTGGTTTGAATCATCTCCGCCGTTTGTAGTCATCTCGGCTAGAGTGAAGAGAGTTTTGGCGAAAATGTGAGCGCGGCACTGTTTATTGTGTGGTGTTTTTCCTCGTCATTAAATGAATCAGTTGGCTACACTGTGTCCCACTGCTACGATGTCACGTAGCTGCCGCAGCCAGTGCTGTTCGCTCACTGTCTCTATCAGTTGCACCGAGCCGTCTCTGTGCTCACAACACGGGGGGAATAAATAAAGAAGCGGCTGGTTTGACCAAGCAAAAACAAGAGACCGCTGGCTTGACCACAGTTGTTCCCACAGCCCGATAGTTTGACCCACATTCTGGCGTCGGCTATCGCAGTCCAGCCTAAACCCCGCCCTACAAGTAAGGGTAGGGTCGGCGGTGGAAACAACACCGAGATTCTTAAAAGTGAGCTGTCCCGCTCTGAGCCGCTCCGATCTGACCCGCTCTACTCGGTGGAAACGAGGCAATAGACTACTATTATGGATCAAAACCTGTTCTGCATTTAAAGTGTGGCAGCTATCTTCAGGGGGTTAGTGGTGATAAACAATTAGTAAGTGGTTCTAATGAGTCATAATTAGTGTTCTCAGTTTACAGATTAACAGAAGATGGAAAAAACTGTTTCCAAATAAAATAATGCTGGATCCATTGTATGGGAGTGGAAGGATGTGGAATAATCAATACAATGTGCAAACTCTTTGCCATGTGCAAGTTTCAAATTGTTTCAATAGAAAGCACTAAAGAATATAAACATGTTTCATGTAGCCTAATGCATTGTTAGTGCAGGCACATTTTGCAGGGACTATTTAAATCATATTACTGGTGTGATGTTATGCAAAAAATAAATTAAATTGAGCATTTAGGATGTGCTCTAGAGGAGATTTGAAATATATCGAGATATATATCGTGTATCGAGATATAGTAAAAAAATATCGAGATATTGATTTTGGCCCATATCGCCCAGCCCTAGTTCGGTCCTTTACCACTCAGAGAAACGAGGCTGTCTTATTGTTTTATCTATTTTTTTTTTACACTTTACGTTAACCAACATGCTGTGCCCCCACGTCATGTTGGATATTGCTGGTTGTAACCAAGCCCCAACCTCAGCGATTTTTACCAGCATCCAATAAGGAAGTGACACACATTGTAGTACTTTCCGGTGGCCACTGGGGGTGGTACCAAGACTGAGCAATTTTTCTTTGACTCACTTGTTAAACAGGCCGTTTCACAGTCTTATTAAACCTATTTACAGCCTGGTCCACAAAACCATTCTAGTATGTATGTTTAGTTCATATCTCCATGACAACACTAAGGGGGGTGAATTTCTTTCTAGCAGGCTAGTTTCTATTCTTTTTGGAGGTTAAAATGTATTGGCGCGATCTCTTGAGTGACAGCTCTCCGACGGTGTCCCTCACTTTGTCTCGGAGGTATACGTCAGCTCGATGGGCGTATCTCCCTCACCCCGACGTGACGTCGATTCCCTTTTTCGGCAAGAGGAGTGAGGCGCAGTAAAAAAGATGGCGATAGGCATAAACCAGGATTATTGGATGCCGTGTGAATAACCGAGTCAGCCCGGATGCTACATCCATTTTAATATACTATCTATGGTTGTAACGACCACAGTGTGGTTGGTGCCAGTTTTGAAAGAGAGTTAGAAAAAGCCGGACAGACAGCAAGCTCAAACACTATCTTGGCTGTTTGTTATGCAAAGTCAAGGCACCTGAAGCCTCGACAAAGTAGATACCAAAAAAATGAGGTACGAGTTAATTTTACATAGTGGAAAACCAAATAAATGGCGAGTAGAGTAGAGCTGGTTTCGAAGCGCCATTAGATCATTGGCCTGTCAGGATATGTAGGTCAAGACAGCACAGCAGAGTGAGAGAGAGAGAGAGAAAGGGATGGGCGGGGCGCTCAGGGAGGGGTCGCTTCTGTATCAGGATGAGAATAACTTCCAGGGTTGACACACTTCCTGTGTGTTTAGCTTTAATGTACAGAGAGAGGGAGGGTCTCTTTTCTCACACCGTCTCCACCCAGACAGTGTGCTGACCTCCTGAGGGCACAGGTGGAGCAGAGTGAGTGTGTGATTTCTAGCTTTTCAAGGATTACATGCTCCCCTGTGTTGTAAAGGATACTCTGTCACATCCTCTTCTATCGTGGTGTCAGGAGAGACACAACTTAAGTTCTTAAAAAGTTGCCATATTTGGGTGATGTGATGCGCAAAAAGGCAGCCATATCTGTATACCAGAGTGAGGCCAATGAGATACATGGCTATATACAATGTAAATAATATGAATGAGTTATTTAATGAGAACATTTTATGCATTTAAGTTCAACAAAATTGTACTGTCAATTCTGATGTTTGTATATAAATGCATTTAAAGTATGCTTCATTATTTCAAAATGGAACCACTAACGTCAGGATGTATGACTCTTGGCTAGGGATGGGATGCAAAAAACATCACGATAAATAACACTCAATTTGCATTCTCGGAATAATCATGGGTATCTTCACGAGCGACTTGAAAAGCTGTCTAGCTCCCTAACCTACAGTCCTATGATGATTTAAAGATCGATTTTTCGATTGCCTGAAGGGATAATCGTGACATGACCTTCTCATATCATCCCATTCCTATGCATAAGTCAACTTCTAATACCTTTTAAGTATTTTTTGGGGTACTGGTACACATACTCAATGTACAAAAGCTCTTTATGAGTTTTAAGATTGACATTCACTCAGATATATATACTTATTTAGTGTGAATATTAATTTCAGGGCTCATAAATAGATCTTGGGTTATATAATATCACACAAAAACAAGTCATCTTAATAGACTTGACACAGGACACCGCTGGCAGCGAGTGAGGGCTGCCTCTGAGCTTAACGGTGTGCATGCAGCACACAGCTGATGGCCCTTTCAAACACAGTTTCATATCTCGCGGACCAGGTTATTAATAGTTATAGAAACCCTCACCTCTCGCTTTACAAGCCACAAATAAGTTGATCTGTTTTTATCACAACTGGATGTTCTTTACAGTCTGGATACGTGTTGCTATAGAGGTCTGAATTAAACTAGAAGTAAAGGGGTAAGGGTTGAAGGTTTAGGGTTAGATAAGACTAAATTAATATAATGGCCTTACAGTGCTCTCTTGATACTGATAGCATTCAATATTTACGTCAGTATTCATATTCCAGTGGTGAAGAGAGGTCGGAAACACACGTGCGACGACAATATTTGGTCCTTCACAGAGCTATTATTGTGTTGATATGACAGAGACAGAATGAGCTGTACCCAAGTCAATGTCAGGTTGAAAACAAAAAACAGATGGACAAATACAGCAATTCATCCGTCTCTTCCTGGCATATCATAGGTTTAATTCAGTAAATGATAAATTCCAAATGATAAAATAGAGGCCAGATTGAGGTTTACGCTTAGACAATGAACTACGTTAACATGACGAATGTTGTTTTTTTGCATTTTAAATATATTTATATTATTTTAATAATATCATCATTGATGCCTGATGAAGGTCCTTGTGACCGAATCGGTACTTATTGAAAACATTTATCAGCGAAAGAACGAGACAGTTCCTGTTTTTTTTTAGTTACTGCACCTTCCTCCAATGCAGAGATCTTTTTAAAATACATTATTTTAATAATTAATAAAAGTGAATAACCTCTTACATGTCTGAGCATTTATTATTATTAGTTTATTTTGAATTTACACTTTAACTACAGTTGTATGAAGAACTTTTGTTTAAATCTGGAACTGTGAAACTGCATATTTAACATGGTGCCCTTCCGTCAAATTTAGAAAAAAAATAATAGACCTAGTTTAAATTATTTATTTTATATTTATTTTTTTAAATTATGACTGAAAATAACTGTTCATGAACAATGTCTTAGAAACCTATACGCCAGTTGTTCATTTTGTTTTGTCTTTTGTTTGTGTGTTAGTTTTTCAGTTGTGTGTTTGTGTTCTTTAAAAAGAAACACCCAAAAATAAAGCGATAGTAAAAAAAAATGTAAAGTACACAATTTAATTAGTTAAAGTATAGTATGATTTATATGGCTGTAGTTGAAAGTAGATTTTAAAATATTGGACAAATAGGCTGAGATAAATAGATTTGAGTTTCAATAAACCCACATATTGTATTGTCGTCATAAAGCATATTTTAAAAATGCACGAGTTGAAATATGATTTAAGCTAAGGTAAGTTTCTTTATTTGTCAATCTACACAAGGTACATCGAAACTCGTTCTTCGTACAAGTTATTACACTTCGGAGGGGATCATAGCACAGGGTCAGCCATAATACATTACTGGTCGGCCACCTTTTCCTCTAGGACTACCAACCCAAAATGATAACACAAATGATAAATAAAATTACTAATTAATAAAATATTAAAGTAGTTGACATGACCAGACAAGAAGAATTTATTTGTTGTTGTGAATAAACACTATCTAATGCCTCGTTTCCACCGAGTAGAGCGGGTCGGATCGGAGCGGCTCAGAGCGGGACAGCTCACTTTTAAGAATCTCGGTGTTGTTTCCACCGCCGACCCTACCCTTACTGGTAGGGCGGGGTTTAGGCTGGACTGCGATAGCCGCCGCCAGAAAGTGGGTCAAACTATCGGACTGTAGAACTGTGGTCAAGCCAGCGGTCTCTTGTTTTTGCTTGGTCAAACCAGCCGCTTCTTTATTTATTCCCCCCGTGTTGAGAGCACAGAGACGGCTCGGTGCAACTGATAGAGACAGTGAGCGAGCAGCGCTGGCAGCTACGTGACATCGTAGCAGTGGGACACAGTGTAGCCAACTGATTCATTTAATGACGAGGAAAAACACCACACAATAAACAGTGCCGCGCTCACATTTTCGCCAAAACTCTCTTCACTCTAGCCGAGGTGACTACAAACGGCGGAAATGATTCAAACCAGCCGCTTCTTTATTTATTCCCCCCGTGTTGTTGTGAGCGTGTATTTTACTACTATCTATGGCGTAAACACACAGAGACCGCTCGGCGCAACTCATAGACACAGTGAGCGAACAAACAGTGCTGGCTGCGGCAGCTACGTGACTATGGGACACAGTGTAACCAACTGATTAATTTATTGACGAGGAAAAACACCACACAATAAACAGAGCTGTGCTCACATTTTCGCCAAAACACAAGACTCTCTTCACTCTTGCCGAGATCTACACATGGCGGAAATGATTCTTTCGACCAATCAAATGACGGCAGTGTGTAGCTCCGCCTTCTCATGCATTTTCGGCCCGCTTTCAGGCGGCCAGTACCCCTACGGAGGAGTACTGAGATCGGGAGCGGCTCAGAGCGGTTAGGTGCGCTTAAACCGTACCCTACCCAACTTTTGGCAAATGAAAAGCCAAACTACCCGGACCGAACCGCTCCGATCCGACCCGCTCTACTCGGTGGAAACGAGGCATAACTGTCATCTTTAAAGCATAGTAATACTGTATCATTGAAAATGTGGTGATATGTTCATGATATCATGTTTCTTTATTTCAAACAAAACCAAAAGTGCACATGCTGCACCTCTCTGACACAACAGTTTCACTTCCTTTCCTCCGCTCGGAACACTTTGTATTTGTGAATAAATTAATGTTGAATCTTGAGAGTTCACCTCTCGGTCGATCATCCATGTCTGTAATTTCCTGAATTGCGGTTGACGCGTCCTCCTCAGTGTTATTATTGAGGACATTATGTACCAGCAGCATCTCTCTGTTTACACCACCACGGGGCCCCGCTTTTCCAAGTAAAGGGCTCTTGACTAAATTAACCATATCTCGCAAATGAGTCAGGGTGAGTCAGTTGTTCATTCCTTTCATGCATTGCTGGTCTGAATCCAGATAATAGCCAGTTACGGTTCTCTCGCTTCTCGCATATGATGATGTCTACACATACATATAAATACACATCTATTTGCCTGAGACACGTCAACCCAATCAAACAGCAGACACTGTCCAGATTAAAAGATACGACCTCTATTAACTCTGAGCATCCTCAATGAAGCTCTAAAGTCACCATGTAATCTCCTCATCACAGGAGCAAACACACACTACATCATCAGGTTAGCTATGACCAAACCTACGTGTGTCAATAAATGACATAACCCTTCTGAAGGCCAAATAAACCTGGGGATAAAAAGCCATTTCCGTTAAGTCACCATCTCAGTCAGAAGAACGGCTGCTTGGTCATACTGAAATGAGGTTATCCTTATTATTAGACGCTGATCTTTTGGCTGTACCAGAAACGATATCAACTTTGAGACGTCATTCAAAAGCAGTTCAATCCGGTAAAAACTAATTGATGCCATTGGAATTTGGAGAAAAGGGTATTTCTGAATGGCTTTATCTGATTGGTGTTCAAATGGATGTCTGGGTTATGGATGGGGAAAGCAGGCGTCCAGTTTGCAACACTGTATTTAAAGTCTGGATGCTAACTGATCAAGAACAAAGATAATCGTCAGTAACAGAAAAATAGTAACAATATTTATGAAACAGGCTAATGCTAACCTGGATATAGGGCTGCCCTCTTATATAGATTCTGTCCCGAAACCCACCCACTGATGATGATGTACGTTTACTGTAGCCTCAGACGCAAGTCACGCAACACATTAATTGTCTTTAGTAATAAAAGGTTTTTCATTAAGCCAATTGATATCTATTAATTAAATAGCAGCTCCACCTTAAGGTTAGTTAGGTTTCTTTTTCACTTCAGGTATCATTTACGACCGTGAGACAAAGCTGAGGCACTGACTGTGTTAAAAAGACTAGGCCTATAAGGTCCTAGTATCCATAGTGTGTTAACCTGCTGTCCGCACCCACATGCAAATATATGAAGAAGAAAAAACTGTGCCACAAACGACTGTGAATTATGAAGACCTCTACGGTCAAAAAGTGAAAAGATAGAAAAAGACAGACAGACAGACAGACAGACAGACAGACAGACAGACAGACAGACAGACAGACAGACAGACAGACAGACAGACAGACAGACAGACAGACAGACAGACAGAGAGTGTGTAAGAGCCTTTTTATGATATAGTTGGTCAGGGTTTTTAAATGTAATAGAGTGCCTTTATTAAGCTGACATTTTCTTACACCGCATCGTTCCAGCAGAAGCTCAGCCTAATATCAGGACTTTAAAAGCACCAATAGAATTGCTTTAACAAATTTGGTTAGTTTGTAACTTGAAGAATGGTAAAATCTTATTTCCATGAGGCTGTTCAGTAAATCATTAGTAATCACTAGGAGCAATAGTCAACGTGTTTGCTGTTGATGAGTAACAAGTGAATCACATGATGACATGAAAATATCGTATAGATTTCTGCCGCCTTCATGGTCTATGTAGCACCAAATGTGCATTAATCCGCAGCTGAAAATAGTCCTGAACCAATGCATTAATTACCCTTGTTTTACTAACATTTGATTGATAAACTATGCACAGCTGTTTTAGGGAATTACTGACAATCAAAATGTAACTACATTGTCTGAGCGTTCTTTTAAGATTAACGTCTTTAGCCGGTATCAATGAGATTGGGAGCTGAGTGCGAGAGACGGGGGTCAAACGGGGGTCAGAGTTTTTTAAGAGATGTACCAACCCTGTGATGGTTTTGGTCTGTACACAGGATTTGATGACAGTGAGAAAAAGAATAAGACCAACCAACCACAAATGCTACCTACTATGAAGTGGTTCATTCAGTTGTCCAATACAAAACAGCATTCCGGTAATATATGGTAATCTATATTACACACACCATCCATGATGACTAAGCCTTAGTGTATGTCTGAGTGTGCGAAACCTCCAAACTAGTTTGTTGGTCAATCCGGCTATTTCCAGCTGTTGCAACGCAGATTTTGTGTAATCAGGGCGCCAAGTCATTAGTGCATCTGATCAGGATGTGACCATTAGCTAACCCCCACAACACACCCAACACATAAGGAACCTACAATGTATAGTAGCTCAAACTGGTTTACGCCAGATCCAATATATGTTGGCAAATGTATTCTTCTGTCATTACAACACAGCTGATGTCAGTAGGAAAGACCAAGGCTGCTGTAACAGGTCATGTGTGTTAGCACTCGGTGCAAGGGACGATCATTCTCATCATCAGTTACCAACGTGACGTCCACAAACAAACTGCACGTCTTTTGGTGTTTTTATTAAATGGCATTGAATATAGAACGTAGAGTACTCTTTGCTTGATAAAATGACTGAAAAGATACATTGATTATTAGATTTTTTTTAAACGGATTGTTTCAGAATGAGGCTGAAAAGAAGAGATTCAGCAATGGCACTGTGAGAAATATAAAGGGGTTGAAAGCAACTTCTAGAAACCCAATTTACAGTTTTGAACATGAAAATGTACCTTTAAGGAATAGAATGTAAAGAAATGCTGTTTCACGCTGAACCTACAGACAAACAATAATGTTTATTCCACAGTTGCATGTGCGTTGCTATAATGTGCGGACGCTGGTGCCAACGGCATCACGTAAATTAGCGTATTGACCTGGGTGTGATGATCACATCAAAGCTGGTAGGCTGTGAAGACGATAAATACGCGTGTCTAGTGCAGTCATTTGACCAGGGGCCCAATGCCTGCAAACACGCTAGAGTTTCTCCTCAAAATATTGGAGTATAGATTGTAATCTTAAATAAAAATAAATCTCCCTAAGATAACATATAAAGATAGAAAAAGTGAGTAGAGAAAGCATAACATTTCAATGTATTGTTTTCTGTCTGCTGAAGGGAAGAGCCATGAAGAAGTTAAAATAACGTGACGACTCGTTTCACACAAAAGCCTTGAAGCAGGGAACTGTTTGTGTTTGTGTCTTGAGAAATTCAATAACACTGGGCGTAACGCACACTTTGCCGTCGACAACAGGGTAATAATGACATCACTGTCATTCTAAACTGATCAGATGTCCTTCTTTAAACAACACAAGGCGCCTGCCTATTTGCTTGGCAGTCAGATACCAGTCTGTATTTGATACTTCCCAAGTTATGAAGCTACCCCTATGGTCAAATGCAAACATCCCAGCCTTTATTTTGATAAGGGTGTGCTCTATTGACAGTTTCAACAGCCCTGTATTAGGTGTGACTATTAACTCTTTGCCTGTTGCCCAAGTATCAACAGATTAGATGAGGTGTACTAATGCATTGCCTGTTATGTTTGTGTATTTGTAGCTAATGGTTCTGAATGCTTTGACTCTTATTTTGTGTTTATTGGCTGATTGATTAAGCTTTGATATGTAAATGGTTAATACAGCAGGCCATCATAACAGGCATGCACTGAGGTTACTGGAGTCAGTTTCACCTTTTGGAAATAGTAGGAGGGATGAGGACATCTGCACATGCGCGGACACAAAACTCCCAACGAGCATAACCTGACCTGAGCATCTCTCCCCCGACTCAACAAAAACTCAACACCCCCTGAGAGACAATGAAGCAACTTTGACTCGCCCATTAGCACGCGACGCCTTGAAAACCGTTACGTTAAATCATACAGTATAGCTCACGAGACAAAAACGCCCCCTCCCAGTCCCTTTTAGCGGCTTCATGTCAGGATAGGAATGAGAGGAAACCCCATACTCACCTCCTCACATCGAAAGGCATGGTGTTTGCAGGGGTTTTGGACCGGGGGGTTAGCGGACACTGCTACAAAACAACGGGGCAAAGCACAAAGCTATCTGGAACGCTACCGGTGGTTCATCGGTACCGGGCTGACGTCAGCTTAGGACGCTTTGCAAAAGCCGATTGGCTGAGAGCTACTTCCGGTAGACTCTGATTCTACATCCGCCGAGAGCTTTGGCTTCGTTTTTTTAATTCATTTCACGTTAAGAGATCACATATAAAAAGGTTTTGAATCCCACAATATTTAAAAATTGAAATAGCTATGACTTTACAATAGAAGCAAGAAAACACATTTTAAATAAAAATAACTTGTATCGTTTATTAACTTAAAACTAAGCTTTTTTAATACTTTTTGGGGGGATTTTAACTTAAAAATATCTAAATAACTTATATAGCCTACAATTACTTTTCAACAAATAAAGAGTGGCTATGAATATTTTGTAAAAAATCCTCTTCAGTTTCTCTTCCTGAATTACTTTCATTTGTCAGAGACCATGTGCACAACTCAATCACATCATACTAGAATACAATTGCATATCTTGTCAAATTAATATATGCACAAAATTGTAGCCAAAAATACACACCTTCGATACACAATGTAAAAGTATAACACAGCATCTACTAAATTGAAAAATATTGTATTATTGTTTACTCTTTTTCTTTCATTCTGTACTCATTTGTGCGCCCACATGTAGTAAAAAGCACATCTTAAGGCATGTTCAAGTGTTTACTAAAGTTTTTCTTACTAAAACTTATCCTGTCAAACCACTGATCGACAACATAATATAAAATATAGTTGAGATGTATAAATCAAAGGTGAAGTGGCTGATTTATTTATGTTAATATAAGTGTTAAATCGCTCTTTATTCATACAGTGATTACTTAGTGTGTGCGTTTCATAAAGCCGATCCCTTAGTCACCCGCTCTGCATGTAATCGTCAAATAAACTTTTCACGGATCCCAAAACTGATATCCAATCAGAATAGAGAACGCTACAAACCGGCACCCAACTCACTGCCGGTGCACGCGCACAGCCCCACATGGGTGAATGTTTATGCGCCTACAATGGCGGAGCAGGTAAAAATCCTTCCCAATGTCTGTTTTGATGGTTTTTATCGTGTTTTATCACACTTATGGATCTGAGATGATGCTAGATAACTCGCTGCTTGAAGACCACAGTGCATTAATGTGGGGACGAGGGAGGGGACTGCTAACTGCAGTCAGTGACAGGAAGTTAGCTAAACGGACCATTCCGCTTACTGAACCTTTAACACTGAGCTATGTCCTCATATATCTACAACTACATTCAAGTGTGTTGTATATCATTTACTAAGTGTGTTTAAACAAAATAGTTACCAACCAGTCTATAGTTTGAGTAAATGCAGCTTATTATGGACTGGTGAACATAAGCTTAAGTGAAAACCGCTCCATTTATTTTTTTTATAAGAACAAGGTAAATGGGGAAATAACATTTTTCAGGATAGTTCCTCATAACATTTTGGTTTTTATTTTACTGACGATAATTAGCCCATAATTCAACCTTCGGCCAGTAAGTGACAGCTTCTTTGTTTGAGTCTATGTCAAGTCAACTTTATTTACTGTATGTAGCACATTTATAACTGCTGAGGCAGAACAAAGTGCTGTGCCGTACAAAGGGTAAAACAATAGACACAAATAGGTAATAAAATATCATATCAAAAGTCAAATGAATAGTTAACTTTAAGAGATCATAAAATAATATTAAAGTACTAGTAGAAACGGCCCTCAAACAGCAAGCCATAAACTATGATACCTTCTAGGATAAAACTGCCTAAAAGACATATGTTATTAAAATCCCTGTAGTGACATTGAATGCCACAGTTGGCCTAAAACAACGCATCAACTACCCAGTTTGGCTGACTTAAAAGTTCCTGGTTACAGCGTTAGAAAAGCCTGGAAATGATTCATCGGCATTGGATTACATGTTATGAGCAACAAAGGTAACCAGGAAATAAATTATAGTACTTCTACATTTTTATCAGAATGGCTGGTTGGCGGGGGGGCGCCCTTAGCTCAGTTGGTAGGGCATACCACCCGGGCCGGGCCCAGCAGCAGGCCCGGGTTCGAATCCCGCCCGCGGTCGTTCTCTGCATGTTACTCCCCTCTCTGCCCCATTTAACCTCTGTCTCTCTGCACTATCAATAAAAGCATAAAAATGCCCAAAAAATATCTTATAAAATAAAAAATGGCTGGTTGGTAGTTCATTTACAAGAGACAATAGGCAATGGTGTTTATCCGTCTCAAAATTTAGAGAGAGAAAAAAGATTAGTTTTCAGCAATTTCTAAATGTTTATATAGTGGTCAAAGTCATTTGGACCACAGGCCATCACATCCCAGAAACAGAGAGAGAGCTACACGTCATGCTGATGTGGTATCTGTCGTACATGAACATCCATTTGCATGTAATTCCATCAGTTAAGGTCCTTCCCATTATTTAAATGTGTATATTTTTACTTAGCTTTTTGGTCTCCCCACATTCATACACACATGAAACAAAACCATTTTTGGCTTTTAAAAAAAAATACTAAAATAAAGTCAGGATAGACCCAGTGTTTTCCCACTGATGGCTCAGCCTATTGCCCGTAGCGACGGTTGACGGTAAACGGACGAGGATGACAGCAAGTGACGGTCAATCCACCGGTTTCACTTCCTCTAATTGTGGATGAGAGCTGTATACAGTTGGTTACGGGCCTTTATTAAGGGAATCCAAAACACACAGTGACAAATCAAGCTCTATTTTCTGACCTCGACATTCTCTCACACACAGATGTACTGTGTTCTGTTATTGTAGTGCATGTTTTGGTTTCACACTTGTTTTTTGTTTTAGTTTTGCAGCAGGTTGTCATGAGCAAAAGAGTAAATATGATATGGGCCGCCTACATAGGTTTAACAACAGTTTGGAAAGCAGACATATCACAGATAACAGTGGCAGGTGCTGTAAACACATGAAAAAAAGGGGGGTAATTTATGTTAGAAATAGTGAACATACTGTACAATTGCTTCACTGTACTTGCTGTCTTTGTCCACCCCCTTCACCAGGTGTCTAATTTCTTTCCCAAGCCTCCAGCACGTAAAGCCCATTGCTTCATCACTGTAAGGAAGACGTATTTACACAATAATGAGGACAAAATGTTTGGATACAGACTGTCTTCCCAAGCCCGTTCGACCCCTCCTCTCCTGTGGGCTACGGTGTGTGTAACATTCCTGCTTTGTGGCATGTGCCTCACAGTTGACTCATCTCACCGGAGTGTGAGGTTAAACTAGCTGGAAAGTTTTGGCACTCTGTTGTCAATAGTTTAAGTTTTGTGTTCCTTTTTAAACCCCACCCCCGCTCTTCCTTTTCTCACATAACACATCTATTATTCCCCTTCGCTTGAAGTCAAAACATGGGGACATAAACGGCAAAGATGTGGATTCACAAGGGCTGAAGGTTCCCACATCACTTGTACAGGTTACAGTAGGGGAGAATGACGCCATTGATATAGTTTAGCCTATATCAGTGTGATTTTATTAAGCAATACACAGAAAATCCATATAACTTACAGCAGGTTATATTTAAGTCATAGAGTGTATAGCAAATAAATAATATGTTTTAAGTGATCACATAATCTGCCAATTAGGTTGACCTGAAACCGAAAGGTGATTTTACTTGTAATAAAGGATATGTTGCATCACACAACATATGACTGTTCTTGAGTCCTCCCAGTAAACATTTGTTTCACAACAAAACATCCCCGGTGCGTCGGTGCTTTGCAGTTTCAACACACCCTTCTTGTCAGTGTCAGACGCCTGTTGTCTGTCAATAATAAACGCCACCTGATTACTTATAATGAGACAGCAGTGTTGTCCATTCTGAGTCAGCAACACCACACACAAACGGAAAGGGTTTCCCAGAGTCAATGCAATCGTGTACGCTTTTTTGACAATATGCTCGGCATAAATTATTTTGGGGAATGGAGAAGCAACACTAGTCTGTTTCAATTATGTCACCAATGAAACACAAAACCCTCAAGGGGTCAAGAGGTCCCCATCTGCTTTTGACTTACTGGTATACAGGGCAGTGTTTTTGTTTTCTCAGCATGTGGAAATTTACTGGACCTCAGATTTCTATACAGTGATTAACTTTTATGACTAGCCTTTGCTCTCGGGGCATTGAACACTATGTACCTCCAACCAATAAAAACAAAGAATAAACTTTTATTGCCCCCATGGCCAGATATTGACTTAGTATCTTGTTATTTGTCAACTCTCAGGTGAAGAGGCAGAATATAAATCTAATTAAACACCATAACATCATGGAAAATTTGGAGATTTCCTTGGGCTATTTGCCTGACATACATTTTGAACAACCTCGTGCAATTATGGAATATGAGAGAGATTAATTTTAAGCCTGGTTGTGTGATAGAAATAGAAAATAGAAAAAATAATAATAACAGGCCTAAAAACTCCCTCCAAAAACGTAATTGAACCCTGTAACTCCGCGTACGTGCTGCACGCCTGTGTTGAAATGTCCAGTAGTTTATGCGCGTGCCCTGTTAAGGAGGGGGATGGGGGGGTTGAAGGACGCGCTGACGTAGGCCTATGCCGCGCTGGCAGGAGGCCAAGAGGGGCGGACGCCTGACGTCAGTGGCCTCTCATTCACAAGCACGAGCCGTATATAAGCCGGTTCAAAACGCTCCGAGACAGAAACTACTCACTGTGAAGTAGAATATATTAAACTTTTGTAGAAGAAAACACAACTACCGGATACACCAAAGAACAAAAAAGGACCAGCTTAGGTTGCCTTAAAATCACTTTTGTTTAGTTTTGTTTGTTTTTGTGCCTTTTTCAATTTTATTTCAAACCAAACAAGCAAACCGGAACAAAGGAGCCACCGCCGCTGTCAAGAGATAAAGCTACTTTGTAACTTTCGGAAACAAGCGTATTTATTTTTAACTCAACCACCTGAACTTAACTTTTCCTTGCCGTCTAAGCCTATACGAGCTTCTGCCTATGTTGGATTTATTATATATATCCCGCCGCCCTACTATGGTCATAATGGAGGTTCCCACCATCGACTGCGAGTCCTTCCGTGGCTTGTTGGAGGCTCGCGACGTCCCGGGCTGCCTGGTGCTGGACTGCCGCTCGTTCCTCTCCTTCAACTCGTCCCACATCTCGGGCTCGGCCAACGTGCGCTTCAGCACCATAGTGCGCCGGAGAGCCAGGGGAGGGCTGGGGCTGGAGCACATAGTCCCCAACGAGGACACCCGGAACCGGCTACTCTCAGGGGAGTACGAGTCCGTGGTGCTGCTGGACGACCGCAGTTTGGACCTGAGCCATGCCAAGAAAGACGGGACACTGATGCTGGCTGTCACGGCCCTGTGTCGCGACCCGTGTGGAGCCAGCGTTTTCATTCTCCAAGGTAAGAAAAGTGCTTTTTTTGTTTTAAACGGTTTGAATATGTCTTCGTATAGGCCTAATAATAACCCAATACACTTTATTTGTACAGCGCCTATCATACAATAAATGCCGCCCAAAGTGCTTTATTGAAAGGACATGCATGCATTACAAGAGGGCTTCTCATTGAAATAGAAATGGAATGAACATAAACACAGGGGTTACATACCATAAATAGAAAATCAAATTAAAAGAAGCGCACACTTGATAGTGCCTACACAATAGTTACACTGTATCCTAACAACGGGGCAACAAATGCGGCTTACAGCTGTCACCATACCAGCTGGTGCTGCCTGGAGTAAACAATGTTCCAAAATAGCCCCCCACCATGAGCAGTTGTCACCTTTTTGGAGAGCCATATTTAAACGTGCATGGTGTCTGTGATTTACTGTCCCTGTGATGTGATGTGACCTAATAGCTCTCTCTCTCTTTTTTTTTCTTCTCCTCTTTTCCAGGCGGTTTTGAAACATTTTCCTCCGAGTGTCCAGAGATGTGCACCAAACCCTCCCCTCCACAGGGGCTCAGCCTGCCCCTGAGCTCCAGCCTGAGCGCAGACCCAAGCTGTAGTCCGTGCAAAACTCCTTTATACGACCAGGTTTGTAGATTTTTGGATTTTGTGAACAAAACAGATTGAACACACAACACACTGTTTGCTTGTCACTTCCTGTTGTCTAGCCTATGAAGTTGACTGTTGACTAAATGGATATGTTTTGTTTATTTGCTTGTGTCTTTAGGGGGGTCCCGTGGAGATCTTACCTTTCCTGTACCTTGGCAGTGCCTACCACGCGTCAAGAAAAGACATGCTGGAGATGCTGGGGATCACCGCTCTGATCAACGTCTCGGCCAACTGTCCCAACCACTTCGAGGACGCCTTTATCTACAAGAGCATCCCTGTCGAGGACAACCACAAGGCAGATATCAGCTCCTGGTTCAACGTGGCCATTGAGTTTATCGGTGAGTTCATAAAAAAACATGTTCACACTCCCCTTCAACTGCCAAATGTGAGCACTTGCTGCCTGCCTATACACAGCTGCTACCTACTGAGCCCGTAGGGTGGCAAACAACACACACACCCTCCCTCCCTCTCTTCCTTTACTTCAGTCTTTTGACACCCCGGATTTAAATCTTAAAAAGTTCCCTCCAAAACCGACCAGCTGGCTCGGCACAGGGCACAATGGCAGTTACATCATCGGCACCCTCTCAGGCGTGGAAAAGGGGGATGACCCCCTCCGACCCCCCTCTGTGTATATGAATTGCGAGGCAGCAGCAGCCCCCCCCCCCCAATTTAGTTTAGTTGTGGGTTAGGCTGGCTGTGCTTGAATGGCTCCCTCCACCACGCCACACTCTTTGTTCTGGGCCGAACAAAAGGCAATTCCTCCCTCACTCACTGTCGACCTTCCTCCCCAGATCAATACCCCCAGCGTGAGGTCGGTTCCCCTTCTTTTGTCCCTTCAGACTGCCTCCTTAGGGAATCACCCCCCACAAGCTCACACCCTTCCCCCCCTATTAACTGTGTTCCTGTGTCTTAATGGGCGCTGTTTACATTTAAATAGCAACGGAAAGTGTTGCAAAGACTTTTGTTTTTCTTGCCTTCCTGTGTCAGGCACAGGAGTTTTTTCCCTCCATTCTTTGAAAGCACATTTCCTCCTCACCTGATAGATGTTTACAGTGTTACCTTTTATCGCATGGCATCCCACCACATTTCCTGTCCACTTCCCCAACTTTAACTGTCTATTAAAGGCAAAATGCCCCAACAATGTCATTAAAACAACAGCTTTATAAACAAGTTAATACCAATTCAGCATGCAACCAACCATTATTTACATCCTTCATTTATATATATGCTTACGAAGCCTATAAGGACCACGAGGATGAAGCCAATGCTGAAGTTAAAACAGATGTACTGTCTGGCATCACGTCAGGACTATCTTTTCATGCACACACACACAGCTGTTAATGTTTACAGTGAACTAACGTTGCTTTTTCTTCTTCTTCTCTTCTCTCCCAGACTCTGTGAGAAACCAAGGGGGCCGCGTGTTCGTGCACTGCCAGGCGGGCATCTCTCGCTCGGCCACCATCTGCCTGGCTTACCTCATGAGGACCAACCGCGTCAAGCTGGACGAGGCCTTCGAGTTTGTCAAGCAGCGGCGCAGCATCATCTCGCCCAACTTCAGCTTCATGGGTCAGCTGCTGCAGTTTGAGTCCCAGGTCCTGGCCTCCTCCACCTGCTCCTCGGAGGCCGGCAGTCCAGCCATCGGCGGCAACAGCACCACCGTCTTCAACTTCCCCGTATCCATCCCCGTGCACCACGCCTCAGCCAACCAGCTCTCATTCCTACACAGCCCCATCACCACCTCGCCAAGCTGCTGAGAGGGGAGAAAGAAGAGGGTGGAAGGACTATTGTTTTGGGGACTTGAACTCACACGTGTGGCTCTGTAACGGAGCACCACACGAAACATGGCAATGGTTATAATCCATGTTATATGGTGATACTGGTATCACTAGACTGGATAGAGTTTGAAATGACTTTGTCGGGGGGTCAGTTGGTTTGACTCTGTTGTGAACTGTTCCAGGCCATATCAATGTACGGTATTGGTCTCGTCATTTTCAAAAAAGGGAGATTTTGACAAACTACCGTCAGGCAGTATTCATGTTTAGCCTTCCCAAATGTGAAAGTCATTCACAATTTTGGATGACTTGGGGGAAAATGGCTGAAAAAAGGTAGTTGAGGTTATTCCTGTAAAAGGGGAGTGAGTAGTATCTGAATATTCTTTATTCAAATGACAATGTATTATGTTTGTTTTGTCATGAAGGCAACGGCTTTTGATAATCACAATCATTTTTTTTAAGCAAACGAAAAACGGAGAGGGCTTTACAGTTGTCTCAGGAATGTTGGACTTGAACTCTCAAATGTCCATTTTAGCTCTCTGTACCGGTTTAAAGAAAAGCAACGGAAAACCTATTGCCCCAACACGGCATGGAAGTAGTTGCTCTTTCATTAGTCGAACAATGAATGTATATCCCCCTTTCCTTTTCCCTTCCGTGTATGTGTGTGATAGCAATCTTCATGTTCAGTTTGAGAATGGAACGGGTTGTGCCAAATACCTGTCTGCCCTTTTCAAGATGTGGAACCTTGATGAATCCTGACACATTGGGGGAAACGGACCATTAAAATACCTCATGTTTCTGTACTGTGTACTGCAGCGCTGACACGGACACAGCCCCCCCGAGAAAGAAAACGACTAGAAAAAACGGGGACACGCGGTCCTCAGTGACTGCTTTCTGACATATTTATTGAACTAAAGTAATATATTTCTTTATCATATCTATTTTTGCATATGTTTGTTTTGTCGTTTTTATACTGTGGAATAAATCTCATTTGACTTTTGTACTCAGTTGGAGATGTTCTCTTTTTTTCATACTATACAGTATCTGACATACGTTTTTTTCACTAGTGACCTTTAGTACATACTGACTTCAAGCAAGTCTTAGTTTTAGACAACACAGATTTCACTATACATTTTCAAACGCAACTTCAAATATTTTAGTTATCTTACAGTATAATCAATATGCCCACTAGGTCGAGGTAACAATTAAAACAGACATATCTCAGAGTGCCTTAGTAGCTGAGTGGTTACTGTGCACGCCATTGCATTGCAACAACTTCTACATGATTCCAGAAGGTGACCTTTATTGCATGTCATTCACCCCACTCTCTCTCTCTCTCTCTCCTCACACTTCCTGTCCACTTCTAACACCAGCAAATATCCAGCATTTTTGCCAAATAAATCCCTTTTCATCTACTATCAAAATAGCTTTTTTATATTTTCTTTTGATCAAATAATTGTTTTGGCTCTAAACTGTATGTTTATCTATTTAACAAAATAAAGGTTGTTTTAATGCTCATCAAGGCTAAAGAAACCACAAGTATAATACCAACGCTCAAGTGAAACGTGTAGTGGCATGTCCAAACTATCTTTGTGTTCACATCCTTCCCCTGTTTTCTTCCATGCGTTGGAATCCTATCCTATATATCTGCATAATGTCTTTGCCCACACATAAGAAGAGGCATGATGTCACAGCGTCTGCCATTGTTAGGGCCACGCTCCCTCTGTCTCTGTATGTGTGTGAACCCATCTGAGATCAGGCTGACAGCAGGAGGCCACAATAGGGGCAGCTGCAAGGCGTTTGGGAAAAAAGTGTCACAAACTAAAGAGCATTCAGGGCTCAGTCAAGTGGCCTCTCACACACACACACACACACACATACATACACACATACACACCAATGGGGAGGTGTGTGTGTGTGTGTGGGGACGGAGACGGCCCTGAAAAGGGAAAGGGGAATACGTTTGGGTTGCAAATTAGCCAGAACATTGGCCCTGACCCTTGGCGGGGTGTGAGAAAGACCAGAAAAAACTTCCTCCAGAGGTGTTGACGATGATGACGATGATACCCCCAAAGTCCTTCACTGCAACTAGGCTACACTCTCTGGGTTTAAGGCTGGACACTACGGGTGAACAGGGTTATATTTTAAACTTATAGATATCATCATTAAACTTTGCCAGTTGATTACATAAATCAATTATTTATTGTATTACAATAAAAAATAAATAAAAATAATCTAATTTACCAATGTCTAACGAATTACAACAATATCAAGATGTTTGATAAAGCCAGAGTCCAAATCTTTATTTCACCTTTATGACATATTAGTGTTCAGTAGTTTTTACAGAACATATTTTGGATACTGCCTTTTGAAATTTTATAAATTGAAAGAATACTATGTTATGGTCGGGAAAATGCATTTCCGGCGTGTTTTTAAGAAGAAAAATGTATGAGAACTTTCAGACAATTAACAAAATATACGGACAAATCCTTCTGTAATAACTTTGAGAATAGTGCTAAGAATGATTATGGAAAGTAAAGTTGATGTAAATGCTTTAGAATTTGAGATTTTCTGGTTCAGAGTATTCATTTATTTTTTATATACATATGATGGTTGTATCGGAGAAATATACGGTGTGCCTGCAGTGTCTCGCCTTAATGAAAATAAAAATTTAGATTTTGATAACACTTTCACAATTTAAATACAGAGACACAGTGTATACTTTAAACTTCTCATTTGACGCAACCGCAAATGTTTGTTTGTGTGAAAAAACCTCACCAGTGACGACACAGTTGCGGTGAAAGGCTCATTCATTATCCCAGCAGCTTCCTCAGACAAGCTGTGGCTTTTTGGTGACATATGTGCGACATCCCCCACACCCTCGACACACACACACACACCCACAAACCAAACCCCCTCCGCCTTTGTGTGTCTTTAGATTTCCTGTTGTCATAAGGGAGGCTGGCAGGAGTGTGTGTGTGTGTGTGTGTGTGTGTGTGTGTGTGTGTGTGTGTGTGTGTGTGTGTGTGTGTGTGTGTGTGTGTGTGTGTGTGTGTGTGTGTGTGTGTGTGTGTGTGTGTGTGTGTGTGTGTGTGTGTGTGTGTGTGTGTGTGTGTGTGTGTGTGAGTGTGTGTGTGTGTGTGTGTGTGTGTGTGTGTGTGTGTGTGTGTGTGTGTGTGTGTGTGTGTGTGTGTGTGTGTGTGTGTGTGTGTGTGTGTGGAAGTAGTTAGGCATCTTTTATGATCTGATGAGGTTGTCCTGGAGAGAGAGACACCCTCCAGTCTACTGCCTGGATGGGGACATTAAAGCATTGTATGGGGTTTTAAGTATGTGTGTGTGTGTGTGTGTGTGTGTGTGTGTGTGTGTGTGTGTGTGTGTGTGTGTGTGTATGCGTGTACGTGTACGTGTGTGTGTAGTACAGACTTGCCTAAGATTCCATCGGATATTTGAATTCCTCTAGTATTAATATCTATTTCTAAACTTATCATATGCTCAAAGTAGAACTCACTCCAGTCAGGCATGAATCCGCCATGATGTCATTTGGCAATTTTCACCATGTTGTCAATTGTCTCTTTCATGTAGCAGCTGAGCTCTGACTCCACTTCAAAGTCCTTTTAATTAACACAATCCAAAGCAAACAATGGTTATGTAAGGCCTCACACTATGCCATGACAGGAAGAGACATAACCCCCACTCCTCCCCTTTTCTTTTTGACATCATCCAGTTTGGATCAAATACATGGGAGTTGGCAGTTTGGGGACTTTTTCACACCAGTTCATACTTCTTTATATAATATTTGAATTTAATTTTTGTCATCTCAAAGTTACAATTTTGACATTGGTATGGAAGGAAACAACTCTTTCATTTCAAAAGTTGTTTGCATTTTGAGTGGACCAGTATAGTAGACCAGTATAAACAAGTGGATGGACCATCTTTTCCCAGACAAAAAATAACTTGTACATTTTTTTTTTGAAAGAGGACACACTGAAAGAACTGCATTACAACATCATTTGCTGCCAGTGTGAAATAAGTTAAGTAAACACAGTAAATGGTTGGTGAAGTTGACACATTTCACAAGCCAAAAGACAGATTCCTCTTTTTTCCCACATACTACTGACTGGTTTATTGGGATTTCCCTGTGGTTTGATCTCTGCTGAGTGTGTAAAAGTCATAAAGAAAGAGTTTGCTGACACGTAAGCCATAAAAACCCAATAAGTAGATACGAGTATATCAACATTCATAACAGTGAGATTTTATGGAGTTTCTTTTACTGCCTTACAGATAGCTTTTGTGTTCGGGTTGCACTGAAAATTGCATCAAGTAACTTGAAAATAAGACTTAGCATCAAATCAACATATAGTCTGCGCTGTGTGATTCATGTGGGGAACGTGACAACGGCAAACAGACACCAACGTGAAACCTTTCTGCCTACAAGACAAAACAATCTCAGTTTATCAAAAAACTGACTTCCTCTGTGAGGGGGCTAAGTGTGAATGTCCCTACTTCCTACTTCCGTATAAAAAGATTTAGGATGTCCCAATTCTTGGTCAGATTTAGCATGCTTAAAAGTACCCCGATACCCTACTCCATCCGGTCTAGATTTTTAGTGTTGAAAACAGTATGCTATTTGGCCGATTCTGACCCACAACCCAGTGCGCACTGGTAGTGACGTCACATCAACTTAGCCTCCATGTAAAAACAACCAGCTATGCAACAGAACAGATATGAGGCAAATTCAAGTCTCAATGTTATGATGAAATAAATAAGTAAAAGTATGTCCCAATTGCATGCTAACTAGATTATTTTTTATGATCAGCTCAGCTGTAGTATGTCGAATATAATAGAGAAAGAGTATGCGAATTGGAACGCAGCCACTGATTGCCAGACGGATGACTAGAGGATGCTGGGTAATTAAACCAGGCTCTCACACTTCTTCTTACCCTTGAAACTAGATTAGGTCTCTCACAAGCAAGTGCAATGTGTGTGGGTGACAAGATTGAGTCCACACATTGATGACATGGCAGAATCCTCACCTGTAGTAAACCTGTAAGAGGATTACAGCTGTGAAGGGCAGGCCTATGTTACATCCCCTGGATCAAACATTTTATTAGCTTGCTGTAACACACACACACACACACACACACACACACACACACACACACACACACACACACACACACACACACACACACACACACACACACACACACACACACACACACACACACACACACACACACACACATTTGAGGCCAAAGTTGTTCCGCATGTTTTTGAGAAGAAAATGTATCATAGATGAGCCAATTAACAACATATGAACAAATCATCCTGTAATAACCTTCAGAATAGGGCTAAGAATGGTTATGGAAAGGTGAGTTGATTTAAGTGTTTTAGAAGTTGAGATATTTGGTTCAGTATTGAAGTATTGATTTAAAAAAAAATAACGTTGAGATAACGGCTGTTAAAGATGGTTGAATCGGAGAAATATACAGACACAAACATACAATATTTAATCAAATAAACACCTAAATGTACATTTTGGACCTTGTATTCACATTCGTATGAAAGAAGACACGTGGAAGCAAAATAGAAGAATCTCAAAACCGAGCAGTGCTTGAAAAAAGCTTGTGCTTGTTTTTGCCTGCCGTGTCTCGCCTTAATAGATCAATTAACCTACCGGCTATGTTGCAGGAAGCCTACTTCGCCACGCATGAAAACAGAACAAAGACAGCAGAGAGAGTGAAAGAGATGGGCGATGTGCGTCATAAGCCGCTATGCATTTTCAAACCCATTTTTTTCTTTTTAACCCACTGCCGATAACACACAACACCTCTACCAAATCTTGTGTATTCATGACATTCCACAGCAAAGCCCTACACCATAAACCATGCTGGAGAAGCCAGACGAGCTGCAGTTTGCGTGACAGCGGCCTGAGATAAGGGCCTGATCTGTGACCCGATAAAGCAAGATTTGTATGGGTCGAGGAATGTCAGGACATTACGTATGGCCGCTAGTCAAGTGGCTTTTCCTCTTCCAGCATGGGCCTCCCCCCCTTCTCCTCTTTAACAGCCCTGTCAGAACCATGGTGGAAGAGAAACTATGTCGCCGCTGTTTTCTATCATGCAGGTCATCTCTATACGGACATTGTATTACGTTGGTCTGCCATTGTGTTACGGTGCTTTCACCTGTACAGATAAGAGGGTTCTGCTATGCCTTGGTATAACTCTAATTCGCTCTTAAGTAAGATAAAAAAAAACAAGGCAGACGTAATGACCTTTAAGTCAAGACACTGTAGGATAACTTCTGTATGTCATCATGGAGCTTTGCCAGTGGTTGACCTACATTGAAACAATATTTGTGTGTGTTACAATTTCATTAGAACTTTAGAAGTGTTGAATAAATGGGTACATTTGGCAACATCTAACAAATAATGCGTACATACATTTGTATCTTTTTAAAGCCAACAGTCTGGAAGTTGGATGAAGCCAGAGTTCAACTCTTTAATTCATTTTTACAACATATTAAAAGTCCAAATTTTTTACGGAACAGACTTTGGATACTGCCATTTTTCATTTTATGAATCCAAAAATACTATATACAGGCCCTAAAAAAGCTTCATAGTGTCATTATCAGACATTTAACAACATAAGAGCAAATCCTTCTGTAATAACATTCAGAATAGTGCTTAGAATGATTATAGACAGTTGAGTTGATGTAAGTGCTTTAGAAGGCGAGTGCTTTATTTTTTAGTAGAGTATTTTAAAAAAACGAATGTTAATAATGGCCTGTAAAGCTGGTTGTATAGGATAAATATACAGACGAAAACTGACATTGTTTAGTCAAATTAACACATTAATGTATACTAGTATGAAAGAAAAAGTGTTAGGGAAGCAAAATAGACAAAAAATCCCCAAATTGACTATTGCCTGATTTATTTATTTTTAACGTTTAAGCTCGCCTTAAACAATGATAATCATAAAAATCTAATATTTAAAAAACGTGTCACATTATTAGATAATAGCCTGAAGTCAGACACCTGGCAATGCATGGGCCACATTCACCACACGGAGTCTGAACGGAGCCAGTATTTTTCCACTCTCAGAAGGCACCGGGTCGTGTTCACAAGCAGCAGTGAGATCCTGTGTGGAGTATTTGAGGAATGTCTGGCATCCTGTCTTCTGCACTGCCTTCACTCTAGGTAGATGATGTCACACCCAAAGAACCTAAACATCTACAGTAGGTCAACGTAAATCACATAGGGCCTGGTGGGGAGGGAGGAGGGGGGAGGAGGGAGGGGTGTGTGCTCGGCAGCTAAAACTACTTTTCAAATTTGCAATGATATTATGTCTCCAAGAAGAAAAGGGTTCAAATGACTTGAAAATAATTATAATGGTCATGATTCAATTTTATTGCTATATTGATTTTTTTAAACCAGAGTAAGATCGATACAATACCAAAAGTGCAGCGAATCTAATGGAGGAAAATGCAATACAAACACTGAAAGTTTGGCTTTGGTCACATTTAAAAGGTGGAGTCAGCGAGAAAGGCGTGTTGTCAAATCAGTTTTTTTTGTTGTCAAAATCAGTTAGCAAGCATTTCTCCAGAATTGCTGACTCCACCTTCAAGATATCATTGTCAAATCTAATGAACCAAGACGTATACTCATCAAGAAAGGCTAGTTTGTCTGGGTTTTTACATGTGCTCTAAAAGCATAGCACATCGACTGCTATCACAAAACCACAATGAAGCACACTTTGGTCAAAGCAGAGGTGGAAACTGATGCAGGAAGATATTGTTGACAGTGGTGACAACACAACATGTTGAAGAAAAAAAGATCAGTAATCTTTTCCTTATCAGTGTAAAAGTGTAATGACATAACACTCAAACCCCAAACCCTGACTATGAGAAAGTCCTCTGTTAACGTATACTACACTGATTGTACACTTAAAACCAAAACTCTATATTAGTGTAAAAAGGAGAACGTTTGCTGTCAGTTCTAGTTCTAGTTAGCCCAGTTGTGGTTTACATTGGTCACAACCCACTTACTTTTCTTTGCTCACTGAGTTGTCCAAACCATCGGTTAATGAGGTGGACTTTGTTCTTACAATCTCACAGTCTGAACGTTAAGCGTATTAAAGGGCAAGAATAATGTTGTTGCAGACGTCACATCCCCATGTTGATTCAAATGGTCCAGTAGCATGAGATATGCAAGTGCAGCCTTAATGCTGTGTCTTTGTTGTTTTTTTAGTTGTTCGTGTGCCTGTTGGTTGCTATGTTGTATGTATGTGTTTCAAGGATACCTTTGTGGCCCACGTCTTGGGGGGGGGGGGGGGTGTGATGACCCTATGGTGTCAATTTGGAGTGTGTTGGCTGTCTACACAGGCACTCCTTGATTTGGTATGATTCAGGTTAAGTTTTCCTAAGTAACCTTTTGCTACTGGTTTACACTCTACAACACTCATGCACATCCTACACCACTGACTTCACTGATTTCCACACCCCATTCTCTACATAGTTAATTTGGTTTACTTGATTTGGTCTAATCTGATTGAATAAAGTCTTGTTTAATCCTTTAACATGGTGTCGTCTCCCTCCTTGGTGTGACCCTTTGAGCCATGGTCATCACAAGTGGGCTACACACTGTCTGAGGGCCTTGGGGCAAAAGCAAAGACATGACCTCATAGATCTGGTTATTTTCAGTCCCGATGGATACAAAGACCGTCTTACAAGCTGCAGCAGATCACACAGGACTGAGAAACTGCCACTTCTCGTAAATGTCTTCCTGATGGACTGATTAAACAGTCGCAAAATGCAACTGCGACTGTTTAATCAATTAGAGGAGGGATGTTTAAGCTAAATGTGTCCATCTCGGCATGGAAGATGAGCTTATGTTTAGGATGTAGCAGTAATGACCGAGCGTTATCTCTACCATAAATAATTATGTTATTTATTATGTTATCATACACGTTTATTAATGTTCATAATATTGAATATGTTGTTTAAATAAAAATGTGACCTTTTTCACCAGGGAACTAGAGTTTTAGACGGGAGTGCTGTGATCGACTGTCAGAATGAAAGGACCAAATGAGTTTTGAACACCACATGCAGTTTAGTACCATATACCATATCACATGTATGGATGAGAGATGATCCCTGAAACTAAGCAGCGTCTTACTCTGAGTTCATTGGCTCTTAGCGCCATCTTGTGGAAGATTGTGTGTGTAACTAAAATGATAATCTAATCTGTAATGGGAGTGAGTGTATAGATCAGAAACAAAGGATTTCCTTCAGCATTTTGACTGTGTTACCCATGCAGCAACACAGCAGAGCAGCTTAACTATAAAATCCTTTTCAAATATTGACTCCATCACCCCCCATGGGAGCAAAAAGTCAAGGCAGTCCAATGTTCAACCTCTTACTGTTGACACTGGAGAAGTTGTGAAATGATCGATGTAGAAAATCGAACAGTCAAACACAGACACACTTCTAAAGAGTGGGACCACAGGCTGTTAGATTAACATGACCTCGTGTGCCCTCTGCAAATAGTATTTTCTTTCATATCAGCTATACAAATTGAAACTGAAATCCAATCAATAGGCCTATACCGAGGGTCCAAAAGATGAAAACTGCTGAGCCGGGCTGGATACTGTCGGCAAACTGCTGCTATTGGTCAAACTCGACTTATTCTGATTCAAACGGTTGACTATTGACCGGTGTTGTTAATAAGTAACATTGGGGAGGTTAATGTTGGGGCTGCAGCCAGCATTTGAGAGGGAACTCTAACAGCTTGCCCATCTATTTTCCTTGGCCCCATTGGAAATTAAGTTAATGATAAACTACTTTTTTTTAACTGCAACATTGATGTATTAAGTTTAAAACAAGAGAACAAAAAAAGTAGCAGCCTCAAATGATGTAACCATTAAAGGGATGTAGACTAGGCTGGGGTGTAATGAGTAATAGACCATTTTAAACCGAAGACATATTGGCGTGTTAGAGTAGAAAATAAACAGTGATTAGTAACAGTGATGCTGGTTGCATGCCATGCAATGCCCTGCTCTTGTGGGTTTACTCTTATGACTTCTTTGGACACTGGAGCAGAATTAGTGTTTTAGTTACACAGGTGCTGAGACAAGTTGAAAACATGCTTTTAAATTTCGATAATTATTTTAAGTGAAACTTCATTTTTTAAAGTATTTTTGCACTACAACAATATTCGGCGAGAGGCCTTTTACTACAGCAGACATTTTGACTTATCATAGTAAGAAAAACACCATACAACACTTAGTTACTATGACATTAGCAATGGCTCAGTAAGTCATGCCCATGATGGTTACCACCGGTATGACTGTGTGTGAATCAATGATACCTTGAACCCTGTAAAGCGCTTTGAGTGCGAGAAAGGCGCTAAATAAATCCAGTCCATTATCATTATTATTATTATTATGGTGTGACTTGTACTTACTTGAGTATTTCCATTCATTAGCTTCTACTTTCTATTTTCACTCCACTACATATCAGAAAGACATACAGTATGTGCTACAATACATTTATCTATGAGGGTTGACTATCAGTTATTCTTACATGCATTCAAAGAAATTGATCACTCACTGAAATGTTTAAAAAATATATATAAACAGTGTATTTCAATACTGATGTGACCCTATTTCTATTTTTTCAACTAGTGATACTTTAAGTGAATTTAGCTGAGCTTACTTTTATTTAAAGCTATAGTGCGTAACTTTTCTTAGAAATCTCTCAGAAGAATCCCAACAAGCGGCCACAAATGTATCAGTTGTTGGTTCTACTGCTAAGGAAAAACCTGGACGTAAAGCAGAAGGTATAAAACCCATGCGCGATCGCTAAAAGCCAGGGTCGGCCCTGTACTTCTGGGGGCCCTAAGCAGGATCATTTTGGGGCCCTCTCAGTGGAAAGTGAAGTATTACCAACACAAACCAGCAACTCTATGCAATCATATGTAACTCATATCTTTGTAGTTCCACACACACACACACACACACACACACACACACACACACACACACACACACACACACACACACACACACACACACACACACACACACACACACACACACACACACACACACACACACACACACACACACACTTGTGTCACATACCTCAGGTTTCCAGCGCCTGGTTTTGATGTGGTGTCTCCACATCTCCAGGCAGCATCTTTAACCACTGGACCATATTCAGCTGAGGATTCATATTGTTGCAAAGGGTTGGCAGTTCATTCTCAGAACAGTCAGGATGGTGATCCCCTTCACAGCCCTGTATAAAGGAATAAAGGTATAAAGGGTGGGCATAATCCAGGCTTGTTTTGCAAATGAATTATTGGGCTTGTTGACACATCAACTAATGTCTGTTAGAAAATGTTATCAACTTTAATTGACTGATTAAATTAAGTAACTGGGCTTACTAATACCACGGTGTGACCTATAAGGTCAACTGTTAGACGGAAAAAATTAATCAACATTTAAGTCAAAAGTTCTCTACTTGCTCTGACCGGTAGTCGAACCCGGTCTCCCTCATAAATGTCAGTGGTGCTACCCACCAAACTATCTAGCCAATCAAACGTATCCTGCTGCAAATAGACCGCAAAACAACATATTAAGAAAAAGTCCTGCAAATATCATAACACATTACTTAAAGGTGATGTAAGCGGAATGGTTCTTTTAGCTAACTTCCTGTCAGTTACTGCAGTTAGCAGTCCCCTCGCTCGTCCCTACGTCACCACATTAATGCATTGCGGTCTTCAAGCAGAAAGTTATCTAGCATCATCTCAGATCCATAAGTGTGATAAAACCGGATAAAACATGATAAAAACCATCAAAACAGACATTGGGAAGGATTTTTACCTGCTCCGCCATTGTAGGCGCATACACATTCACCCATCTGTTGCTCTGGCGTGCACCGGCAGTGAGACCATGGAGTGTATATAATATACAGTATGTCACAAAAGTGAGTACACCCCTCACATTTCTGCACATATTTTATTATATCTTTTCATTGGACAAAACTTAAGAAATGACACTTTGATACAATGTAAATAAGTCTATTTACAGCTTGTATAACAGTGTAAATTTACTGTCCCCTCAAAATAACTCGACACACAGCCATTAATGTCTAAACTTAAGGCAACAAAAGTGAGTACACCCCTGAGTGAAAATGTCCAAATTGGGCCCAAAGTGTCAATATTTTGTGTGGCCACCATTATTTTCCAGCACTGCCTTAACCCTCTTGGGCATGGAGTTCACCAGAACTTCACAGGTTGCCACTGGAACCCTCTTCCACTCATTTATGACGACATCACGGAGCTGTTGGATATTAGAGACCTTGCGCTCCTCCACCTTCCGTTTGAGGATGCCCCAAAGATGCTCAATGGGGTTTAGGTCTGGAGACATGCTTGGCCAGTCCATAACCTTTACCCTCAGCTTCTTTAGCAAGGCAGTGGTCATCTTTGAGGTGTGCTTGGGGTCGTTATCATGTTGGAATACTGCCCTGCGACCCAGTTTACGAAGGGAAGGGATCATGCTCTGCTTCAGTATGTCACAATACATGTTGGCATTCATGGTTCCCTCAATGAAGTGTAGCTCCCCAGTGCCGGCAGCACTCATGCAGCCCCAGACCATGACACTCCCACCACCATGCTTGACTGTAGGCAAGACACACTTGTCTTTGTACTCCTCACCTGGTCGCCGCCACACACGCTTAACACCATCTGAACCAAATAAGTTTATCTTGGTCTCATCAGACCACAGGACATGGTTCCAGTAATACATGTCCTTAGTCTGCTTGTCTTCTGCAAACTGTTTGCGGGTTTTCTTGTGCATCATCTTTAGAAGAGGCTTCTTTCTGGGATGACAGCCATGCAGACCAATTTGATGCAGAGTGCGGCGTATGGTCTGAGCACTGACAGGTTGACCCCCCACCCCTTCAAGCCCTGCAGCAATGCTGGCAGCACTCTTGCGTCTATTTTCCAAAGCCATCCTCTGGATATGACGCTGATCACGTGCACTCAACTTCTTTGGTCGACCGTGGCGAGGGATGTTCTGAGTGGAACCTGTCCTTTTAAAGCGCTGTATGGTTTTGGCCACCGTGCTGCAGCTCAGTTTCAGAGTGTTGGCAATCTTCTTATAGCCTAGGCCATCTTTATTTAGAGCAACAATTCTTTTTTTCAGATCCTCAGAGAGTTCTTTGCCATGAGGTGCCATGTTGAACTTCCAGTGACCAGTATGAGAGAGTGAGAGCAATAACGCCAAATTTAACACACCTGCTCCCCACTCCCACCTGAGACCTTGTAACACTAACGAGTCACATGACACTGGAGAGGTGAAAATGTCCAAATTGGGCCCAATTTGGACATTTTCACTTAGGGGTGTACTCACTTTTGTTGCCTTCAGTTTAGACATTAATGTCTGTGTGTCGAGTTATTTTGATGGGACAGTACATTTACACTCTTATACAAGCTGTAAACTGACTACTTTACATTATATCAAAGTGTCATTTCTTCAGTGTTGTCCCATGAAAAGATATAATAAAATATGTGCAGAAATGTGAGGGGTGTACTCACTTTTGTGACATACTGTATATGAGTGAGACGAGTGACAGTTTGTAGCGTTCTCTCTCCTGATTGGATAAAAAATCGGGATACTACAACATTTTAATTGGGCTATTACTGCAAATCAGAATGACTTGGAGACCTGTGATATGACGTCCGCACTCTGTTGAAGTGATTGCTGTAGGAATATCGAATATCATGGAGTGATATAACACATATATTAACACAAATAAACCGCTTACTTCACCTTTAACCGCTAATAAACCGCTTACTTCACCCTTGCGCTGCAAGTAGGCCACAACCAAACAGAATCGTTTCCAGAAGAGACTTTAAAGTGATGCACACTTGTGTGGTGACCAAAACCTGACATGGCAGGTGGCAACAATAAGTATGCATCATTTATAATTGTTTATAACCCCAAATTGCGCTCCAAATGTAATGTGTTTGCGCTCCAAATGTAATGTGTTTGTATCCAATATTTTAATTAATTTTAATTTCTATTTTCATCTTTAATTGTTTATAACCCCTGGCACTTAATAACTCTGTTTATTGTACATGTACTTGCTCTCATTGTTTTTTTTGTACATGATATTTGAATTGTCTAATTCTAAAAAACATTAAACAAAAGAGTGTGCTGTTAAGTCTTCTCTGGAAACACTTCCGTTTGGCTGTGGCCTGTTTTTAGCACTTTTTCTGAATGTGTTGTGTCTTTGCCGTCCATGTTCTTACTGTATTGTGTGGTTTTTGCGGCGTGTTTTTCTAAATGTTGTGCCTGTGTTGTCAAATTGATGAATATGTTTTCTTAAGTTGCATGTGTTATCTTATATGTTCTGTGAGTTCTCAGGGCCACCGTAGGGTTAGCTCTGCCAAAGGCTAACCTCATGTAGATGCATCGACAGTGTTGTTGTAATAACTATGAATTACTCATGGGGGCAACACAAATGACGTATTATAACTTTATGGAACATTTTGAACGTGGGTCTTTTACTTGTAGTGGTTTGTTATTGCTACTTTTATCGAAGTAAATCATCTTAAATAAGCCATAATTAACTGCATTACTTACAGCTGTGCTTTCCCTGTGATGTCAAAATGTTTAATGAAAAAAATGCTAGGTAGGTCAAATTACAGTGTCAATATCATTAGCTGACAATAACAAACACAATGGGCTGCTCGGAACATGACAAAAACCTCTTAAAACATTTTGTTTTACTTAACCTTTCTTATAAGAGGTAAATGTTGGCTATTTGAGCAAAGTGAACACACCATCCTACAAAGGAAATGTCAGTGCTGCTGCCGGTTTCGCGCTCGAGCTCTCAACGACAGGAATATTTCCATCCACGCCCACTTCACCTTTTTTAGAATCCGCGGTGTGGGCTGCAACAAAAGTCGCCAGTCTTCCCTCCCAATGTCATGTGTATATTTAACGCTCCTCGGTTTGGGTTAAACCTATGGGTTAAACACACACACACACACACACACACACACACACACACACACACACACACACACACACACACACACACACACACACACACACAAACAAACACGTTACAACTTTCCCGCGTGCCAACCTCTATGGTGCCAACCATGGACGTCCTTCCCCTCTCTGACAGGTTGATTTTTTATTGGACGGAATAGAATGATAACAATAGGCACGTGCCTTCACACATCTTCAAATTTCAAGCGGGATTTGTCCTCGTTACTCAAAACAACACATTTCCACAACTCAGACACCAGCCAGAAGACACCAGGCTATACCAGAGTTTACTTTGTATCTTAGTAAAACGTATTAAGTTGGAAAATTTCATTATTAAAATAGAAACGTTTAATGGGGTAAAATCAACATGGGGAGTAACCAGTCAAACCAGTGCAGTTTGTCTCTTTCCAACAAAAATGAACTGAACTGCAGCATAGAAGGTAAGGTGACTATGTTTTGATCCTTTGTTTTATTTGTGACTTGATTGTCAATGTCCATTAAGAGCAGCCTCACAAATCATACAAAAAGATTTAGTGAAATAGTTGGACTTAAAAAAGTGTTAAAAAAGAGTAGTTAGTTAAAAAAAAGTGTAGTTACTGTTAAAAAAAGAGTAGTTACTGTTCAAAAAAACAACCCTTTTTTAACAGTAACTACTCTTTTTTGTGTACCTTATTTTAAAGTGTTACCCATAATATTGTTTGTCAATAGCTACTCTTACCTCCAGTGAATTAAAATAAATCACATTATTATTTCCTGACCTTTTTCAGTCTAACCGTAAGGCTATATTTAATAACAAAAGCAAACTTCAGTTAGGTCTACTCAGGTATAGGCACCCTGGATAAGAACTTAGTCATATTAAGTATGTTGTGAAGGAGGTCAAACTACATCTAAATTGTTTTGCGATTTATTAGAAGGGATTTGTGTCAATCTGCAAAATTATACACAGATTTATTTCCCTATTTGTGTTATAGTCACTAGCTTTTTCAATCGTGTACTGTATATTTGCATTATATATGCAGGCAATAAAAGACCGGAAACCATACGGGCTGGCATGGCTGTGGCATTTTGAAAAAAACAGAACCGTTTCACCTTTGACAATTATAATGAATTTTAGTCATTTCAAACTGTTTTGTAAATATGTACATACACATTTCAGCACTGTATTCTGAATTAGACATAAGGCGTCAGCACATCTGCTGTTTCTGCAAAGGAGGCAAAAAAGTGTAACCTTTTACCCACACATTCAAAACTGGAGACAAATAGCAACACTTTTAACTCAAACAATGGCTACTGTATATCTTTTTTTTAGCTTCCTCCGTCTCCCCCCCAAAAAAGGCCGGATCAGGTTCCATTTCTGATTTTGCTGTTGCTATGACATTATACGATTTGGTTCCACATCTGATATTAATTAAACTTTTTTGCTATTTGTTGTTTTTAGAACGGAGAGGAAATGCCTGTTTGCTCATTGAGCCCCATGTGGCTTACAGAGGTTGACAGAGGCCCTATGGTGATGCCATGGCTTTCCCAGAGCCCGCAGGGGCTGATGGGAAAAAAAGACTAAAATGGTTGTGTGAGAATTTAAAAAAAGGAAGTCACTGGAGAGATCAGGAACCCAATGTGTATCTCCATGTTAAGAAAACAAACTATTTCAGTATGATATCAAACCTTTGGATGGCCCCCTTACTATCTGTCTCTTCCTTTAAACCCTGTGTAAACACGCCTCTATTAATACACATTGTTGTCCTTGTCCAGAAATAGGTTATATATTTGTTTTCTGTAGGCCCGCATTCCACCAATGTAGAAGAAGCCAATACAAATACTACATATAAATACTCTAAGCCATTTTCAATGACAACAGTGTATTTATGTATTCAACACCAAACAAATGTAATACAGTATAACTCGTCGAGGTAAAAATATCCTTTAAGACCATGGATTTAGTAAGGATTTAGTGCCTTGCTGAACATTTTAAAATGAGTCGAACATTATACAAATAATCACATTATCTCAACTTGTATACATTGCTCAAGCATAACTTTTACTGTATTCTATTTAGGAAGACTGACATGTTGGAAGCCATTCTATCCAGTGTACCAATATGTACCACTAGGTGCATGTCTGTGCTTGACTGTGTTTTCGTGAGAGAATGGGGAGTGAAAGAGAGATAAAAAAAAAGAGAAAGAGAAAATGAAACACGTCATCATTGTATAAGTCATTTTCATCTGACATAACGTATAACCTATCTATGGAAGGTGGAGTCAGTGATTTTGGGGAATGCTTGTTGTTAAAATAACTTCTGGTCAAAGTCAGTGAATATCTCTTCACGACTCGCTACCTTTATGTAGAGTGTGTGCACTGATAAAAAAAAATCCAGTATAAGTACACATCCTAGACCTAGGCTATATAAACTGGTATGCAAACACAGGGGGCTACCGTAGCTAGCAACATGACCCAACAAATGTGATACAGTATAACTCCTTGAGGAAAAATATCCTAACCTAAGACCATGGATTTTGTAAGGAATAAGTGCCTTGTTACACATTTTAAAATTGTCAAACATTATAAAAATAATAACTTTATCTCAACTTTTTTTTCATTGCTCTAGTGTAACTTTTACTCTAAATGTGTTCTATTTAGGAAGACTGATATGTTGAAAGCATAGATAGTATTTAAAAGGTTGAAAGCCATTCTATTCAGTGCATCAATATGTACCACTAGGTGGCGCCACTATATTACATTGATATCACAGTGGAGCTCATAGCATCATGATCTGACTTTGGCAAAGTATAGGGATGATGAGTTCATTGTCTTATTGTAGCCAAGCTAAGCTATATCTTTCATCATGTTCCCAACCCAAGTATTAGATCACTGAGTCAAACAGTAAACATTGTTTCTATTTAAACATCTATTGTCCAGATGTAAACCGACATTCTGTGAAGCAACGGTGTTATAATCCATATGTTTACACTGCGGTTGAGAGGAAGTGGTTGCTTATGTCTTGTTGCCTCCAGCGACAGGTGTGGTTGTGTAATGTCCGCTAAGATCTGGCTGTGTGTATTTGAAGCTATGTGGCAGGGCCTGTCTTTGAAGTGTATTATGTCAGAGCTCTGTAACAATGTTGTTAGGGGGAGAAATTGCAGGTGAATAGGGTGAAAAAAAAGCCTGTCATTAAATTTTTTTCTTAAATGTGAATACAAATTTGCAAATTAGTTTTGAAGAAAAAAATTTGAAATAAATCCGACAATTAACAACATGTGAACAAATGCTTCAGTAATAGCCTTTAGAATATAGTGCTAGGAATGATAATGGACAGCTTAGTTGATGGAAGTGCTTTAGATGGTTGTATAGGAGAAATACACAGACAAACAGACAAGGTTAAGTCATATTAAACACCTATATATTTGTGACCTTTTATTTATACTTGTATTAAAGAAGACATGTTATGGATGCTAAACAGACAGAAATCGAGTTAGAGTTAGTGATAGAGGAGGCTGAGTGTGGGATTACTTGATCTGTTACAAAGGGATCCATCATCATGACGGCTTCATCTGTTGTTTTCAGAAGACATCTTTAGTCTGTGTCAGGCTGCATGCTTGTGCTATTGGGTGGCATAAAGGGAGGCAGTAAAACATTCAGCTCTGTCTTAATTATTCAAGACATGCTCGAAATGTGTGCATGTCTGTGCTTGACTGTGTTTTCGTGAGAAAATGGGGAGCGAGAGAGATAAAAAAGAGAAGGAAAATGAGACACGTCATCATTGTATAAGTTATTTTCATCTGACATAACGTATAACCTTAGTTTGGAAGGTGGAGTCAGTGATTTTGGAGAATGCTGGTTGTCAAAATAACTTTTTGTCAAAGTCAGTCCATATCTCTTAACGATTACCTTTATGTAGTGTGTGCACTGATAAAAAATAAATCCAGTGTAAATACACATCCTAACTATATATATATATATAGTTTTTGTTAACCTAAGCCAAGCCCTTTAATCAATATGGTTTACACTGCAGGCCAACACAAATCTAAAATCCCTCTCCATCTTCCATTAAATGTGGAGAAGTTCAGAGAGTCACTCATCCGATCCAACCCAATCTGTTAACAGCTTAAAGGAAGCTTATTGCATCCTCAGCCTCCAACACTGTTTATTTCCATTTTTGCTTCTACTCCTGTCTCCCCAATGCTCTCCCAAAGAGATGGGTGATGGTCTGGGTGTCACTGATAGAACTTTGACTTGGAAGCTCACCATATAACTCTAATTTCTGGAAGAACCTGAAAATGCTATCGTACCTAGAGCCATATTCGCTGCTTTCTTATCCCGTATCCTTATACTACTACAACTACACTGAAGCTCAATCTTATCTAACACCATTGGTGACGATGGACAAGCTGCATTTTTTGGGGCCACTGCATTGCTTCTTGTTGGTAATAATCCTATGGGATATTAGATAGACTTTAGGAAAGGAAGTTCTCATATTTACAAGTTCCCAAAATAGCCGCCGTCACCCAGCACTCTCAGTATATCAGTGTCCTGTCTGTAGCAGGGGGGCCCCGCACACAAGTTTCCCACATGTGTCACAGGCCAATGTCATGACAAGAGAGAGAGAGAGCGATAGATAGAGTGAGAGAGAGAGAGAGAGAGCGAGAGCAATAGATAGAGACAGAGAGAGAGAGAGACAGAGAGAGAGAGAGAGGGCAAGGGAACTAGAAGGAGGCAAGATTAGTTTTAAGTAGCAGCAAAGAAAATAATGAGCAAGGAAAATAAAAGCTTACTGGCTCATGCTAGAAGGAGACACGGGTTAAGATCAGTGGTGGTTAGTAAGTCAATTACTGAACTTAAGTCAATAATATAAGTATCTGTACTTCACTTGAGTGTCTGCTTCTTCTTCTTCTTTTTTTGGGAATCTTTTGACTTTCACACATTGTACTCTTCCACATGCATTTCCAGGAAAGATTGTTGTTACTTGTTACTTTCGGGGCTGTCTTGTTGGAACCCAATGTCCTACGTTAATCCTTTTGCCTGTGTGTAGCAAAAATGCACACTCTGTACTTTTAGTTACTGACGTATTTTTAAAAGCAAAAAAAAAACATTTTGACGAGGCTACTTTCATGCGTAGTTGAGTACTATTTGACCAGGAGTGTCTACTATACTTTGACTTAAGCGACAAAGGGCGGGCCGGGGACGGTGGTTGACTTGACAGCAGCTGAGGGACAACGAGGAAAGGCGCCCACAGATGGCGGAAGCTCTCGGCAGTGTAAAAGTGTTAAAGGTGAAGCGAGTGTCTGTGAAAATGACCCCATGTTTCCCGGCCAGCGTTATGCAACTGCAGGCTGTTTATGGCTTTTGTCTCTCATCTGAGACCCTGTTTCCACCTGGCATTAATATGTGGTTTTTAGGATCCGATCGCGCTAACTACAGGTGGAAACACGCTCAATGCGCATTGAAATTATCCACATTCGGAGGTGGTTTGAGACCACTTATCCACATACCCATTAACAGTGGAAACGCGTATGCGCATCTCATACACATTAGGCCCCGCCCACTCAACTGCGGCGAGTGACTGGGCGGAAACGCGTACTCATTCACGCGACAATTCACGTCATAAAAGCGCACCGTTGCAGGTAAACAGACAACAGAAAACAGAAAACATTGAAGATGGAGTGTATAAGCGGAAATGATGTACGAGCTGATTTCCATACAGCGCGGGGAATTCGAATCCGGATCGCAAACGCGCATAGAAGACGCATTGTTAAGGCCAGGTGTGAACAAGCATATTACATTTACATATAACGATCGGATTCCTCAGAACCACATATTAATGCCAGGTGGAAACAGGGTCTGAGAGTGATGGATTGGGAAAAAAATGGTTGAGCTGTAATCCCTATACCTGTTGCTAGGGCCTTAGTTGTTTACCTGTTTGAACCCTGCTCCGCTGCATCTCAAAGTGTCCCCGGGAACGTGAGATCAGTTTACAGAAGTTCCCACTGGCTCACTTGGTCCTTCCCTTGACAGTTGTCTTTGATGTCTGGTATGCAGGCCATGTCTATGGAGTGAGGCCTTCCAGATAGCGGATAGTTGTGTCCAATCCAACACGTTCCAAGTTTGCTAGACGGCGCAGGAATTATCAGTTGCATTGGATGTCACTTACTGGCAAACCCCCTTAATCTAATGCCTTAGATTAGAGTCCCCCTGCACTCTGAAAGGGCCTTCTGTAACTTCACTTGCATGTGTCATACACTGTGACAAGAATGGTGGGATGTTTTCACGTCTCACTTGTCTGCTGAATTTGGAAAGGTTTCTTTAATCAACCCTAAAGGTTTTGAATTTTTCGAGTGTTGCCTCACTCTCGGGCTCAAGTCAAGGCGACATAAACCAATCCTTCAACTGTGGGTGCATTTTTGATTATGACATGGGCTCTACTAAAATGTTTATCACAAATACTGGTAGTCAATGGAAAGAGTTAGCCTGCCACCGCCGACAGTCAGAAGATAAACTTTACAACTTTACAACTTTACAACTGTCCTGTATGCTTGTTGGGACTTTATTTACCACATTATGTTGTGCTCTGTATTTTTTGCACTTCATGATGCTCTTCTACTCGTAAACACAGATGTTTTTTTGTGTAGACCTGCAGATAAACACATCCGCAGTGGTTTGCACATGTGCACTGTGCGGTTTCTCTCTGGTATGTATTTGATTCTAAAATTACATTAAGCACATATAATATAGAGGGCAACATAACATGGTAAATAAACATGTCCAGACAAGCACAAAGGACAGTGACAGGAAAGTGATGTTGTAAAGTTTATCTTCTGACTCTCGGCGGAGGCAGGCTAACGCTACCCATCGACTACCAGTGTTTTTGATTAGCTTACTGTTGATGCGCGACCATTGCCCCTTTCCTTAAAAAATACACAAATAGTTATAATAATGGTTTCTGTCGCCTTGACTTGAACACGAGAGTGGGGCAACAAGCCAAACATAGTAAATGTTGAACCATTCTTTTAAATGTCGGTTTGAAAGCCATGTGGTCCACTATGAAACTTACACAAGCATAATGTGTGAACTTGAAGGCCCCACATACACAAAAAAAATGACTTTCTATTGAATTAAGAGACCCGTCCTGTAGTTTGGCAATGAAAGATATTTGGAAAAGGAGTAGATGTATTTTTAAGAATTTTTATCAAGGTTATTTTTGTAGAAACCATATATCTTTTATTCCTGACAGATAATGTTTAAATTCCAGTCAATTACCTTAGTAAAAGCACAACGCCGTTGCACACAAACATCCATAACATAGTGAGTTCATGTTGGATTTATCAAGATTTCATTTATTTCTCTGAATATTTTTACTCAAACACGTGTTTTCACTTTGAATGGATCAGACCAGCGCTTTGGGATCTGTCACATGAGTTCCTCAGCCTCATCAATCATCCATCTCATCTCCAAATGAAAAGAAAAACAAGCTTTTCTAAAAAGTATTATATTTTCTGACGATCCACTTTCCTTTATTACAATTCTGTTTATTTTGGAGTTGGACTCCAACTGAAGTGTGCCAGCCAAGACAAGCTGATCTGAATCTTTGGAAAACAGATAGAGAGCCTTTGCTGCTGATCTGTTGCTGCTTCCAAGTTTAGTTGAAGGCTTTAAGCCTGTCATGACGAAACGCTGTCTTTCCACGTATATAATTTATTTTTCTAGTCTGGAAATCTAATGGTGAGACTGGAACACAGACAAGCGGATCCCTTCTTTTTATGCCTCCGTGCCTGTGATTGCCAAATGGCGGAGGCATTATGTTTTTGGGTTGTCCATCCGTCTTTCCGTAGGGAAGCGCATAATCTCAAGAACACTTTGAGGTATTTTTGTCAAATTAGGCACAAACTCACACTTTGATTAGAAGATAAACTGATTACATTTTGGTGGTCCAATGTCCAGGTCACTGTGACCTTGCATATTGTTAGCGCAATATCTCAAAGCCTTTGCACAAATGTCAGCTCTGCGACCGTACGCATTGTGAAGTGCGTACGATGTTGCAGCTCCTAAGGAGCTAACCTTGTTTAAAGCATTGCCTACCACTTTACTTTCACCATTCTGCAATTGTGGGCCTCAAGGAGGCATATAACCACCAAGCTGTATTTCGAGTTCTTATTCATAGTCTGGAAATCTAATGGTGAGACTGGAACACGGCCAATTTAGTCTTTTATTGGAACATCAAAGGCAGTGCTACTGTAGTTATGGGATCGGGACGTAAAGAAAGCAAACCTTTTTTACAGACAGTCTTTATTTGACCCTGAGTCCTTGAGAAAGAGGGAGTGAAAATAAAATGCACATGATGTTGTTTCATTTGCAAACTACTGAAATGTGATAGACTTACACAGATCTGTTATGGTTTATGTCTCACTCGTATGCTGAGTGATCCTGAAGTGATACCTCAGGTGGCAGGTAAAGAAGGAAGCCGCCATGTGCTCAGTGAGGGGCATCCGTCCATAAACAGAGTGGTGTAGCCGGTATAGAAGAGCTACACGCTGCTCCATGGGAACCAGGGATGGATGGCAGCTGCTTCCCCGGAGACCCTGTCAAACAGAAAGCTGCACTCTAATTACCTACGCCCACCTGAGGCAGCCACCAGGCAGGGAGCATGCCACAGCTCAAGACCCTTAGCACAGTTTCACCTCACTACTTTGTTCTAAAATAATTGTGGAAGAAAAAAAGGCGCGTAGGAAGGCAAAGGCAAGAACACAGCACCCAGAAAGGACATGGAGGAGGGAGAGGAAACAACACTCTGGACACAATGCTGGCATGGCTGTAAAGCAAAGCCCACAGGTACATTTGAAAAGATGTACCAATAGAAGGACTGTGTTCGCTTTTGCTGCATGATAGATCTTCGTTTAAGGAGAGACACCACAGGCAAAACCATAGTTGTTTCAAGCTCTGGTCAGTTTTTAGATTTTTTTTGGCTATTTTGGTTCCATAACATGTCTTCTTTCATAGTAGTATAAATAAAAGGTCCAACGTGTACATGTAGGTGCTTATTTTACTAAACCATGTCTGTTTATGTCTGTCTATTTCTCCTATAGCCTACAACCATCTTTAATTACATTGTCTCAACATTGGTTTTCTCAATATTTCTCAATATAAAAAAATGTGTACAAAAAAATAATCAACTCTGGCAAAGTTTAATGATATTTATAAGTTACAATTTTGACCTTATTCCCCTGCAGTGTCTTGTCTTAACAACATCAAATTCTAATCACTTTCACATGAGGCGCGACATCAATTCAGCTAATTGAAACCCCCAGCTTGTCTTCTCCATTCAAGTCATATGATAGTTGTCATGTTCCATATAGTGAGGCTACGTCGTTTCGCCTTCATTAAAGCCTGGGTCAGAGAGAGCTGCAGGCCTTGAAATCGCCCTTGACAACACAAAAGGACAGCGCATTATTAATATTATGAGTGGACCTGCTGCTACACTGCTGCCAGTGGCTTGACTGTCTTTTATTGCAGTTGACATGAATGACTCATCGACCTACGAGCTCTGTTAAGGGAGAGGCTTCACTCCGATCCCCCAGAGCCTCAATTAAATGTCCTTCATACTGTATGTTGCACAGTCCAGTGGAGAACAAAAACATGCTTTGTGCGACCATGCCTTCTGTTTTAGTTTGCTCATAAGTCCATTTGTTTTTGATCTGGCCGATCTGTTTCGGTAAGGTTCAGCCACGGTTCCAGTCCAGAGGCTGTGATGACATCATGAACAAATAATAAGAATCTATCATCAGTTATAACAGGGAAACCGATGGGGAGTTAGATAACTTTGAACACTTTGAAATATGGCGATACATTCTGCAAATTGACAAAGACCAACAAAGTAACTTTGACCCCTTGACATGTGCTCACCCTTGCACTGTTTGTACAGTCAGGTCCTTGTTTTTTGCCCTCTGGGAAATTGTGAGCTGGAGAGCATGTGTGTCACCCATAACCTCCATAGAGAGGCAACTGGTAGAAAAAACATTGGACAGGAAAGCTAGAGTAACAGTATGGAGGGTGACCCCTCCACGTCTGTCTTACTGTCTACACTGGAATGAATGGAAAGAGGTTTGGAATGATATATGTGCTATTAAGTAATGCAGTACCTGGAGCTCTGTGCTATCCCTACATGCCCCCTTCCTTTGGGACTGAGGGACAAAGGGAACACATACACACTAATGGCTAGCATACAGTATAATACTATGACAGCTGCTGGCTGTTGTTCTTAAACTTCTTCTTTTCAGTTCGTGGAAACGTTGGGAATCTTTTCTTGAACCATGGGTTAGCCTAAAGCTGCTTGTTGAAAGTGGGGCTTAGATGTCTTTTTTAAAGTTTACTGAGTGACTTCTCATGGTAATTATAGCAAAGGTATTTTGTCTCATAACCCAAGGGCCTTCTCTGGGTCGTTGAGCCCCTTGCGGTCAAGGTCTAGATCACCGCAGGCGCCGACTGCGTGTAAACATTTTGTTGCCTCTAACAACACCGAAGGATATATAATTCAAATCTGTTCATATTTGATTTTGGAGGGGGAAAAAAACGAGGTTTCACGTTTTCTTTATATAATTTTTTTTTAAATCCTTTTATTGTTTGTGAAAGCCCATTCCGTCATGTAGTTTGAGGTTTACAGAGGAAATGCTTTACAAAAAAATGATTGTGTATGTTGGTGGAGTGTTTACTGCTCTGTAATTGCTTGTGTCTAGCGGTGTTGCATATTCAAAAAACACACAAAAAATGTTTTTCACTCTTACACTACAGTACACAGCTCACACGGTATACAGCAAGGGGGTGGAAAACTCATTTCCACGTCTCGGGATCATTAACTTTTAGGGAAGCACTGTCTTTTTAGCTCTACATTTTATTATATGATAAACACATGGAAGGGAAGCAACGTTAAAGAAATCGATTAAAATAAAAAAGCTTGTAGCTTAAAAAAAAGTCCCAAACTGGGGCAGCTTAGCAGTCGCCTAAAAACCACTCCTGCTTCTCTAATGAGATCTTGGATTCTTTTCACCCGAATATTTGTCGAGTCGAGCAATTTAGGGGTTAGAATTTTGGGAGCCCCGAAGGCAAATTCTGACAAGCCTTTAATTGCTTGGGAAGCGATTTCCTTTTGAACTCGTGTCATAAATTCTAATGATGTTAACAGGTTTAATTGGGATCCTCTTAACTATAGGTTTGTTGCTTAATACGAACCACAAGAATTCCCTCTTTTCCCCCCATATGCCTGAGAGGATTAACGTGAATATGGCACAAGGTTTTTTTTTTTTTACAACTGCGGTGCGGCAGTGAAAAACGCTGTGGGTCAACAACATCCGTCCCCTTTTTATCATATTATCCCACAAACGCACACATTTATACTGCTGTATACACACACCGACGTAAAAAAAAAAACTCTGTCCATATTTACACACACTTCTCTTTATTTAGCATTATATATATACCTCTCATCTTTACGAGACTCACTTTTATTTTTATCCGTTTTTTGAAGAATGATTAAAAATATAGAGCTTTGGGCTTGTAAATTCAAATGCCAGACCAGAATGTCTATTCTCGGAGTGTGCCTGACAGGCCGTCCTGAGCTAGCCCGGCTGCTGTTTTTTGTGTGGAGTCATGTTAAAGATGACAAAGAATGGTGTGTGTGTGTGTGTGTGTGTGTGTGTGTGTGTGTGTGTGTGTGTGTGTGTGTGTGTGTGTGTGTGTGTGTGTGTTTGTGTGTGTGTGTGTGTGTGTGTGTGTGTGTGTGTGTGTGTGTGTGTGTGTGTGTGTGTGTGTGTGTGTGCGTGTTTGTGTATGTGTGTGTGTGTGTGTGTGTGTGTGTGAGTAAGACCTTGACATGGACACCCATAAGACCTTTCGGTTCCTGATTGGCCCGCTGACAGCTGTATAACTCCATGAATGTTCCAATGCGTCAAGCACACTACTGTCTAGTTAATGTTGAAAAGGGGGGAAAATTCTTGAATTTTTGTGTCCAATAATGCTGGATAACAATGAAAGACACTGGTTGCTCGTTCTCCTAAAACAATAGAAAAAATGTGAGGAATTATGGATTATGCATTATGGAATACCCCCAATGTTGCAATCTAGCCTTAAGCTTGAAGGCATGACGCAAAAAAAAAAAAAAAAAAGGCGAGAAGAAGTTGGCCGTGTTGTTCTGGGCCATGAGTATTTCCTGCATCTCCTTCAGTGGTGCATCCGCTCCTCATTCCCCAGAACACCGAGACAATAGAACAGATGGAGGAAGAACACTGTCCGCGCATCTGGTTAAATGCATTGAAGGGCCATTTTTAGCACGTCTCCCACTGACAAGAGGGGCCTAAAACAACATTTTAGTGGAGCCCGGCCACTGTTTCATGTTCCTCTTGCAACAAACTAAGAATGCGTTGCAGAGTGCAACATTGATTTATTAACAGCTTAGCAACTTTAGAATGCTCAATAACACCATCAATGACGTTCGGATAAAAAAAAAAAAAAAAAAAAAGTCAATGACGGTTTCCATTGTGTTAGAGTAGCCTGAAGGGTCATTCTGTGTCAGGAGATTAAATGTTACGTAATGTCTTGATTTAGACCCCTTCAATGGAAAAGGAACCAGGAAATAGCTCACACCATAGTCATCATATCTGTCCCTCATCATTGCATAGTATCACCATTACTATACAATGGACGTGTGCCACATTTTTGTCGTGTGCCATCCACCTCTCCATCCCCCTCAATGTTTCCTGTAACTGTAAAAAAAAAAAGGCAATAAAATACACGCAACATAGCATGACTACGATATGCTGCCAGCATCATGCTACAGGGGCTTTATACCCAACAGACAAATAAAAAACCTCAGTGAAACTAATAAGACAGCTGCACGACCTAGAAATCGAATCATAATAAAACTAACAAGCCTGGCTTTATAGAGCAGGCAGCACACTCTTATTGTGTAAGCTAACATTTTGGACAATAACTCACAAAGCATGAGGCCTAAAATCAACTCAGCAATGACCCTGAGGCAGTGGTGGTGTATAGTGCAACAACATGGTGGTGCAGCTAGTCACGTATTGTATGGCTTTCATATTAATATTGTCAGCCTTCCCACCAATAGTAAAGAGTGATTTGTTTTTGTGCTAGAGAGTTCAATCAGTCACAGTTAGAGGTAGAAAAGACTTAAGAACAATGCCTTGAAGGATGATCAGACACAGACCAAGTCCTGTGGTCTTGACATGTGGATCTGCAGTGTGCTCATGTTGTACCGAGCAACTGAGCTACTGTTTGTCCATCTGAGACAGCTGAGCTAACCCCACACTCCATGAGTAAAACCATGAGATACCAGGGAAAGCGCAAGAAAAAAGAAAAAAGCTAGCTTGGGGGCTTTGAGTTAAGGTTTTCTGTTTTTGTCAGAACACATCAACACAAGATTTCTCCTTCTCATGTATGGTAAGCTATTATAGCACAATATCTTGGTATGAAATGTTCAACAGTTAAAGGTCACCTATTATGCTAAAATTGTCGTGGTTTTTCTGCATTAATATGGGTCCCCAGTGTGACGAGACACACCCAAAGTATGAGGAAAAAATCTGTGATAAATAATTAAGATTTCTATCCCCCTATGAAGTCATTCCGGAGAAGCCACGGCCCCTATTACCAAGCTAGCCTAGCACTACCTCCACCTGTGATATGCACAAATGCCCAGATATTCAAACTGGCTGTTAGATGAAGGGGCAATCAGAGCAGACTGGGCTTTTTGGAAGGTGGGTCTAAGAGAGACAGGCTCTGAAACGGATTGTTTCAGACAGTGGCTGAGAAGAGGAGATTCAGGATTGCCACTGTGACAAAAATAACAGTTTTTACACCATTAAAACTATTTGAACCTGAAAATGAACATAATAAGAAGCCATTAAGGTGTAGAGAGAGTACTGACATGTGCAGTGCTAGTGAATTAAATTATGTCCTGTGTAGGCTTGAACTTGATTAAACTTAAGGCTGTAAAACTTAAAGTTATTGCAGACTATTTCAATGGTCCAATGTTGGCAGTTGTCTGTTCTTAATCAGAAATTATTTTAAGGATTTAAATTGTTTTCTGAAAACAACCCAAAACACTAAAATAAAACTTTATTCAATTACAGAGCGAACATAAGTTTAAAGTTATACACCAATTGTCAATTTATGGCATCACTGTGTAGTGTTCCACTGGCACGGCTCTGTTTTCCCACTTGCCAGTGATTCACTTCTTAGTGGTGTTTTTAATTTGCTGAAATCCGAAATTGCAGGAGTGAAACCAAGCATGCATGCATGTTGTCTGCTCAAGACTGCCACAGCATCCAGTCTCCTGATCTGAGGATTTGGGAAATTAGAACAGTCTGTGAGGGCACCGAGCACATGGCAAGTACTCCCCCTAAAAAATGGCTCCAATTAAAGGCAAATGCTGCACCGTTGCTTTAACTCCGCATGTTTCATCATCTACGTAAGGGACTTTTTTTCTTTTTTTTTTACCAATGCAATGGCTTTAGCAATAGTTGAACTCTTACTGTGTTTTTTAAAAAGCAGGTGCTTGACTCCACTGGCCTGTTAATAGTCAACCTAATGAATAGACAGGAGCATGTATTGAAAACACATGTGAATGTGCACTATAGCAGAAAACAGTGCTCAAACCAAAAAGAGGTGACCAGAAAAACATTGTTGCATGAATGTGGCTCATTGTGCTGGCCCATGTGTGTTTGATGGAGATGGTTGTATTCAAATTGAAGGTGGGTATGACTCACTTCATCCATTAGATCAGTGGCTGGGGTTTGGACAGCAGCCCTACCCCTGATACTGAGACCGCCACATACAAAACCTTCCCAAACGGCCATCTGCTCAGCATTTCTACACTGCCTTTTGGATCTTTAAAGAGAATTAAAATACTGCAAATGTAACACTTTGCTGTCCAAGGAGCCAGTCGCGGCTCGGCTGTGCGTGGCAGCAGTCACACTGCTGTGGGCCAACTTTCCTTGAGCAAACGAGGCATGTCTGCCTTCCTTCTCAGGAAATAACTTTATTTGCTGTAATGGCCCTCGTGAGATCGCTGCATCACAAACTCTTGATACCCAAAAGAGGGACAGGGTGCATTGTGGTTGTTTTTACAGCAAAGCATTCCTGTTTGCGTCCAATTGAATTAAAATAGATAAAACTTTTCTACAGTGTGTTGTCCTTTATGTCCTTCACCTATTTATTTATTTATTTTTGGTGCAAATCCCAACTGTGGAACCAACCCCTTGCACACGATGGAAACCAATCCCAATCAAAATCTCAAAAACACGTCTCTGCTGCAATGGGAGAGCCAAGAGTCCAGATTTAAAGTTTAAACTATATACAGTATGTCTAAATCCTGTTTGTACACGAGTGGTCAAACCAACAATGTAAGCTCTTTCCCAGTTTGGTCTCTACACCGACTTCTTCTTCCAGAGGCCGCTTGGCTTCTGTCATGCTGACACAGAATTCAGACTGACATATCTGTGTTACCAGTGTCCAGGGGTCAAGGCTGAGGGTGATGCCGGGTTGTAATTTAGGTTTTTTTAGAGGCAGAATATGAAGGGCACCGTCATCATCACGCTCTCTAAAATAACGCATTTTTCTTGAGCATTCCACTGTCCACAGACAGTGGAATCTGGATGTACTGAGTGAGTCCTCAATGCATATCAGAGTTGTATGTATATACAGTGTAGCAAGGGTTCATGCTTGAGTGCTGCAGTGCATTTCAGATTGGATCATTATTTAAGCCAGTGCATGATCAATGATCTATTATCTGTTTGCATTTAGATAAAAACAACTACATTTTCAAATGAATAGTTTAAAATTTTGTGAGACAGGCTGAGTCACTTTAGTGTAGAGAGAATATCAATACCACTTGTACGTATATATGTTATGTAAACATCTGAAGCTATGGCCATTAACCAGTTATCTAGATTAACACAATGACTAACCCTAACCCTACCAGGGCCACTCATGGGCCACTCTACCCTACAATACCCTACCCTACACTACCTTACAATACTCTACCCTACTCTACCCTACCCTACCCTTCTCTACTCTACTCTACTCAACTCTACTCTTTGCAGACTCTCTTGTCATGTGGCCAACTCTCTCTGGCTTTTCTCATCCTCCACCAAGGTGATAAACGGCTGTACCTTGTCCTGTGACCACAGTGTGGTTAACGCCAGTTTTGAAAGAAAGTATAACTAAAACTGAGAGACAGCCAGCTCAAACACTGCAACAATGCAGTGGCCTGGCTGTTTGTTGTGCAGGATATGGTGCTGCCCACTGATGACACTCTGACTAATCATGTTCAGTACCTAGTACCTACTTTTTTGATACCTTGATGGACCAGGTGCTGGAAAAGTAGGTACCAGGTACTTTTACATGGTGGAAAACCATGTAAAAGTAAAAGTAACAAAAACATAGAGTAGAGTAGACTTGGTACCATGTAATGGAAAAACACCATGATAAACATGGTGGTGAAGGTGTGGAACGATCATAGTCCTGATATCAAAACAGTTCAACACTGACTGTTGATTTGAAACAGGAAACAAATCAGTCCCACGTGCGTTAAATTCCGATGTTTCGTCCATCACCTGACTTCCTCCGTGGCTCCCGTCATAATTACTACAGCCATGAGAGGCTTTGTCACGTGAACGTGCACAGAGGTCGTTTTGGGTCACTCCCTTGAGCGATTGATGCTATTGTTCTTATTTCGGTGCTCCAATTATAGCATTCCCGAAATGTTGAACTATTTCTATAATATTTCTACACAATTCTGTATATATCTAACAGAACAGTTTGTCTAACAATTGAGTCGAAAGGGATCCTGCACGTACAGCTTGGTGCCTGTGGAATAAATTCAACCCGGCAATCATTAAGCTTTCATCAACACCCCATGGTCTGCGCTCAGGCAGTTAAAGAAAGCATCAGGGGAAAGGCAGCACTTGTTACCGTAGCGCCGCTGTGTTTACAGGCAGGGCTTGATTGCAGACTCCCATCACAGTCTCATATCCACTTCCTGTGTTAATCCCCCTTTGCCACAGCACAACTTTCTTTCTCTGAGGCAAGAGCAAAGGAGAGGGTGTGTGTGTGTGTGTGTGGGGGGGGGGGGTATTTCTCTTCTGCTTCTGCTTCACCCCAAACACCATTGACCCATGGCGGCATGTAAGGAGCCACCGTATCCTGCTAAAACAAACAGCATTGAGGAGGTCCAAACAAATGCTTTTGTCCTGGGAGTTATATTTAGTTCCAAATCTGCCAGCACCCAAACGGCATCTCAGATGACAAAATTCTTTGCTCTCAAACTGGAATTCGATCATACAGGCTATCTATGACCATGCATGTTGGGCAGCTGCGAAAAAGCCCAGAGGCGCTTTTTCCCTTTTGTATGTGATATATCTTATATCAAAACTCTAGGTTAGCCATAGTAGGCCACGATTTGGACATTACTTTGACATTCGGTACACATCTACGCAGCATATTTTTAAACCAGCAGGCTTGGTTCAGCCTATTTGGACACACAGCTGCTGCTGTAGCTGCCTCAGGCTCCTCTAATGCTCCACTATGGGGAGATACGCTTCTGTCGCCGGCCCCGCCACTCCCTTCACTCGTGGTCTCTCTCTCTCTCAGTCAAACCCTGCAGGCCATGGCTCCTCGGAGAGCAGTGTGGTCCACAAGACAGGAAACAGCTTGAGAGAAGCCCCACAGTCAAGGCTGTGGGAGGGCAGAGGATGGGGTGGAGTGGGGTGTGAGGGGGGGAAGAAAAAAGGGGATTTCCTCATATGGCGTTTGGACTTTTATCAAAAGTCCGCAGTACTTATCTGTTTGTCCAACATTTACATGAGTATTTTAGGCTGGGATGGGTCTGAGTGTGCCGGGAACTGGGATTTAAAGGTGTAGTCAGCGATTTCTGTTTGTCAAAATCAGGAAATGTTTCGTCACGATCATGTCTGTACTGAAAAGAGGAATACAATGTTGATACACAGCCGAGGGGGTGTGTAAAGGGGCATGTTGCTAGCACGTTGGGCCCCTTTTGTATGCATTTTGTTTACATACCCGTTTACAGAGCCTGGGCTGTGTATTGACACCAGATTTTGTTTCAGCGCACACAGGAACACCTAGCGGATCGTGAGGTATTCACTGATTTGGACAAAAACAAGCTTCCTCCAGAATCACTGACTCCACCTTTAACACCAAGGTTCAAATATCTTTGCAAACATCGTATTCAGATGATGAACAATGATCTTTGATGATTTTTTTGTTATCAGAGTTTGCACTGTAAGCTAGACCTTTCTATGCAAATGTACTGACAAACTGCCTTCCTTTGGATTGAACATCCCTTTCAAGCACGATGCTTGTTTGTCCCATATAGGCAACTACTCACTCGTTTGGCTGCTTCATCACGGGCTCTGAGGGAGTCAATAATGAAATGATGTATTCAGAGGCTCTGTGATGCTCTTCTTGACGGGGGATCTCTTGCTTGCTTACTGTGTCTTTAAAGTCGTGCAGAGAGAGAGAGAGAGCGAAAGAGAGAGAGAGAGAGGGAGAGAGAGAGAGAGAGAGAGAGAGAGAGGAGCCTACACTAAAGAAAGGAGGGGGCTGCCTATAGTGCTGATGTGCGTGTGCGCCAGTTGGAGGTGTCCGCCTGTCGCAACCAACTGCTCGGGCTTGCCATTAAGACGGAGAAGAGCGCGTGTCCATGCACGCTTCAGAATCCAGCGAACAGTATTGAAGGCACCACCTATCATACTCCATATAACCCAACTGGTTCCAGGCAAACAACCTTCAGACCGAGGATACACGGATGGACAGAGACACATCGCAATCGGTATCAACTTGTCAGCGGGCGCGAGGAATTTCTGGATATAATGGGGAATACGACACCTAAACCTTTGATTGGTGAGACTTGTTATTAATGTTCATCATTCATTAGGACAATTTGCATTCACTCATACAGAGAGCAGTATAACAGCTTGAGAATACACATGGCGAGTGTTTAGTGCTCAATTTCTCTAGTTGTGTTCGCTGAGTGTTCGTGGAGAGGCGCGCTTCTTGCCATCACGGGGGAGCCGAGCGTGATTCCCAGGGAGCGAGTCCAAAACCAGCGCTCTTCCCGACCTGCAGCAGCCGCATGTCATGTTGCCTTCAATGAAAAACAAAGAGAGTAGGCTATATAGGCAAGCGAAGGGTGATCATTTTTCATTTAATGATCATCTTTACGCATGCAGGACCACCACCAACATATTATATATTCTTTTTTTTTTAGGAAAACTAATTTGCAGCTATTTCAAAGGCAGGCGTCACACCCCTGATTGTATCACACAAATGACCAATTTCAAAATGACTTTAAATGACCACAGCCTGAGCATTTAATGGCTCCTGTTTCTGCTAGTGCCACCCATGGAGTGCACAATCACGTTGTTGTCTCTTTACTTACTGGTTTACTGTCGTTTTTTTGTCATTTGCCATAGCCTACTACATATCAGTGTGTTAATATATCTGTTTATTTCAGACAGCATTCATTGTATGCCTGTTTCTTTTTGCAATATTTTGTATAACAAGTAGCTGTGTATCTGAGTACTCATAGTATTAATCCAAATGGATATTGCAGCAGCAAAGTGATACAAAAAAAATAGGCGAAAGACAATAGTAATCAAACATGAATACCATCTTATGAAACCAACAAGTACTGAACACTATAGGACACCAATTACACTCAAATATACACAACCACATATGGTCTTGCAATATGCTGTAGTTGGGTATCAAAGCTCTCAAGAACAATATAAAGTGATTGCCAGTGATGTATTCCTTGAATGTGACTTGATTGTCAGCCCAGGTTCCATTTTTTCTTTATCTTTTTTTTTCTTTTGCATAAAAGAGCCATTAACAGCCTTCAAGTCTCATCACTTCCCGAGCCACTTTACCATGACACCTAGAGCACATTACTTGATAATCAGTTCCCTCTATCAGTCTGATTTAATGTCCGTCACACTCCCACGCCCCCGACAGGCGACATCAGGCTAAATGATGTGGTTCCTGTTGCCACCAGAGCCAGCTGACTGAAGGCTTGCACCAGCAGCGTTGAGCCCCATTGCTTGCACTGCTTGTGGTTTTGAGTAAGGCTGCGTATCGGTCAAAATATTTCGATAACCGATACCGATAAATTGACTTCGAAACCAGTTCCTGAATGATATTTTCTGATATTTTCTTCCATACCAATTTTATGAAATCCATTTCTAACAAGACGACATTAGACATTGTGGTAAAAAAAGAACCTTACCCTTAATTTTACAGCTTATTCACATTTTTACAAAATATCAATAAATAAAACATAGATAGCAATCGAAAGCAACTGCCTTCAGATGACCACAAATGCTCTATTTTGATTATTAAAAACTTCACGATACTCGATGGTAGCGAGGCATTTCCTTCGGTGCCAAGAAAGTGTTGAACATCTGATACCCGGCCCTAATTTTGAGTAACATGGAATTATTAGAACATGTGCGTTTACTGGGTCTACATATGCATCAGTGCACAGTGTATGAGAGAGTACGTTTTCATAGGTATCAAGTGATATTGCTGTTGACAACTCGTAGAAAAAAAACGTGTAACATGACAGAAATGATCATAAAATGCACAGCATTCTGTGTGTGTCTCAGTGACTAAGTAATTGTATGATAAACACTTACACGCTTGAGATATTGCACAATGGGAACCTTATCAGCTTGTGACCATTCTGACGAAGTCCCTAAAGTAGCCGCACTTTAGGACTTGTGTTGTGACGGAGGTTTTAAAAAATATGATACACGCATTTCTCCCTCCGGAAAATGTCAGTCTGCCTCATCACTTTCCAGTATTGAGGATGCATTCCTGGTTCTCTCTTATCTCTTCTGCTGTTGTCATGATTTTTGGTTGACATCGCTGTTCAGCACTCCTGACAAGGCAAGGCCACCTGATTAAGGCACAGGCCTTTAAATACACATACTAGAAACATTTCCACACCATTAGGGGAAATAGTCTGAGTAGTAATTATCCATCATCGTGACATTGTTGACCTAGCCTTAGTTTGTGCCTTTAATAAATTCACATCGCATCTCATTTTGAAGAAATTTAAATAAGTTTTTTTTTTAATCTTTGAAAAACCCTAGAAGTAATTTAGCAACACTTAACAACACCGCTGCTCTGGTATTAAGTATTTCCAGAATCCCCAAATACTCTTCTAGCCATCTGCTATTCCCTAAGCTGCAATAAAAACTTATTTTGACCTGTTTTCTCAAGCTATGACGATACGTCTTATTCAGGAAGCAGGAAATGACATGTCTCTGCTAATTTTGGTGCAACAATAGAGAAATGATAGAGCGTTATTTAGTTTCAACATCAAATAGAAAGTGACATCAGAGTATAGACAGATTTAGGTGATAGTGAAACCTCCATGTGGAGTCATTCACCAAATGTATTGTGTCTCTCCTTGATGCTAACAATACATTTCCTTCCGCATTGAACATCTGCAGAGCTGATTTTTGGATCGTTTTTCAAACTGCAGTGTTTACATCCGTCTCGACTTGCAAGCAGTCTCCTTTTGTGTGCACATTGCTAGATTTATTGGTGCATTATTGCGACCAGTAGATGTTTGAAACCATGTGAACTCATTGGCAGGGCCCTAAGGCATCACCCATATGCACAGACATGGTGCATCCAATCCATATCGCTACAAGGGGCCAAAAACTCCACAGGGCATATTAAAGGTCACATACTGTATTATGCTCATTTTCATATTCAAAATTGTAATTTAGGTTTTTACTAGAATCTGTTTTCATGGTGTAGTGTCAAAAAAAAACTTTATATTTCTCGCAATGCCATTGCTTAATCTTCTCTTTTCAGCCTCTGTTTGAAACGCTCTGTTTTAGATTGTGTCTCTTTAAGCCACGCCTTCCAAAAAAAGTTCAGTCTGCTCTGATAGGCTGGTGGAGGTAGAGAAAAAGAGAGTGTTGTTTTTTCACATACTTTGGGAGTCTACAGTAGACACACTGGGGACCAATATTTATGTTGAAAAAAAACATTGAAAAAGTGCATTTTGCACAATAGTTGGCCTTTAGGTTTGGTTCACATTGTATACATAAGCAAAGACACCATTTTCGGCCACCATCTTTGTTTTGTATTGTTTGGATTATAAGTCGTATAGTTACAAGGCTATATGAGTTTCTAAGGCATCCAGTGTAAGCGGTAAGTGTTGATAAATCACCCTGGGGTTTTTCAAAGATGGTTGGCTATTTATTTTTTCAGGAACGAAACAAATGCTTTGCTATGCGACTGGGATGTAATTTTAATACACAAGAGGCACCAACCAGGGGGCTAACATCTACCATGCGCTGAGCTTGTCCCCTCACTGCATGGCCTCTTGTTACAATGCCTTTCATCTAATAATGGCTATAGTGGCTATATCAGTCTTCATTGTAGAGCCCTCAACTGTCCCAGTACGTCAGACAGACCTACAGTGTGTATAGGCGAACCCCTCCACACTTTGATCAAAGTCATATTTCTTACTCCCTCAAAAAGCAACACTCCCGGAGAAAAGGGAAAGGGTGCGCACCGCACATCATTTGAGATGTTACAGATGTGTGCTCGTTGCCTCCCGCTTCATAGTTTAGAATATAATCAGTGATAATGTCTAATTTAGGAAATGTGCTGTGGAACATTTGACTGAGTTATTGTCTTTACACCAGTGGATTTTAAACAGAAATGTAATCACCCTGTGGCTCTGGAAGGAGGATTTTTTTGGATTCCAGCCAGTCTATACCATAAACACTTCATTTACAGCTTCAGCTTTATTGCACATTTGAACAAAACCCAAGAGTCTCATTTAAGGCAATGATCAGTTTGTCTTGATTTTTCACCGGGACATTATTTTGCCCCAAGTAGGACATGGACTCCTGTGAAGATGAGATCAAACATGAAAGGCTTTTTTTTATTTGGGCTATTTCTCCACTGAATGCAAAAGTGTGATTCATTCGCCACTTCTGAAGATAACTGTGGAGGAATGAAAGGGGGGCTATTCAGGGTTTGTTTATGCTGTAGGCCAAGGGTGTGTGTGTGTGTGTGTGTGTGTGTGTGTGTGTGTGTGTGTGTGTGTGTGTGTGTGTGTGTGTGTGTGCAGCCCATAAGGAGGACTTATTGCGCCTGTTGTTGACTTTTATTTTCTCAAGTTGCTCAAATCTATGTTGATTTTATATTATAAAAATGTCCTTGTTATGTTTCCAGGTTATATACAGTATGAACATTTTAGATTTACCTAAATGTACCTTATTTTATTTCTGCGTCCCATATGGATGCGGTAAAGAAGACTGATTTGGGACAGTTTGACTCTTTTATACTGTAAATGTGGGTTGCGTTGCTAAAAAGGGGGACTATTTAATGTAGTTGTTGAGAGGTAGCAGAGGGGGGTTTCATGGTGTCAGTGTGGGAAAGGATGTGTGTGAGCCTGTGGGCTGCTAAACATAACTGGCCTCTGCCCTCCAAAACCAACTGCCATGGACCACTTGCAAAGGAGTTATTGTGTTGACGAATAGTATGCCCACCCTCTTTTTCTAACAGCTGGTGCAACTGACACTGCTGTCCAGTTTCAATGCTGCTATGTCATCATGTTAAAAAAATTAAATCATTATTGGGTGTCATCATCATCATCATCTTCATCATCAACTTGTATCATTAGACTCAAGGTCCATTTTAAAAGACATACAATAAAAAAAATAGGTAACACATAAATTAGAATAAAAACATTATTACCACTTATAAAGGGCACTTACTGTTTACCAATGTCTCCAAAGGTATGACTAGTAGCGTACTGCACTTTAACTTGGGTTCGACAGCAGCATTATACTTACATTCTTTGAGTCATTTAAGCGACTGATAAATCTGTACATACAGTATCTCAATAAAGCTTGTAAGGTGTTATCGCCTGCATTCACAAAGAGCTCACTTGCACTGCTCCACCTTAGATGTCTTTTTTTTTCTCACTTTTTCACCCGTTTTATTTTGTACCCTTAGATGCGACCCTGCACCCCCGCGCGGTGTCCAGCAGACCGTACTACAGCCAGCCTAACAATGGGTCGGGTGTGGAGAGGAGAACGTCGGCTCCTCCGGTCAGCCTCAGCGTGGAGTCGCCGCGCTTTCACCCCCACGCCAAGGGTAAGAACATCAGGCTGGACGGACAGCTGCGCCGGGCCACGCGCAAGAACAGCTTCTGCAACGGCATCACCTTCAGCCACAGGCCTGTCCACCTCTACGAGAAGGTGGGTCTGCAACTTTTTTTTCAATATTCAGATTAAGGCTAGACACTGCAGGTGAATAGGGTAACATTGGTAACTTAGAGATATCATCATGAGCTAGTTTATAACTTACATTATATATATTTTTTTTTTGTATTACTTGTACTATTACCCCAACATATTAGTTTCCAAAGTTTTTTCAGAACATGATTTTTGGAATTGGCTTTTTTTCCATTTAATTAATCAAGATATACTATGTACAGGCCTTTTAAAATGCATTTTCGGCATGTTTTTAATAACAAAATCCCACCATATAAACAAATCCTTCTGTATGAACTTAGGGTAGTGCTACAAATGAATACAGATAGTTAAGTTGATGTGAGTGCTTTAGAAGTAGAGATTGTTGGATCAGAGTTTTGAAAAAAAAACAATGTTGAGATATTGACCCTTAAAGATGGTTATATGGGAGAAATATAAAGACACAAACAGACAAGTTTTAGTCAAATTAACACCTTAATGTAAATTTTTGTATTTATACTAGCATGAAATAAGACATGTTATGGAAGTAAAATAGCCGAAGAATCCTTTAATTGTCCTGTGCTTGAAAAAGAATTGTGTTTTCACCTGCCATTTCTCGCCTTCAAACCCTCACTCTGGGCCATCATAGATATCTATGGCATCACCCAGGAGGTCACACTGCTCGGCGACTGTGGCTCAGGTGGTTAAGCGGGTTGGCCAATGATCCAAGGGTTGGCGGTTTGATCCCCGCTCTGCCACCTGTGTCATGGTTGTTGTGTCCTTGGGCAAGACACTTCACCCACCTTGCCTCGTGTGAATGTGTATGACTGCTGTATGTTTGAGGTGGTGGTCGGAGGGGCTGTAGGCGCTGAATGGCAGCCACGCTTCCGTCAGTCTGCCCCAGGGCAGCTGTGGCTACTATGGTAGTTTACCACCACCAGTATGACTGTGTGTGAATGAATGGAACCTGGAACCCTGTAAAGCGTCTTTGAGTGCCTTGAAAAGCGCTATATAAATCCAATCCATTATTATTTACGTTTTCGATGAACCCCATTCATTCAGGTGCGTCTCCGCCTGAGTGGTGTGCACACGGGCTGGAGTGGAGCCCTGCGCTTCGGTTTCACCAGCCTGGACCCCAGTGAACTGGTCTCCACGGACATCCCCAAGTACGCCTGCCCCGACCTGGTGACGCGGCCGGGATACTGGGCCAAAGCTCTGCCCGAGAGACTGGCCCTCAAGGACAGTGTGTTATCCTTCTGGGCCGACCGCCACGGCAGGGTTTTCTACAGCATCAACGACGGGGAGCCCATCCTCTTCCACTGCGGCCTCAGCATCGGCTGTCCCCTCTGGGCCATCATAGATATCTATGGCATCACCCAGGAGGTCACACTGCTCGGTAAGCACTTTGATGGAGTCGTTAACTTAACTCTTGTGATGAAAACACTCCTATAAAAAAAACACTTATTGTTGTTTGATGATGTCAGCTGAAAGAGAGGCAAGCAGAGAGAGGCTGACTCACATTCACAAAGGGGAAGTGAGAGAAACGCATTTCACAACCGACTGGTCACGGGTTTGAACAGCATCCATTATTACTAGTCATATATTCATCCCATAAAGTATTGAGTAATGGCCTATTTTTGTGAGTGGAATCATCAACTTTAAGGATGCACTCACAGTAGGCATTTGTAATGTGCCCAAGAAAGATTGACGGCTAGAGTAGAGTGTAGTTGTTTTGACCAGTGTGAGAGTCACGCTCAGTACACCGCTGCAATTTTGGCTGAATGAAAATATACAAAAACAATATGAAAAAAATACGCTCCAAAACCCCAAACCTGTGCATATTAAGAAGTGCTGACGTATTGACAAGAAGCAATCTACAGTAGGCCTGCATCTTTTGAAGCAGTGTAAGTGCGCCATTAGAATCAGCTAGAAGGCTGTGTTTCTTTTAGTTATTCCACCATCTCTTTGACAACCCCTGAGTCCTCAGACACTTATTTTGATAGTGTCAACACATTCGCTGCTAATTTAAGCCGCTTCCCGAGAGTTCAGAGAGCAGCTGTGCCAATGGAGCTCTTCAGCAGCCAAGGCCAATATAGTAGGATTAGGTAGTAAGTAGTAGGGGTCTAGAAGGACTTAATAACCTAATGACAAAACTGGTTTGTCTCGATGACCAAAACCATCTAATAAAAATAGTGCATCAATCCGGACACGAACCACAGACCTCAAATCCTCCCAAGCTCTCTCTCTCTCTCTCTTCTTACTATCACTCTGTCCCTCTTCCCCTCATTTCCATCAGCGTCTCCCCCTGTGTTTCCCTCTCCTTCTCACCCAGTGTGTGTTTATCTTCAGTCTGACAGGAGCTATGGCCATGTTTGGTCAATACGGCAGATCCCAGGAGCTTTGGTGAGGGGCCAGTGCACTCAACTGCTGCTCCGCCATCACTAGAAATAGTAATAAAGGAATGTATCATAAGTCAAAGGAGGGGGCTAAACCAGTCCCAGACTTGTTTATATCAGCCAACCCCTAAACATACTTGTTATGCAAAACTTTGGACACAAATATGTTTTCAAAGTGAAAAAATATTTTAACTCTGGCTTTATCCAACACCTATAGACATTAGGTTTTTTTATAGAGATGCAAATGTGCACAAAGTTAAGTAGATATTGCCAAATGTGCATATTTATTCAAACATTTTAGAAAAAAAATTCTAATATATAATAGTTTTAAAGTCAGTAGCCAACTGGCCATGTTTCTTGATGAAACCTTGAAGTTAAATAGTTTTAACCTTTTCACCTGCAGTGTCTGGCCTTAATCAGCACACTCATTGAGACCGTAGTCGGCATATGCACTTGACCTTAGCTTCCTTGGGACAGATCATATCATACTCCATTACATCCAAGTCACGTTTGTCCATATTCTGGTTTCCACAGAAAGTGCGTTCGCTGAGAGCGTGGGCTCCAGCTGCCTGAGCGCGGCCCGTCTCAGCGCCTACCTGCCCCAGAGCAGCCACGACTCGGCCAACTACAGCAACAACCAGCTGGAGAACAACCAGGCCGCTGCCGCCAAGATGGCCACCCTGCAGCTCAACAACTACACTCAGCTCATCCCCTGCTGCTCCACCACCACTTCTTCTTCTTCTTCTACTTCCACCTCTTCCACCATCACTCCATCCTCCTCCTCTGCCTCTAGCGGCTTCAGCGTGCCCCGTGTGGTGCGGGGCCTCCCCAGCCCCCTGGACAATGACTTGCACTTTCACCCGATCCGCGGCTCCGACGTCATTCTGTCGGCGGACCGCTCGGCCGCTTGTATACACTTCCTGGACAGCAGTCGGACTCTTGTGTTCAGTGACAGGCCTCTGCACGTGGGTGAGACCTTGTACGTGGAGGTGGGTCACCTGGGCCTGCCTTACTTTGGGGCGCTGTTGTTTGGTCTGACGTCCTGCGACCCGGCCTCCCTACACGGAGTGGACCTGCCGGCGGACCCCGAGGTTCTGCTGGACCGTAAAGAGTACTGGGTGGTGCACCGCGGCTTCCCCATGCCCTGCTCCGGAGACGTGCTGAGCTTCAGTCTGCTGCCCAGCGGGGAGGTGCACCACGGGGTCAACGGAGTGGGCCGAGGCAGGCTGCTGTGTGTGGACTCCTCCCAGGTCCTCTGGGTCTTCTTCACCCTGCACGGGGCCGTCAACAGGCTCAGGATACTGGGTAAGATGAGAGCGTGTGAGATGAGAAACGACCAGAGGTGATATCGTGACATGAGCCAAGCATTCTTCAAGTCTGAGACTCTTTGTAGATTACAGGAGAGTACAAGGGCAAGGAGTTGATGTCAATGAGAGGAGGACGTTTATTTTCATTATGCAGTTTGAGAAAAAAGTTGAATGTGGAGAGTAAGGATGAAATACAATGACCAGAATAACCTGGACTTGTGCAGTAAATTTGGAAAGATAGTAACAGATTGTAACTTCCAGGAGTAATAACTCATCATAAGCTAAACGTTATTACAACACAAACGATGCATCTTTGCTACAACCTCATTTTGACTGAAACCAGACAAGCTCCACTAATAACTGTACTGTATAAGAGTGAAGGTATTGAATATTTTTCACTTCTGTGTTGCGCTTATTTGACGGTCCCTGTGCTCTCGTCTCGCAGCCTGCTGCACATAGAGAGCAATGTTATTAGTGGAGTTTAGAGGATGTCTGGTTTCAGTAAGAACGAGGTTGTAGCCCATTGTCTTCTTATGATGATAGCAAAGATGCATCGTTTATCTTTTAGAAACGTTTTTTTTTACAAGTTATTGGGAGTTCAAATCTGTCAATATGTTCCCATCTTTACAGCAGTCTGGTATGTCAAGTTTATTCTCGAACATTTCCACTTTATTCTTGAAATGCAAATTGAAGAAAAAAAATTCCTCCTCTCATGTTTTTTCTCTCCTGTGGCCCTAATTCTCTTCTGTAGAGGATGACCAGATGGAATACTTGGAAAAGTTATCCATTTTGGGAAATAGGATTATACACTTTATTTTGCCAGGGAGTCAGACAAGGAGATTGATTTCACTCATATTTCTTTGTCACTGTCTGCAGCCAGTTAGCTTAGCTTAGCACAAAGTCTGGAAACACTGGGTTAGGTGCCCGACTATTTCTTGGCCCTGTGTGCAAGCTGCCACACGGCCAGCCGAGACTCCAGGATGCTCTGTGTCACACGCCAAGAAATAGTTCCACACACAAAGGCTATCCGCAACACAATGAACTGTCGTATAATGCTTTATTTACTGAGCTTTAGAGGTGCCGCTAGACGGATTCCGATCCCCAATCGACACAGCCATGCCAGGGCTAGCTTCCAGTCTTTGTGCTAAAGCTAAACCAGGCTTGCTGCTTTGCTGGTGCGTGATATTGAACGGGCAGAAACGACTGTGGCATCGATCTTTTCATTTAATTCAATACAAGAAAGCAAAAAAAAGGGCATATTTCCCATAACGTCACTCATAACTTGAAAATGATAAATACCCAAAAAGGGCATAGCCTACTCTTCAATTATCATCAGTCTATTCTGGAGTCAAGGCCGCTCCCCCCCCCCCCCCCCCCCCTCTCTCTCTTTTACAATTTATTTTTTTCCCAGGGTGAAGGAATGCAGCTGAGTAGTTTATGTCTGTTCAGTTTTTTGGAGCTTTGACCTATCTGTCCTAGTCCCACTACTCCCACATAAACCTCCCATCAGCTCAGACCTCATTTGTAAAAGCGGTTTGGGATCCAACAATATTATCTTCAAACAGACACACACACAACTGAAGGAAATTGGTCTATGAAACTCCCCAAAGTCATGCTAATACGCATATCTAATCTGGCCCGCTCAGCTTAAAAGAAAAAAGCCTCCGATTAGTTCAAGGACACAGTGTTGAGATGATACTAAACTATAGTTAAATGTACGTTTTGCCCTGAATGCATGCTGCCTTCAAAGGCTCTGTATGTGAGTAATCATCTTGTGGGGGGTTTTCTCATGTGTAGTACTTATCTCTGTGTGTGTGTGTGTGTGTGTGTGTGTGTGTGTGTGTGTGTGTGTGTGTGTGTGTGTGTGTGTGTGTGTGTGTGTGTGTGTGTGACATAGGAACAATGCAGTCCAGTCCTCCCTCCACCTCCCCCAGCACTTCCCAGAGCAGCAGTCCAGATGACAGTGACTCAGACCTGGCGTTCAGCGTCAACAGATCCTCCTCTGCGTCTGAGTCCTCTCTGGGTAGGTCACCCAATGATGACATCATGCCTCATGCTAAACAGTGTATAGCAGCCTACAGGAAAAGCCTTGAGGAGGGCACATATGGAAGGCTAGTGTGATGCATAGATGTTGGACTGTACTGTACGTGAAAGATGCAGGTTGTAGGAAAGTAGTTTTTACTTCACTTTTTGTTTCAAGTGGCGACAACTGATCTCCGTACTATAGAAGGACGTTTGTGTCAGTAAATTTTGCCGAGATAATACAAATATAAGTCATATTTTAAGTCCAAAAAAGCTCAAATTATCAAATAATAAGTAATCGTTATTAGATTAGATGCAAAGTATTATGTAGGATATTTTACATCGTCGGTATGAGATAAGTCAAAATTACGAGAAATCCGGACTTTTTATCTCATCGTTTACTATGGCTTTATTTATCAAGGCAAAGTTTTTATCTTATTTTTTTTCTTTTCCTGGCCCAAACAGGCTTCCATACCTTCCCTATGATATTGTTATTTGTTAGAGATAAACCTCCATGTATAAAAAGACCAGAACATACATATACAAGAAGCCATACTGAATTCTGAACCTTACATAGCATTCTCATAACAACAACATTTACAACTATCTTTGTGTGTGTGTGTGTGTGTGTGTGTGTGTGTGTGTGTGTGTGCGCGCGTGCGTGTGTGCGTGTGTTTGTGTGCGTGCGTGCGTGCATGCGTGTGTGTATATGTATGATGGTGTGCGTGTGTGTGTATGCTTCCATGTATGCTTCCATGTCTGCTCCATATACCCTCACACTCTTTCTCTCTCTCCGTGCTGTCCTCCAGTGACCGCTCCCAGCTCCCCTCTCAGCCCTCCGGTCTCTCCCTCTCTCCTCCTCCTGCCTGCTGCCTTGGAGCCGCTGCCCCCTGCTGGTAAGAGTGGAGAATGCACCGTCTGCTTCGACCAGGACGTAGACACGGTCATCTACACCTGCGGACACATGTGCCTGTGCAACGACTGCGGCCTCAAGCTCAAGCGACAGATCAACGCGTGCTGTCCCATATGCAGGAGGCCCATCAAAGACGTCATCAAAACATATCGGCCGTGACAGTTTCAAAACAGGTGCTTTTGTGTGACTTCTTCTTCCCTCTTGCTCTGGATGCCACCCTGTGTTCATCCAACCCCACCTTTCTCAGGCTCGGTTGGACATGGACCTTGGCCCCCCGACCCTCCACCCAACCAGAAATTAGCCACACCCTAAGACATAATTGTGCCTATATTTCCATATTTATATGGATGAAATCAATTATGGAGGGAAAAAAAGACTGGGCTCTTCATGAAGCAGAACTGTGATAAAAGCTGAATCTTTATAGAAAAAGACTGCATAAATGAGCTCCTTTATTATTGTCTAAAAGATACATCCTGTGTTGGCGTTTTTTTTGTATTTTCCCATGTGATGTCTCTTATGTCACATGTACAGTATTTGCTGAGCAGAAAAAGCCTGCTGTGTTAATATTTTGTCCTATGCTGTCCTAGATTTTATGTGTGCTTCAGCAGAATATGCGGACCGTAGTCTACGACTTCTAGTGCCTTAGAATTTTCTTGTCACATTTAAAGTGTCCCAAGTCATTACGCTAACAATCCTAGCCATATTTCTAAATGTACAGTAGAGAAAAACTTGTGGCAATGATTAAAAAAAGGCACACAGATACAAAAGGTGTAATAGTAAGTGGGAAGATGTAACTGTTTGGGTCAGTGTGTTTGGTGGTGGGCTTTAGGAAAAGTATGTTTGGAAAGTATTGAATAAATAAAGCTGGTTTTTGCACATTGTAAGATTAATAAAAGTGGACTGAGTGTGATTAAAATGTGTGCAGTGTCAATGATAATGCCAATTATTAACTGTAAAGGTTCACTATATAAAAATCTAGGAGATTTAAAGATCGGGTGATGTGTTCAACAGCTAAGATGAGCTGACCTTAAGCTGACACTATACAGTGTTGAATTGATGTTACCAAGGTCCACAACCTGGAAAAAGAAATCCAGTGGGTAAACCCCGTCTGCTGATAAAAATCATGTGATAGTTGCAAGAACGGCTATATTAAAGAGTATATTGTGTACATTTGAATACTTATGAAACTGTTGCATAACAAATTATGTGGAAGGCATTTTCTGTTTTTTTTTACGAACAGTGAAATACATGGGTGTTCAATGGGTGACATGTCAGGTGAGTATGGAGACCATTCAAGAAATGGGATATTTTTTTAGCTTCCAGGAATTATGTACAGGTCCTTGCAACATGGCGTCGTGCATTATGATGCTGCAACATGAGGTGATGGTAGACCAGTGGATAAATGACACAACAATTAGCCTCACAATCTCGTCACTTCTTTGCATTCAAAATGACATCAATAAAATGCACCTGTGTTGGTTGTCCATAGCATATGCCTGCCCATAACCCACGGCCAACATCAGCAAACAGCTCACAAGCCATACACGCTGCAGGTGGCATAATGCAAACCAATTGTTGCATCAGCTGTCCTATAGTGCTTAACTTTTTCCTATAAATGAATGTCAGTTACATTCAAGCCATCGGCAAATGAGTTGACACAAAGTTGATTACGCCTATCAGCTCCACAATACTCTCTCTTTATTTCTCAGTATGGCAGCGTTTACAAACTTGCGTCGCCCCTCCTAACACTGGTGAAGGAGCTAAGAAAAATCCCAAGAGGCCACTAAGTTTTTTAGTTGTTGATTCTACTGCTAAAATGAACCTGGAAGTACAGCAGAAGGAATCAAATCAATGCGTGATCACCGAAGGCTTATCTCATGTGGATGCGCAGACAGTGTTGTTGTATTTCCTCAGAATTACCGATGAGGTGGGGGGGGGACAGAAGATACGCACTATAGCTTTACCTGTTCCAGACAAACAGTGCCGTTACTAAATGAAACCATCAAACCTGGATGCAGCTGATGGATTCCTCACTCCACAAAAGGTTTGCTAAAAGCTTCTATTTATAGGAGCAAACATGGTTTTTATCCTGCCTGTGTTTGCAGTTCCACCTTGGTTCAAAACACTTGCTTCTAGGCCAGGCCACGTTTCCTTCCGTTCTCCCTCTCTCTCCCCCTCTCTCTGTCTGTCTCTCTTTCTCTCTCTCTCTCACACACACACACACACACACACACACACACACACACACACTACCTCTCAGGTGACCAATTATCTCCCTGTCCTCTCCTGTGCCTCACCTACACTCTTTCAAACATGACACTTACCTCTACTCTTCAGTGAAGGGGTGGTCAGATGCTTTTCTATTGGCTGGCTGCTGCAACCGTAAATAAGTAATTATCACAATTTGGCCTATAATTGCCAGACACTATTGTGTTGCTAGTGAAGCTATCCGGGGCATATTTATTATTATGACAGCCTCCATTATATCTAATGGAGTGTGAAGGGTATTTACCAGGTACTGGTATCAGCAGCGACTCAGCAGCAATGGCTCACACACACACACACACACACACACACACACACACACACACACACACAATAAACTTTATTTCAACAACAATATATCTGTACTTTGTTATGATGTGAAACTACGGAAACCGGAGAAGAGCCGTGTTAGTTTATTTTGAATGTCTATATCTTTTGATATTGAGATGGTTATCTTGTGATCTCAAGAAAACAAAAGATTGTTTCCTCTTATTGCTTATATGATTAAAGGTGCAATCAGCAATTCTGGAGAAGGTATTTTTTTTGTCAAAATCTGTAAATATCTCCTAAAAAATCATACCTGAACGTATTGTGTGTGCATAAGTGCACTGAAAAAAAAGAAAGAAAATTAATTTGCAACGATTTTGATTATTATTAGGAAGTTGTCATGGTCACCAAACAATCAATCAATAAAACATTTGGCAGATTAGTATTTAACAATTTCAAAATCAATTACTGCAGCTTTACAGTAATGACAAGAATAGTACTTCAGAGTGCCGCTTCCAATCTCCCCTGACCAATTGATTTCACCGATCAATACATTATAAAACATTAAAATGTTTTTTTCTATATAGAAATGAAGCAATTGTTTAGTTTCAGTTGTGTTCTGTGCTTCTATGGTTTATTATTTCAGAAGTGTTGAGGTGCACGGTATTTAGAGCTTTGCACAACATCAGTGATGCACCATATGATAAGTATAACCCTTTCTTTACATAGAGTTGTAGTAATAACCAAATGTCTGCGTGTGTTTTCACAGTTTGCAAGAGTCTCTGTTGGACACATGAAGGCGCCATTTCCATACACATGGAAGCAGAGGCCCGACCTTTTGGATCATGATCGGTAAGAAAGCTGATAATTTACGATTAAAATAGAATACTAGCCTACAGTATTCTTGACACGACTCTCCACTCCTTTACGTTCAGTCAGATATTCGGCTTGTTATTTAACCATAACCCTATGAAACAAGCGCATCTTTGGTCAGGACGCAAAATATGTCAGGTGTATCCATAGTTATTCAATCAGCTCACAATCACAATTAATCATATTTTTCAACAAACGCCTCAATCTGTCATTTATGGAGACAAAAGTGAAAACAAAGGTAGGCTATTATTTTTTCATATCCTTGGAAGCCAGCACGGGACTCTGCTGCCTTGTCCTGTGTGTGTATGTGCTTCGCCGTCCTCGCATTTCCATTACGCACTGGAGTGCGCTCACATGCCTCCTGAACAGACAGCATGGAGCGGCGCGAAGGAAAAGGCTTGAGGACCACACGAGAGACGGCGGTCAAACACGGGCTCCTGGAATCTTTATCTGATACTGACATCTTAAAATTGGTGCTGCATGCTGAAACGCTCCTATCTGTCTAGTCAAATGATCATGTCATGATTCGCCTTTTCCTCCCAATACTCCACGGGCGGCGCAGGACCATGGAGCACAGGAGTGTGTATTTGTCCTTTAAAAAGTTCAAGACGTGCTCAAATAAAAGCATTTTGATATTTTTTGGGCTCTAAATTTATTTTTACTTTTTTTTTTTGTAAATACATATTCCTCCGTCTGAACATTGGAGTACTGAGACCATGGCCCGTGCGCCCTAGAGGGGTGGAGATGGATTTAGAGGTGGAGGATGGGAACAGGTCGAGCTGTGTGTCCCGTAATGAGAGCGACCCTGGTGGCGGGCTGGGCGCCTCCTCCTCGCCCGGAGTGTCCTCTGCGCTGGCCAGCGTGCTGATCTTCACCATCGTGGTGGACATCCTGGGCAACGTGCTCGTCATCCTGTCCGTCTACAGGAACAAGAAGCTCCGCAACGCAGGTGAGAGACGGAGACAAAGTAGTGCGCGTTTAGGAAGAGACCCAAGGTTGCATGCTGATGGACAGGCATGATGGAAACATTAGCCTTAAAGAGGGAGTCAGCTATTCTGGAGAATGCTTGTTTTCAAAAATCACTTTTCTGTCAAAATAAGTGAATATATCCCCCCTGTCCGTACTGTGTGTAGGCTACGCTTAAAAAAGAAAAATCCAGTGTTAGAACGCAGCCTAGGATTTGTTAACTGGTATGTTGCTAACAATGGTGTTTGTTTGTTTACATATCGCCTTTGATTACATACCAGTTTACAGAGGCTAGGCTGTGTAGGCCATTACGAACAGATTGTTTTTCAGCCCGCAAACAGTACGGACAGGTAACGAATAATCGTGAGAAGATATTCACTTATTTGGACAAAAAGTGGTTTTGACAACGAGCCTTCTCCAGAATCGCTGACTCCACCTTTAATGGCACATAGCCTATATGTGAAAAACGTTTAAGTTAGGGACGACCAGACATTCAAAATAGCTGGGAAAGTTATTTTATTTTTCTCAAAAAAATTGCTTACATTTTTTTTTTAAACAACTGAAAAGAAATCTATATCTCACTTGGTATTTGGATGCACTGCTCTCTTTATTCATGGCAAATTATTATGTAATATAAAACTGTGAAGCGTGTGACCTCTGTCTTTGGCGATCAGGCTGCTAAAGACAGTCTCCAGTTTGGCTGCCTGCCTGCCTGTATACAAGATCTCCTCATAAATAAAAACACCCTCTGCTCCGCCACTTTATCTGGCTTCATCCTTGGTTTAAACATCCCAGGACCCTTCCCATATATTAAAACACCTGTAGTAAGGCCTGTCCCAAGAGCATCCAAGGTGAGGGACGCGGTTGTATATAGCTTCAATGACCGTTTATACCCTCCTGTGTTACATCTGTAGGCAGCTAGCATGGAAGTGAAGATATTTATCATGGTCACCGTCACTTTGGAGGCCATGTTTCATCTTCCGCTGCAATTATGTCATCATCATTCACTTGTCCGCCTCTGTTTTCGGGGCTTCTGTAGGTGTGTCAGATGGTCACTTACTCAGTTCCTGTCATTTCCAAGGCCTCCATTTGTTTTTGAGGGTTTTGTAATTTGACTTTTGGATAAAGGGAGACATATTGGGAAGAGCATGCAATGGTGCTTTATAGTTTTTTCGATAACACTTTCTATGAAGGTCATTTCTATAATGTTCTATGAGCAAATTCATTAGACATTAAAATGCATTAATAAAGCTTTGTAAAATGCTTTTTTTTATTTTGAGTGGTGGCCATAATGATAAGTTAAGTGACAGCCCTGCATGAGGTTATTAGAAATTGTATGACACTATAACCCAATTATGAGGTATTAAGAGCAGTTTTTTTCTGGCTGTAGGTAAAGTTTGATACAACAACAATTCACAATGAACATCAAAGCCATGTCAACAGACATCCACCAACATGACATTTATATTTTCAGCCTAGAAGGTATATTCCAAGGAGTCAGAATCCTTCTAAGTTGTCATGCATGATTTTCAACATTTGTAATGCATTACATAAATCCTTCTAAATGCATTATATTGTTTTATGAATATGCTCTTAGATCATTATGGAGATGTCCTGCAGTGTTCCTGTTTTTTTCTAAACAAAGATTATATCTCAGTCTTCCCTTGAAGACTGAGATACAGTGTGTTCAATAAAAGTTACAGCTAAATAGTTACATCTAAACGATAGCTTTCATGTATGCAACGATATAGCAGAAGACAACAGTCCTGTGTCCATCATGATAAACCAAAAGCTAATGTAAAGTAGTTATAGAAATACTTCATACGGAACCGACGTTCTATCATTATAAAATCGCTATTATAATATAATGAATGAGGTTTTTCTTCCCTCAGTCTTCCCTTTGCCCAGAATCCTCACACTTGGGAAAATGTAGGGTGAGACAGTGAGTCCATAAAACACTAGTTCTGCCTTTTCTCAGGCGAGGATGAACAGATTTTTAAAATGTTTGCACATTTATACTACATAGGATCTCAGAGTTTCAATACACCTTCATATTTCCACCGGTGAAGTAGGTCTTTAACTACATTATTTTCACAGAACACAGAATGCACTTCAGTTGTAAGTGATCAAACGTAAAAATAATCATTTTAAGGTGCCTTTTTCTAGTGAGATACATTCTAGCTATGATTCAAGGAAGGGCTATGGAGCTTGTCAAAGAAAGAATGACCCATTTTTTTCTATTATGAGTGAAAAGTTGAATTCACTAGAAATAAAGCACGCTCTTGCTTAACTCAGTACAGATGCATTCAGATGTTTTGCTGCTATGGTCTGCTATATATGGTCCGGTATGAATAGTATAGCTTTTGTTGGCTACTGTTAGCAAATTTGAGCAACACTTCAAATATTGTGTCAATTGGTTACATTTATAACTCTTCTGTAATGGCTCTATGCTACAGATAAATCTCTTTTATGTTTATATAAAAAGGAAAAAGCAAGCAGGCAAGCACACATCAAAGTGTTTCATTTGTGGAGGAAGAGAGGAGGGGTGTCGCAATACGTTTTGTTTTTTTTTCACCAGAGGGTCCAAAGAAAATATGGACAATGCTGGACGGTAAAACGCAATACTCCTTAGCCTTAGTTTGCAAACCTAGTATGATCCATCACAAATACAAATACTAGTATTCCTAGAGTTGCACATTTTGTGTGTTCCTGCGGTTTCAGCCCACTTTTCTCTTTGAGAAACTGAAACTATCTTATACTCAGTGCTCTGTTTGTTGTTTGTTTGTCTGTCACAAAAAAAAAGTAGTAGACAAAATAAACAAAGAGGTAGTCACAGGACAGTCTTAAGAATAAACCCTTATTGGAGCCCTAAAGGGTTTGGGAAAGTAGGAGCAGAAGTTGCATAACACAGAATGGATATTTTATTCTCCTATCAAAAGATTAAAAAAAGAGTAACTTCATTATCAAGCAAGCAAGCAAGGAAATTTCATATTTCAGCACATTTCATACACTAAGGCAATTCAAATGGAATAGATAAGAAAGCATATAAAAGAACATACATACATGTTTTAAAAATAGCATCAAAATGCATGAATACCAATGGACATAAAATAAAATTCACAACACTAAAACATAAATGAAAGAAAATTCAATAGATTTCATGACAGTAATACATACATTGCAATAGAAAGCAATACAATTCAGAACAAATCACATTGCAATTTGTAAAGTCTGAATGTTATAGGGCCAGGGGCAGTTAAAAGCAGAGGTGAACTTCAACGTCTTTAGCCTATTTTTAAAAGTTGCCAGAGTTGGGGGCACATCATAAATCTTCTGGAAGTTTGTTCCAGGTGTATGAAGCATAATAAGTAAATGCAGCTTCACCTTGTTTAGTCCTTATTGCAGGAACACATAGCAGACCTGTCTTTGATAATCGATCAGGTCCAGAGGGTTCATATAGTATGGGAGTTAATCTGACATATTTGATCAAACTCCCGGGTTTAGTTTTACAGAAGAGAACTGAGCAGAACATTGATATGTTTTGTCAGAAATGTCTTTCAGAAGATGACAGGGATGAGAGCTCATGTTGTGTCGCTTTGAATTCAAATGTGCTAGAGGTCAACTGAAGGTCTGATTGAGTTTGCTGTTCCATGTCTTTTAGGTATATATATGTTTAAACATATCACAGGGTTTTCCCCAGTGTATTCCATGCATGGCGGCCCACCATGCAAAGCATAGAGCATGTAGCTCCCTATTTAATATCTAGTTTGTTTATAGTTCACATGTTGCCTAGAGGTTGCCTGCATTTTAAGTGCTTGTTTTATGTGACATTTAGTGTGGAAAAATGCTATAAAAAAGATAAATAAAAAATATATTTTAATGTATTTGACATTGAATGAAATCCTTTGTGGAGAGGCGGGAGAAGGACAGGTGTCAGTCAAGCTGATAATGTCAATGTTTCCCATCAGCTTCACGTCCGAAACCAAGGATTGGATGTGATTTCTTTTATTTTTGTTGTTTAGCCTACTGTTAGTTTCAGGATCTTTGGTGTTGAGAATGTATGAAGAGACTCTACCATGTCTCTGTTGGAAAAGGATATAGCATTTACTGGTTATATTATCAACATTTATTATTATTTTTTTTTAAATATATTTTTTGGGCATTTTTATGCTGTATTTGACAGTGCAGAGAGACAGAGGTGAAATGGGGCAGAGAGGGGAGTGACATGCAGAGAACGACCGCGGGTGGGAATCGAACCCGGGTCTGCTGCTGGGCCCGGCCCGGGAGTGGGGCGCCCCCTCATATACAGTCATATGAAAAAGTTTGGGAACCCCTCTCAGTCGGCATTATAATTGACTCTGCGTTCACACAAAAAAGATAAAAGTGGTATGTCTTTAATTTACCAGGAACAGCTAAGTACTGGGATGTTTTCCAAACAAAGATTTTTTGAAAAGCAGTATTTAGTTTTATGAAATTAAATTAAATGTGAAAAACTGGCTGTGCAAAAATATGGGAACCCTTGTGGTCTTGCTGATTTTAATGCATGTAACAGCATGTAAAACTGAGGACTTTAAACACAAAGTTGGTTGGATTATGTTGTTAAGCCTTGAACCTCATATAAAGGTCTGTTTAATCATGATAAAAGGTATTTTAGGTGCCTAAATGCAAGTTCCACTTCTCTTTGACTCTGCAGAAGTGAGACAGAATGCGATCATCAAAACAGCTCCCAAAAGATCTTAAAAACAAAGATTATTCATTGTCATGGTTTAGGGGAAGGCTACAAGAAGCTTTCCCAAAGGTTTCAATTGTCAATTTCTACTGTAAGGAACGTTGTCAGGGAATGGAAGGACACAGGCACAGTTGCAGTTAAACCCAGGCATGGCAGACCAAGAAAAAAACAGGAGCGGCATACGCGGCGGATTGTGAGAATGGTTGCACACAACCCAAAGATCACCTCCAAAGACCTGCAAGAACATCTGGCTGCAGATTGTGTATCTGTACATGGTTCTACAATTCAGTGCAATTTGCAGAAAGAGAAGTGCAACTTGCATTTAGGCACCTAAAATACATTTTCTCATGATTAAACAGACATTTCTATGAGGTTCAAGGCTTAACAACATAATCCAACCAACTTTGTGTTTAAAGTCATCAGTTTTACATGCTGTTACAGGCATTAAAATCAACAAAACCACAAGGGTTCCTATATTTTTGCACAGCCAGTTTTTCACATTTTATTTATTTCATAAAACCAAATACTGCTTTTCAAAAAATCTTTGTTTGGAAAACATCCCAGTACTTAGCTGTTCCTGGTAAATTAAAGACATACCACTTTTATATTTTTTTTTTTGTGAAAGCAGAGTCAATTATAATGCCGGCTGAGAGGGGTTCCCAAACTTTTTCATATGACTGTATAACATGTATTTACATAAAGAGATAGGCCATGCTACTCCCAAAATATAGGATACACAGAAAAGGTAATATCATGATACAGTCACCGTCCAAAACATGAAAAAGGTGATATCAGTTTTAGATCATATCGCCCACCCCGTCCTGTGGGCCTCTGGCAAGATAATTGCCACCATGCCTAACTACTTTTCTGGGGGAGACACTGTATATATATACATACTGTATTAATATATACAGTCCCCTCCATAAGTATCGGAACAGTGAGGCCAATTCCTTTATTTTTGCTGTAGACTGGAAACATTTGGGTTTGACACCAAAAGATGAATATGAGACAATATGTCAACATTTCAGCTTTCATTTCCAGGTATTCACATCTGGATCTGATACACAACTGAGAAGATATAATTTTTTGAAAAGGAACACCACATTTTTAGGCAAGCAAAAGTATTGGAACAGATAGACTTTAAATAAATTCAAGTAAATAAATGATAATATTTTGTTGCAAATACTTTGCTTGCAATAACTGCATCAAGCCTGTGATCCATTGACATCACAAAACGTTTGCATTCTTCTTTTGTGATGCTTTTCCAGGCTTTCACCGCAGCCTCATTCAGTTGCTGTTTGTTTTGGGGGCTTACTCCCTTCGGTTTCCTCTTTAGCAGGTAAAATGCATGCTCTATAGCGTTTAAGTCTGGAGATTGACTTGGCCAGTCTAAAACCTTCCATTTCTTGCCCCTGATGAACTCCTTTGTTGTTTTTGCAGTTTTTTTGGATCATTATCTTGCTGCATGATGGAGCATCTTCCAATCAGTTTGGTTGCATCTTTCTTTAAATTGGCAGACCGAATGTTTCTGTAGACTTCTAAGTTCATTTTGCTGTTGCCATCATGTGTTACTGTGTTGTTGTCAAGATGAACCTTTACCAAAGTGATGGAAAGGCTGAAGTTTGTAGAAAGAAAGGATCTACTCATGATCCCAAACATACAAGCTCATCTGTGAAACACGGTGGAGGCAATGTCATGGCTTGGGCTTGCATGGCATCTTCTCGGATGGGCTCATTATTCTTCATTGATGATGTAACACATGATGGCAACAGCAAAATGAACTCAGAAGTTTACAGATACATTTTGTCTGACAATTTAAGGAAAGATGCAACCAAACTGATTGGAAGATCCTTCATCATGCAGCAAGATAATGACCCAAAACACAACAAAGGAGTTAATCAGGGGCAAGAAGTGAAAGGTTTTAGACAGGCCAAGTCAATCTCCAGATTTAAACGCTATAGAGCATGCATTTTACTTGCTAAAGAGGAGACTTAAGAGAGTAACCCCCTAACACAAACAGCAACTGAAAGAGGCTGCGGTGAAAGCCTGTTCCAATACTTTTGCTCACCTAAAAATGTGGTGTTCCTTTACAAATAATTATATCTTCTCAGTTGTGTATCGGATCCAGATGTGAATACCTGGAAATGAAAGCTGAAATGTTGACATATTGTCTCATATTCATCTTTTGGTGTCAAACCCAAATGTTTCCAGTCTACAGCAAAAATAAAGGAATTGGCCTCACCGTTCCGATACTTATGGAGGGGACTGTATATAGTATATACAGCTCCAGAAAAAATTAAGAGACCAGTATGGATTTTCCTTCAATCTTCATCTCTACATAACTTATTGAAAATGCTCTTAATGACAAAACATTTATTGGAATGTTGTTATCAGTAGTTTATATTATAAAACCAAAATGTTCATTCTACTCAAACATATACATAATCAAACGAGAGACACTGAACATTTGGAGTGGTCTCTTGTTTTTTTTCCAGAGCTGTATAATACTCAAAACATATGAATGATAAGTTGTCTCAACAAAACAGATAATTAGATGGCTCAAATGTAGGAAGTTTGACTGAACTCAGTGATCTCGGCATGACGCCTGTGAGAAGATGCCAATCAGGCGATGGAATTAGGTCAGCCAGCGTTTGCAATAATGGGGATTATAGTCACAATTTCAAACACATTACATAACCCATCCCACTGTGTTCCCAAAAGCCTTTTAGCAAGACGTTTAGGAGCCAGAAGAGTAATTAGATCACGAAAATATAAAAATGCCACGGTCGACCGGTCTCAAACAAGAGGGCAGGGCGAACGGCTGTTTAAAAGGTCTTCTCTGCGCTGGTGGACTATATGGACACTAGGCACTAATTGCTGACCTTATGTCACTGTTCTACACCTCTAATTAGACTGTGACAGTGACAGCTCCAGTAGGTTAGCATGTGTGAGAAGAAACTTAAAACTCCAGTGGTAGATCAACAACATATATACATTTTTTCAAGCGTGTCCTTATGCGTGTCCTGTGTAATTGTTACTGCCGTCAGCCAATCTTCACTCTCCACTCTGCCGTTGTTAACTGTGCTATTTATGGGCTCACTTTGAATAAATGTTTAATTCAGCTTGAGTTTTCCAAAGGGCGGCAGACATCTGTAGAAGGTCCCCCCGTAAAAAATATGTTTGTGTGATGGGTGGCTGTTTAGTGAAGGGTTTGATAGGTGCAGTATAACACAGTACCATGCCCCCGGGAACCACCAACCCACTGGTATCATTTATAAATTCAAGTGCTTACATTCAAACATACACGTTTTATTTATTTATTTTATGCAATCTGGTGTGTCAGGCAGACTGCTTACAGAAACTTCATTTCTCCATTAAGTACTGTACAGTCTGCTGGTTTGCTTCCTCACACACTATCCCCCCCCCTCCCCCCTGTTTGAATGTCAGGGGCCAACCTGTTCCAAAGTATCAGGGGCGGCAACTGCAAAGTCTCGATCACCCCACAGCCTGTATCTCGACCTTGGGGACTTCTAAAATAAGTAGCTTGATTTACGGCAGTGAACTGTTTTGCATTACAATGATCCAGCCTTGAAAGGTTTGAATTGCCTGGCTTCTCTAGATCACACCTCTTTAGCAAGGGGCTTTAACTTTAGCCAGAGGACCAAGCTTGGAAAAAGCTCAACGCTCTATGGGATGGCCTCCCATTCTTCAACCAGCATTTGTCACAAGTCAGCCAATGTGGTTGTGTTGGTCACTCTAGCCCCAACTGCATGCTGATTGTGGCCAGGCCATTCCATCCTCCCCACTAGAAGTACTCTCTCTCTCTCTCTCTTTCTCTCTCTCTCTCTCTCTCTCTCTGTCTCTCTCTCTCTCTCCCTCTCTCTCTCTCTCTCTCTCTCTCTCTCTCTCTCTCTCTCTCTCTCTCTCTCTCTGATAAACCCTGCTCTGTGGGGGGCCAGCGTTGTCATCTTGGAGGATAGAGTTCAATTCCCCAGACTGTGGAGATATGGGATTGCCATAGCCTGCCTGCCGTCCTGACCTCAACCACATTGAACACCTTGTGGGAGCGGCTTGAGTCCGTGTCATAGTGACCAACAAAACCACATTGGCTGACTTCTGACAAATGCAGGTTGTTGAAGAACGTGATGCCATCCCACAGCAGAGTGCGACCAAGATGGTGACCAGCATGAGGAGGGAAGTGCCAGGCGGTTGAGGCTGTGTTTGGTTCTTCCACATGCTACTGAGGCTCCCTGTGCAAATTGCCAATGTCTTGTTTCTTCAAGATTTCAATCATCCAATCCATTAAACAACACCAAACAAGAGTCCGGTGCAGAATAAGCTGTTTAATTTTTTTCATGGCCACAACCCACATACTCAACTTTGCTGCCCATCCCACAAATGCATTTTCCTTACCAATGTGGCACCATTTACCATGCACTGTGCCTATTTTGCAGGTGAAGTGAACTGTTCAGCTCCAGTGACTGTTGGTAGTACAGACTGTAGTTAGAGTTTTGCACCTGTAGCTCCAGTTGTGCCCACTGTGGTTTAGTGATAAAAAAAAACTGTAAAAGAAAAAATAAGCAGGCTTTCCAATGGTATATGATGAAGCATTGTTCCAACAAAGATACCATGGTACCATACATTCCATTAAAGCAGGTTTGTAGGTTTTCTCAAATGTGCAAATGCAATAGGTTCTATCCAGTGAATCTCCAACGGGCACTAATACTGTAGGACTACCAAAGGAGTGTTAAAGTTTCCCACTGGGGTTGACCATACTAAAAATACACTGACAAAATGCACTCATGAGAGAGAGAGAGAGAGAGAGAGAGAGAGAGAGAGAGAGAGAGAGAGAAGGAAAGGGGAAGATAACGATGAAGAGGAGCAGATGGAGGAAATAACGAGGGAATGAGCTTTGCTGTGTGTGTGTGTCTGTGTGTGGCTGCGTGTATCTGGACCTGGAGTGTGTTAAAAGGTTGCTGATAAACTTGAATCTAGTTAAATGGTGCACTGCATCCTCTCAGTCACTCAACAGTCATGAATAAAACCTTAAAAAAAACAAAGCTGTAGTGTCCATAGGGGTTAATTGAGTCAGTTGGCCTAGTGAGTCAAACCAGAAGCCTATTTTAATTGACAGCCATTGGATGCACGGGGGCTATATCACTTTGCACACCGCATTAAACGCGTCTTGTTTTCCCGACTGCGAAATAGCATATGACATTTAGCTTTTTCCAATGCGTGGAGGGTCGAATGTGATCAGGTTAGGTTTTATCTGATTAAGCCACACCAGGATAGGATAAATGCGCTGCTATGTTAACGTTAAATCCAATCTTTCTGTGGCTGTGTTGTTCAAATATTCAATCATATCTTCCATGTTTCCGGGAATGCGCCTAACCAGCGAAACGCTTGCTGGACCAGACACTGCTTGTGTCCCGATGTTTGGAATTGTATCTCTCTCAGGGTCAGTGAGTGTAACTCTCTCAGACACAGGAGGGGGGAATCTGGTTGGTCGAAGGCTTTTGATGATGATGATGATGATGTTTTTTGGCCAGGTCTCAAAGCGGGCTGCATCACCAAAAGGCAGCTTGTGTCAGTTTTAATGTTTAATTTCCAAAGCAGAAATTTATCTGGCCCCCCCATGACCGGGGAGTTCACAAATTAGTCACTACTAATTCATCAGCGCTTATGCCCTTGCCTTAAAGGTTATTCTTGCTTATTTATGATGGTATAAAGAGTAAGTAGAATGTAATCTCATTTGGGGATATGCACTTGTACTAATAAAATCGTAAAAATAAAGTCAACATTGACTTTAATTAGATTCAGTTTTTGTCAACAGTTCCACAACATTGCATTAGTTTAGTTAAAAGCAAACATAGGCTTAACATCATTTCCAATTTAACCAAATAATAACAAGCCCATCACTAAAATGATAATTTAACTCGAACCTGAAATAGTCCCATAATGCTTTGCACTCACTGCTGCATCTAGTTCACTTAACTCTAATGTTTTGTGTTTAAACAACACAAAGATATTTCGTATATCCAACAAGAGACACCAGTGCACATACTTTATTAAAAAAATATATTTAAACTTAACAAATGGAATTCTTCTAAGTTAAATGAAAATAAGAAAATGTATATAAAGGGCACAACCCACTTTTCACTGCTTAATGTGTTATTCTGTTTCTTTCTTTGGCTATTTTGTTTGTGTATTTATTTTTATCTTCTTTTATTATTGCCTCCTCTGCTATGTAAAGCACTTTGCGACTGTGTCTCGATGAGTGCTATATAAATAAATGTTACCTACTTACTTCCATTCAGCCTGGATTCAAGCAATGCCAACCATCCTACACATTTTAATGATTCTCGAATTTCCCCCGAGTGCAGAAATGTATCCTGGGGAATCAAAGGGAGGCATAACAGGTATCCAGTGTGAGCAGTGAGAGTGAGAGTGACAGAAGTACACACGCCCGTGAGACTCACACGAGCACACAGCCGTGCAAGTTGGCCGATTGAAAAATCAACTCAGCCAGCGGCAGGCTTGTGTTGTGTCTTCCAGTTTTGTTTTACCTCTTGAATCTTTATTATGTTCCTTTCTGGCTCCATGAAAAACTCCCCTTTTTATTTACCCAACTTGTTTTTTCCATTCTGAGCTATCCAGTTGGAAAGAAGCAATCTGCCATAAATATCCCTCACATTGTTCACACACAGCCTATTTTAATAACATTGCAGGTTTATATAGTATGGAAGGTGGAGGGGTAAGGGAAGGAGGCATGTCTCATAATATTTCAGACTATATGCCTGGTGTCTGCTGGATGATTCCCGTGACAAATATCTTGTTCCACTCACGCATAGCTGAACAGCTGTCTGCTGCACTCTTTTGATTTATGATTCATTCGTCAACAACAACAACGAAAGCAGTCTATGTACGCTGTATGTGACAGGGAGAGAGAGAGAGAGAGAGAGATACAGAGAGATACAGAGAGATACAGAGAGAGAGAGAATGAGACTGAGAGATATGCACTGAGGGGATTCACAGAGATATTGGTCAACTCTCAGGAGACACGTTTAAGGTCCACAATGCGACTTGTACGAAACAATTTACATTATATTGCATATGGGTGAAAGGGTAGCAACGTATGTGGAAAAATGAAGACTTTCCCAGACTTTCTCTGTTGCCTTAAACATGTAGTACACTTATTTAGATGAGAATGAATTGTGTACGATTTTCTAGCCAAAATCTAAAGAATGTGACCTTTCTGCGTGTTCCCAAGTGTCCTCCGCATATAAACAGGAGAAGAAGAAGCTCCACCGGCTCGACTAACGTGACTGTTATGAATAATAACTTTAGTCAAATTAAAATAAACTCACTTGTGCAATAAAGCGTTTGCGCTGACGTAGTAAGAGCACGCATCACTGCAGCTCACTTTACCACCAATCACCGCTAATGAGAAGGTTTTTCTGAAACTTCCATAGTGCCCCTTTAAGGCGAGACAACAGGCAAAAACCAGCGTGTTTCTGATACACTGCTTGATTAATGTTTGTCTATTTTGCTTCCATAACATGTATCCTGTCATACAAGAATAAATACAAGGACCAGAATCATTGTTTTAATTTCAGTAATTAACATGAAGATATTTATAAGTTGAAAATGTTACCCTATCCACCTGCAGTGTCTCACCTCAAGGCCAGAACACAGCCTTTTCTTAAAGGCTCAGCTAGGGACAGGTGTCGCTAATTAGCCTATAGGCTATACATACTGTGGTGTGTGGCATTGATGTATGCTTCACACTTGTCCCTATGTGAATAAACATTAAAATAATTTTTTTTAAATAAAAATGGACTTGATGCACCATCTTGCATGGTTGACAGTTACAGCGATATTGTAGTGTACGATCAGATCATATCAGAGCCAATGATGTCAGAGATGTTAAAAGCTTCAAGTCAGCTGTCCCTGATGGCCTTTAACCAATCAACCAAGCATAGGGGCTAAGCTCTGTTGACCTCACACACTCGTTGATGATAATAATAGCTCCCAAAGATGTCAGCAGGCATGACTCTATTCTGGTATCTGCTGTGGATAGAGAGAGAGAGAGAGACAGAGAAAGAGAGAGAGAGAGGATATCTCTGTTGGTCAGCTGTTTTACACTCAAATGAAAATCATTTTGAGTTTGGGTGTGACGAGAATCAAGTCAGGTTAATTAAATAGCAACAGAAGGAAATGGTTTAGTACAGTGCATTTAATAATGGATGCCAACAAAACAAAGTCGGGCCGTCTGGCCGCGCCAAAGTACTCCTCTCAGCGGGGTTATAGCACTTACCTCACCCTCTTCGTGATAAGGGTGTGTGTGTGTGTGTGTGTCTGTTTGTGTGGACGTGTGTGTATGTGTGTGTAGTGGGGGCTCAGCAAGAGAGAGCTTCAGTATGAGTCTGAAAACCTGGCCGGTCCAGCCAGCCAGTGCACATGATAACAGTGAGCCACATGATGTCAGCGCAGATTCAAAACCTCTGCACAATGACACATGCACACAGCGAGTATATCCTCCCAGCGTCACAAATACAATCTGACAGATTTGTCCACTGAGCTGACTGGAGGATGAAGGAACAAATAGTTTTATTTTTTATCTCAGCGGGCTTTGAGAGAGAGAGGGCTCGCACTGTTTTGTAAACTTGGAAACACAGACTCTAGTGTCTGAGTACCTGTGCGAGGTCTGTGGGGATTTAATAAAACAAACGTCTAAATGTCCTCCAAAATGATAAAGTTAGGATAACAATGTAGTTACAGGTTTCTGCGACCCCATTCGGTCAAAGTCTACGGGAGTAAATAAAAATAAAGCTGGTTGCTACACAACACACTGTATGTGTGTGTGTTGTCCAATGCAGGGATTATAGCTTTTGAAGGGCCAAGGATTGATGGCCAGCATGTGTTTTAAAATTCACTTGCATCATATCTGTCAATCAACTCTGTTGTTTCAGCTGTTGTCTTGAGTGAGCAAAGGCACTTCATGTTACAGCAAACCCCGGAGTCACCCCCCCCCAACCCACCCAGTGGCCCACACAAAATGTTCTTTAAATGAGGCGCACTATACATAATCCTTGTACAGCCTATTTATCAAAATCAGATTTATATTGGCTGAAAGTTGGTAATGACAAGCAGTAGAATGTCGTCATATTTTCTAGCCCGGCTTTACTTTAGCTTCTTTCAAGTCGATGCTACGCTCGCTGCATACTAATTATACGATCAAGTGTTTTATCTCTGCAAACCGTAACCTGTATTTATGGGTGGCAAACGCTGGGTTTACTAGGGTCATATCTCCACTTCATTACTCACCAGTTCAGTTGCATTGTGGCTTCCCAATTTATGTTCCTGCAGCATTTATCTCCTTATCCGACACATCATTACAATTTGATTTATCGTTTTATTCTCCCCCCCCCCCACCCAGAACAGCTGCCCTATAACAATGTCAGACATCATTTTATCCTATGATTCATGTCTTGGTTGGAGATACAGTGTCACAGTCCTGTCAGGCTTTGGACCTCAGGAGAACAGGATATTTGTCGGATGTAATCTGATGCCAAAATCAGCCATGTCTTTTTTTTTTTTGCTTTTTATCTGCTTAAGTTCAGTGATTGACTGTCTTTTACCGGCGGCAAAGAAGCTCTAAAACATTCTAGATTGAGCATTTTATTGGAGGCGGCCCTGCCAAATCAAACAAGTGTCTGTTGTTTATTTGGCTAAAAATACGTTTTGTGTGTATGTAGGGAAACAACTTCATTTAGTCCAGACTAAGAGTACTCACAGCCATGCTAGAAGCTGAGCTGAAGTTAGTCACAGTAGTGCCGGTGGACATGTGTGACAAGTTGACAATCAGCTTAGTTTAGTGTATTAGCATTAATGAAGGACACCACCTCCATGGGAAGCAATGTGGGGTTTAATTTGGGAGGGGAGTCCCTTGAATGCATGGTAACAGCCCCCAGCTATTGTTTTGGTTGAATTAGGATACACACACACTAACAAATAAACACACGCGCACACACACGCGCGCACACACACACACACACACACACACACACACACACACACACACACACACACACACACACACACACACACACATAGATACACACTAATGTTCCTCTGATGTGTTCTTAGGGAAAAATCAGAGCATGTAAAGAAAGTCTCATTATGGCGCCCCTGCAGATGAAAACAAGTATGGGGCTCATGTGCCAATAGCAGGTGCTAAAATATTGCTGGTATGACCTAAGAGCAAGTGGATGAGGTCCATTTTTTCCATTGCCTAAAATCAGGTTAAATACTCTGGTTTGAATACATATTTTATTAAGGGAACTTAGGCACTCTGAACATAAAAAAGGCAGGGGTGGTTGCCCTCTCTGCACCCCCCTGGCACAGCTGAGTCTGATTGGAAAGCCATCAGTTTTCTGCTGGAATTTGGACGTACACAAGTATTGTACTAATTACAATTCCTGAGCCCATGGAAAGTCAAAGGAACAACAGAATAGTTAAAATTCATCCTGAGGGGGGGCATGCATGTGTTTACTATAAACCACGGTCATCCATCAAAGAAATATGTCCGGGAAAAAACATAAATGTGAACCTCCTGTTGGCGTTTAAATCAGGGGATCAACAAAGTCATTAGCATTCATCCGCTGGCCACCGTGGATAACTGAACCAGATTTCATACCCATCCATACAATAGTTGTTGGCTGGTTTTCAGTTCTGACCAAAATAGGGATCTGACTGGTATTGTCCTTCAGTAGCATGGTGGTGACAAATGTTGTTTAAAAACTGTTACAGTCTAAAAAAAAAGGATGGCAACACTGAGAGAGCTTTGACAGAGAAAGCACTCTCCTGGATCCACGTTGGTCTAGTGGAAAGTACACGGTAAAAGCCTAATTAAAGTGAGCCACAGAGAGAGCAATAAAGCTGCCCTTTTACAACGGTGAGTTACAGTTATACCTCCAGTGACCCAGTTTATTATAAGGTAGTTAAAGGTGGAGTCAGCGATTCTGGAGAGCACTTGACAAAAAAATCTGTGGATACAGTATCACCTCACGATCCTCTGTCCATAATGTATGTGCGCTGAGAAAAAGAAATCCAGTGTCAATTCACAGCCTAGGCTCTGTAAATGGGTATGTTGCTAGGGGCCCCCTTACGTAGACTCTTTGTTTGCATACCAGTTTACAGAGCCTAGGCTGTGTATTAACACCAGATTTATTTGAAGCGCGCGCACACACACAGTGTGAGGACAGGTAGCAGATCGTGAGGAGATATTCACTGATTTAGAAAAAAAAGGGATTTTGACAAGAAGCATTCCCTACAATCGCTGACTCCACCTTTAATGTCGCTTATATGACCTTGGGGTAAATGGAGAAGACCCATTAGTGGACATTTATGGGGTTCTAGTGCTCTTTTATGATGTTGAGATACAGTTGTACCTTCAGTGACCCAATTTACTTTAAGGACCTCAACCTAAAAGGAATGTAAAAAAAAAAAAACTGTTCATCTAAACCTCCTCTATGTGTCTCCAGGCAACATCTTCGTGGTGAGCCTGTCGGTGGCTGACCTGGTGGTGGCGCTGTACCCCTACCCTCTGGTCCTCACTGCCATCTTCCATGATGACTGGATCATGGGCGACCTGCACTGCCAGGCCAGCGGCTTCGTCATGGGCCTGAGCGTCATCGGCTCCATCTTCAACATCACGGCCATCGCCATCAACCGCTACTGCTACATCTGCCACAGCCTGCACTACGACCGTCTGTACAGCCTGAGGAACACCTGCTGCTACCTGGGCCTGACCTGGCTGCTCACCGCCCTGGCCACCGTGCCCAACTTCTTCGTGGGCTCGCTGCAGTACGACCCGCGCATCTACTCCTGCACCTTCGCCCAGACCGTCAGCTCCTACTACACCATCTCCGTGGTGGTCATCCACTTCCTCATCCCGCTGCTGGTGGTGTCCTACTGCTACCTGAGGATATGGGTGCTGGTCATTCAGGTCAAACATAGGGTTAAACCGGAGAATAGGACCAAACTGAAACCCAGCGACGTGAGGAACTTCCTGACTATGTTTATGGTGTTTGTGCTCTTTGCGGTGTGCTGGGCTCCACTTAACCTCATAGGCCTGGCGGTGGCCATAAACCCCGCAGGAGTGGCGCCCAACTTACCCGAGTGGCTCTTTGTCACGAGCTACTTCATGGCGTACTTTAACAGCTGCCTCAACGCCGTCATTTACGGACTGCTGAACCAAAACTTCCGCAAAGAATACAAGACGATTCTCCTGGCTCTTTGCATGCCACGTTATCTCCTCACAGAGACCTCCAGGTGTGCCACGGAGGGACTGAAGACTAAGCCTTCGCCGGCTGTGACAAACAATAATTTAGCAGAGATAAATGTCTAAAAACAATCTTTGACTGGGGGAACTTCTATCAAATTTTTCATTTTGCATGCATGACTTGATGCACCCAGCAGTGCCTTTCCTTTCACGATATGTGTATTATTTTTTCCAGTTCTCAAGATTTAACTATGTTTGGTGAGAAACACTGCTGCCTGTTCCTGTCCGCCATGTTGGAGACGATCCTTCATTCTGCGAGGAAAGCGCTCTGTGACACGTCTTTGGTGGCAAACTCATCGCACTGCGTTCAGTCACAGACAAATGGGTCAACAAACTCAAAGTATTATCCAGTTAAAGGTGGAGTCAGCGATTCTGGAGAATGCTTGTTGTCAAAATCTGTTGATATTTCCCTACTATCCACCTGTCTGTACTGTGTGTGTTGCCTAGGTAATGTATGTGCCATAGCCTAAGCTGTCATGACATATAAAAAAAGGTATGTAAAAAATGGGGGCCCAACGTAGCTAGCAACGTGCCCCTTATACGTGTTTTTGACAACATGGACTCTCCAGAAGCACTGACGCCACCTTTAACTCAGTTTTCGCAAAAAAAAGGGTAACACTTTACAATAAGGGTACACTAATGAACTGGTAGTGACTGCTTAGGTCATGCTTAATTAGCATGACCTAAGCAGTCACTCACCATTATTCTTTAGTTAGCTTTAATTAATGCTTAATTAAGCATAGTGGAGGCTTTACCAATAATTAACTTACCGTTAATAACTAAGCATTGACAGTTAATTGAAATGAACTAACATTTCATTAATGTACCCTTAAAGTTCAGTGTCACCCCAAGAACCATTTGGACCATGGAGGGTAGTCAGCAATGTGAAATACCTTCTTAAAATGTTATTTATTGAGCCAGTATGTTTGGTATAGCCCATCAACTAAATGGGAGACTTCACTTCTCCAGCCACGTCCCAGCATGTGTACATCATGTGCACCAGTATGACTCTCTTCTCATAATGAGTAGGGCTAATGTGTAAGTAAATGTGTATTCCCCACTGTGTCTGTGTACAATGCCACATTAATGATGAATTCATTTGTATAAGATCTTTGAATTTAATTGAATTTTAACCGAAACCCTTTTTATTTAACGCCCGGCTCAATTAACAAAGGATTTAATGCTATTATTTGGATATTAGCGGCGGGAGGATATTACAATTGGGATAGGTGCCAATCTGCAAACACATATTTTTAGCTTCTGTGAAAGCTATGGCAATGCTTATTTCATCCTTGGTGAGTACGAATATTTCAGGCTCCTTTCTTACTGGAAGTGCAGTCTGTATTACATTTACCATGATGCTGCTTCACCCTTAGGCTTGTCTTATGAGAAACGAGGGCCTCACACAAAGCACACTGCAGAGGTTGTGGTAGCTTTTTCTCTCCAGTGTTGATTAAAAAAACATGCCCATCAGAACGGCCTTTATCTTTTAATCGAGAGAGGAATGCCTTATTATTTTGTAGAACTGAATTCTCTCTTACTATTTTTTTTTTTTGGGGTAAATAAACAGATTTGACTGTCAAATTATCAGTCTAAAAATGTTCAAAGCTGTATTCCATTTCAGGCCACGTGAAAAAGGATTCAGAAAATTGCCAGAAAAGAGGGAAGAGAACAGACCGACGGTAAACAAAGCTAGCTTTTCTTGTTTATGAAATGCCCCGGGGAGATGATAAGCATCAGGAGCCAGAGATGTAATTTCGTGAAAGTGCAAGTGTGCCTGAGCCCATGTCACCCTGGCCCAGATGAGTTCTGACAGCCTCCCAGCACAAAACTCTCATCCAGGCGAGCGCACACAGACTGCGGAGTGGCTGGCCTCACAGGGAGGCTCCAAGACGTTCAATGTGACACATTCTTGATACCCATACACTGTTGCTGGAATATTAAAAACATTACACATTCCTGTTGTCTAATTCAAAGGCTTTTATAAATATTCTCAGCCTATTCTACATTCACTCCCAGATCCATCTTTGGGTTTGTGTATTCTGCTTGTGCTTTTGGCTGCAGCTATAGAGCTTGGCTAGGCTTGCATGATGTCAGACTACATTAAAGACGCTCGGTAAACGACTATAGATAGCAGGAGTAGGAATCTGAATCCATTATATAGCTCTGGTTTCAGTACAGGGGGGGATGCTCATCGACTGTCTTTAAGTGCAAGGTGCCATCAAGCAAAAATGATTAAATTCCGCTCGCAATCGTTCGGGACAGCAGTGTGTCTGTGATGTGAAAGGAGAGAAGCAGGCGGCCCACACACCAGTGTAAGGTCAGCTCCAGATGAGTTGCTAAAGGGGCTGGAGGGGACAGGACAGTGTCAGCTCCACCACACCAAAGAGTCACAGATTAATGGCAGGGTCAGCATCCTTCCCTCACTTCTCACCTTCCACTTTCCATTCTCTCCGTTTCCCAAAGGTTTATTTATACTTCCCCGTCATCTAAAGGTATTTCTATTTTGGGAAACAGGCTTTTTATTTGCTTTCTTGCCCGTGATTAAGAGGAGATTGATCAATACGATTCCCATATCTGTCCATGAAGCCCAAGCCAGGAGATGGTTATCGTCGCTTAGCTGAGCTGAGCATATAAAGACTGGAACCAGGGAAACGCAGCTAACCTGGCTGTGTTTGACAGATCCAAAGGTTTACAGAAAATGGCCCAAAAGTCATGCATCAAAGGTGGAGTCTGCAATTCTGGAGAATGCTTGGTTGTCAAAATAACTTTCTGTCAAAATCAGTGAATATCTCCTCACGATCCGCTATCACAGCCTAGGCTCTGTAGACCGGTTTGTTGCTATAGCTTTGGTGCACACTAGATTTCTTGCACATTACCGACAGGTCGCGTAACGCAAGGAGATATCTACTGATTTTGACAAAAAGTGATTTTGACAACAAGCATTCTCCAGAATTGCTGACTCCACCTTTAATTCACTAGTTATAGCTTAAATAAACCATTTCAGTTATAGCTTGAATGTTTAAAACCAAGTTGTGGTAAAAAAAAAAACAAGAAGAGCTCCCAGACATAGTCCAGCACATAACCCTCATGAAACCGCAATGGGCATGGGCAGAAAAAACCTGTCACAATTCATAATCCTCAGTGGATGCATAAAAAATGCAATCCATGGTCCGGGGTAAGGGATGAAAAAAGCTGAAATGACTAGACTCTCCGCCCACACCGTCTGTCATTGTGCCTGTGATTTAATATGAAGGGCAGTAATACTTGTGGAGACATTTTTCTAACCTAAGTTCAAGGACAGAATGATCTGTCCACGCCACCCATCACATAGATACGCTATACGACCCCTCATAACTCATGACATTGTTCGGCCAATATCGCATGTATGTGGCTCTGTCCCTCCGTGATTTACACTCTGCCTCTTAAATGTTTTACTAGTCTCCTTGGTTTCTCTGCCACCTCAGCTCTGTTTGCTTTGACTTTGACACGACTTTGTGCCTCAGGTTAGATTTCTGCTGCCAAGACATACCACACCATACATCCCTATGCAATGATATACAATACAGGGATATGTAATGTCAGAATTGAATGTCATACATCGGATTATTGTATTGTCGTATATCCAACACGAGGTATCCTTGTCTTGTGTTTTTGGAGATGTTTCTTAGAGACCTACAATGCTCTTTGCAGCCTCCACTTGATGGCACGGAGAATGTATTGCCCACATTGGTAGCATACACAGTAAATTTTGAAGTGTTAAAATAACACTAAAAGAGTTAAATTTAACACTATTTCCGAGTGTATTTGGTCCCACTCAGAATTGGAGTTAAATTAACTCTTTTCAAAGTGTTAAAATTTTAGAGTTAAATTAACTCAAAATAGAGTTAAAAATACACTGTATAGTGTTATTTAAAGCTTTATAGAGTACTTTCTACACCCCGTTTTTAACTACCGAAATTGACACCAACACTAGGAGGCATTCTACTCCACCTGTTGTTATATTAACTCAGATAGAGTTAATGGAGTTTGACACTGCATATTTAACACTGGGGAATTTACTGTGTACATGTACATATATATGTATGCCTTGCCTTATACAAGGCATATATATCTAAGTTTGGCCAAGGACATGATACTATACCTCCATGTTTTCGACTGCTTTTTATAATTTCCTTCTCAGTGGCAGTGTTGTTGGGGTGTAGTGAAAGTCATATTATTAAACAAGTAGTTGTACTACGTTCTGCAGTGGCTTACTGGTAGTCCAACTACATTAATATTTCCTATATTGTTGTGCTACTGAAACTACAAACATTGTTGGGACATAAAAGGAAATAATTAATATTATTTCTGTCGTAATTTCATATCCCATGTTACATTGTCAATTTGATCATTTTTTACAAACTACTTTTTCGAGGTAGCTTTAGTTAATAAAACTACATTTGTCCCTAAGGTAGCTGTTCTCTAGGGCAACTTCTTCCTATGTGAAGTCACTGGTTGTTTGCAGCGCTATGCTTTCAGAGGAGCTTCCCCAACACTGCTTGTGTGTATGTGAGCAGGAGAGGTCTTGATGAAACAAATCCTCATTTGTTCAAAATAAGGTTATTTCCACAACAGAACAGAACACTGCCATTAATGTGGTGCACACAGAATGATCGAGGAGTCAGGCATTATATGGCCCTAAAGCTAGCGTGACGTGATTATTTTGGCCCTCTGGGTGGATGAATCCAGACTTGATTCCTGTCTTTTCTGTGTTTTCCTGGAATTTTTACAGCACTTGCACTTCATTGCGTTTTACAGCGCTGGGTTCTCACATTGGGCCTATCCGACCCAGGAGCAAGCCTCTTAATGGGTTTCTGCATCTGGTCTTAGCACAGCTGTGTTCTCATGCATATGATGTGTTCCTACATGTCTCAATAGGCTGTGGGTCACACAATAGGACCAGCAAGTTTAAGGTAAAAAAAAGGGGATGGTGATGATTGTTTGCGAGGCCAGATTTATTTAAAAAAAAAATCCAACTTTATTTTTAAACCAAATCATATACAGCAGAGGAGGCAAAAGTTTGATTATTTTCTACTTATAGAACACATAGAAAATTTAAATACTTTATTACAAATCCTGCATTCAAAAACTACAACATTATCATTAGCTATATACTGTACACTCACTTTATACACCAGTTCAATTTCTTGTTGACACATATAACTTATCAGCCAATCACATGGCAGCAACGCAATGCATAAAGGCATGTTGCTCTGGAGAGGACAACTTATTGAATTTAAAACCGAGCAACAGAATGGGGAAGAAAAAGGATGTACGTGACTTTGAACATGGCAATGTTGATGGTGCCAGACGTGCTGGTCTGAGTATTTCAGAAACTGCTGATCTACTGGGATTTTCACTCACAAGTATCTCTAGGGTTCTACTGAGAATGGTCCGAAAAAGAAAAAATATCCAGTGAGCGGCATTTGTGTGGACGTAAAATGCCTTGTTGAAGTCAGAGGTCAGAGGAGGATGGGCATACTGGTTCAAGATGATAGAAAGCCAACAGTAACTCAAATAACCATTCGTTACAACCAGGGTATGCAGAATACCATCTCTGAACACAAAACACGACGACTGATGAGTCTTGATTTCAGTTGCGAAGTTCAGATGGCAGGGTCAGAATCTGGCATAAACAACATGAAAGCGTGGATCCATCCTGCCGTGGACTATCAACCATGCCATGTTCAAAGTCACTTAAACCCCCTTTCTTCCCCATTCTGATGCTCGGTTTGAACCTCAGCACGTTGTCTTGACCACGTCTACATGCCTAAATGCATTGAGTAGCTGCCATGTGATTGGCTGATTAGATGTTTGTTTTTACAAGCAATTTAACAAGTGTACCTAATAAAGTGGCCGGTGAGTGTTTATTATAAGTACCACATAAAGGTGTCACCCGTGAATGATGTTTTACTGTAGGTGAGGGGTGTCAAACTCATTTTCACAAAGGGCCACTCTACGAAATGAGAATCGCACCAGACATGTCTTTTACTGACATACTTTCTTTTTAATGCAAAAAATAAAAAACTTATCAAGGCATATAACTTGCGTACATACAGGGGCATAGGCTAGGTTTTGTTTAAATATTTTGGGGGACAAATTATAGGTGGGGGGTATGGGGCTGCTCCCCCAGAAATGTTTGACCGTCAAACACTTAATTACATTATTAAGGCATTAAGACACTGTATGTCAATAGGGTAAAATGTATAGATATCATCCTACTACATACAGTAGTTGAATTCTTACATTAAAGCGGACCTATGATGCTTTTTGACTTTTATGACCTATAAACGTTGTTATGATGATTCATAGTCATGCTTAACCATACTAAATTATCAAATAATGACTTACATGCATTTCGACGTATTCCCTGCTGACCGTCTGGGGTGTCTGTGCAGAGCACTAAACACTATTCTAGCCAGTCGAGAAGTCACGTGTTCAAAGCGGTCTACCCTTCCGTAACTTTGTGACGTCGCATGTAACTTTGTGAAGTCACCACGCGGATGTTTCCATGTATGGTAATGCTGTCACTTCCCTGTTCGCGTCTGCCTCGCGCCCTTATAGGTCCATGCTCGCGCTTCCCGCCACTGAAAGTGTTCCGGAAGGAAGGTAACCAATCACAACGGAGTGGGGTTTGCAAGAGGGGGGGGGGGGGGGGGGGGGGGAGGGGAGCGGAGATGGCCGATCACAGGCGGAGGGAGCGGAGATTGCCGAACCACACACACTCAAGTGTTGACAGGACGTGCTGGATCGCCAAAATAAGAGAAAGAGCTTCCCGAAAATCTACATAGTTTTTTGTGATGTGATTCGTGTCAGGTTGCTCTATAGCAGTGTAAAACAAGAAATTAAGACCAGAAAAGTAGTATAATAGGTCCTCTTTAAATCAATTTTTTTTGTATTATAATTTTTTACTGACTAGGTTTAGTCAAATAAACACCAAAATGTGCATTTTGGACAATTTATTGTATGACAGAAGACATGATATTGAAGCAAAATAGAGACACTGCCAGCAGTGTCTCGCCATTCTTAATACCGTCACAACCATGTGCACAGTGATAGAGTTTTACTGTTATCGCTGGCTGGGTTTAAACTTGCTGACAGGTTTTATATGCCGTTGACGTGTGAATTAAAAGCCGTTAAAGATCCTCTCACCATTAGCAGCTGCTGGGGAAAAAAAGCTACAAATAGCATCGGAACTATTTTTAAAGTGCTTTTCAATTCCAGCTCTGGTTTCAAATGGAAACTTACTGCACGGACGGCAACAGTTCCCCCTTTGGCACCACTTTGAAGACATCTCCTGAAGGACTTGTGTCGCTCGGTCAAAACAACAGGTGTGGAGAGCGTGTGGGCCGCCTTGTGTTTGACTTGAGTAACTGGTGACATATGGAATGCAACAGGGCATAGGCCTACTGTAGCTATAGTGCTAGTGCTAGCCAGACGGAGACATCCATGGGAAATACTTCCAGGAGGTTCAGGGGTCAGGATCCTTGAGGACAGACTAAGGGGCGTTGAACTTGACCTCAGGAGACCCTACTCTCGACCAGCTCCACACACTGTTATTCCGTTGAGAACACACATCTTGTCGAGACCATAATATTAGAGGCGGTTGTAGTATTATAATTCCTAATCCCACCGTAGCGGGGTGAACATGTGCAGGGCCAAGTGACTGCACCACCGGGCTCCATCCTCCCTTATGGTTTATGCTTTATTCCCAAAGCACATTGAAATAAACTTCAACTTAATTAAATGTTGCTGTTCGGCATCCTTTTTCCAGGGAAAAAATTCAAATGTCCACTCGGGAGGATGTTATTGTGGATCTAGAATACTTAATGATGACCTTTTTGATGAGTGGAGGCCACTGTTTATTATATAAGTATTTCTAACTCCAATTATTAGCCTAAGATGGTCTTCTGCTGCTGGGTTGTCAGAGGGGGATGCAGTTAGTCGTGGGAACGTTAAGAGTTTTTAAAGCTAACATACTGTACATACAGAATCAAATTGGCTCCTGCTCAAAAAGCTGTTTGATATCAATCTGCATCTTGATGCAGTGTGAGTGCGACTGGTCTGTTCTTTCAATACACATTCAAATGTTTTCAAAATATGAATTGTTCATAAAGGAATGTAAAATGAAACTGCAGACCCTTAAAATCTGATTACATGCAATTGCAAAGAAAAAGAAAAAGGCATTTCCCTAATCTGTCTTTGTTTTTTTTTAACATTTATGTTTTAGGTTTGACGTTTTTAATAGCGAAGCTTATTAATATTATAATAATATTTATAGCTTATTGTTCTATATGTAAACAGTGCCTTTGAAAAAAAAATATATTGACAGAGGTATTGGCATCTGGATTAATGACTTTGATGATTCATACAGTGTGCGCTGAAAATAAAACCCAGTGTTTACACACAGCCTAGGCTCTTGCTGCTGGCTGGCCCCTTTTGTTTTGTTTACATGCCTGTTTCTTGAGCCTAGGCTGTGTACTGAGACCAGATATCTTTTCATTGTCCACGCAGTACAGACATTTAGCGATTGTGAAGAGATATTGACAAAAAAGTGATTCAGACATCAAGCATTCTTAAGTTTAGCAGGATATCACACAGTCCTGTGTGTGTAAGTGAAGGAGGGTTTGAGTGACAGTGTGTTGAAACAGCCCCCTCTCCCCCATGCTTTCTATGTGTCCAACATGTTACAGAATGAAAAGCTATAGTTAAAATAGTTTTTCGGTGGTGCGTCCAGCAAAACATTGATCAACAATATGTGATTCCTTTTGACCATCCTTCTGTGAGAACAGACTTGGTGTCGTTTTTGCCTTTAAGTAATAAGGTGACCGCTCTGTACTGCAATTGCCTCAGACAGGCAAAATGAATATATTCAACACACATGTCTTAGGGCGCACTCACACTAGTGCCGTTTGCCTGTTCCGTGCTCAGCACGATTCAGCACGATTCCCCCCCCTCCCCACTCCCCCCGCAGGCCCGTGCTCACACTGCTCGTGGCCTGGGCACACTTGCACCTTGCCTACGTCACCGTGCGCGTTTAGGATTTGGAGCTAGTCTACTTGTAGGCTATACGACTGTTTGTGTATATTTTCATCCGGCCAAATTTGCATCAAATATTCCACTTCCACATTAGAGCAACGAGAATCCTTAAGCTATTGTTTTTTTTTTTAAATGTAGCCTTGACGTAATAGGTCGCGGTGGACAGTCTCATATATGTGCAGCACGCTGTTTATTATTAATATAACGGCCCGTCATCAGACCATATGTATCCGGATGGTTTTGTACACATCGATCGCTCCATCAAATCCAAGTCAGAACTTTTTGTATGGGCAGAGATCGTTTTTTTAAGTGTCTTTATAAAGTTTCTTGTTAAACCTTAGTGTAGGCTATACTGTTTCCTTATCACCGGGCCGCGGTGTGTTGTTTTGGGTGCGTCTCCACCGCCATGCGTAAATGCAGTTATGACAGCTGACGGGAGGAAAAAGAAAAAAAATCATCTGACGAACGTGAGTAAACACGAAAACCTTTTTGCTGTGCTTTCTGAGCCGACCTAATTAGCTCTCTCCCTCTTTTATTAGCCCACACCTAGGCTTACACACACGTTAATTCTCACACATTATAGCTACAAGTCCAAGTGTTGGGCAATTCTGGTGCCGACTAGTAAGGCAGCGGACGTTAACGGACAATGCATCCTTAATAAATTCACGTCAGGAACGCCGCCTGTGCGCTTGCTTGTGCGCGTGTCATCTCATTAGCATCTGTACTTTGGCCACGGCACACCTCTCCCAGGTGGCCGTGGCCAAGGGGCTGTTCCGTGCTGGAATACGGTTGGCGTGGTCACACTAGGCCAAACGTTCTAGACTTTAGTATGCTAATAAGCTTTGGCACGGGGCCGCGGCCCTAGTGTGAGTGGCCCCTTAGTGGTTTAGTGGTTCTGGCTGCTACTAAGTGTTTGGGTTAACCTGCAACAAAGTCAACTGGAGCAGAAAGTGAGACTCAGCCATGGGAGACTTCAACCAGTAAAACACAGTCGCTCCTTTACAACCAACACTAAATGTAGCCTATGTTTAGCCGACTGTGGACCAAATGGCTTTCTGTAACATCTGCAAATTAAACAAGAAATGCTCTGCCATTGTTACATTATTCAGGAGTGTGGGGTGTTCAAGCACAAACTGTACATGGGCTGTGTGCACCCATGGCGCAATCCGAGGCAACATCATGTCACGTTTTCCCACCGAAGATTCAAATAATTTAAGACTGCAATCAGACTAGCAATGAAGGATGATTGGATGATGAACCTATGCCATTTAAAACCCATCCTCTCTCTGCATCCGGGGGGAATAACTGAACAGTGATGTTTCTATTTAATGCGAGAAAAGAATACTATTAAAAAAGCTTGTTATGATGTGTTTGAATTTAACACGGCTACAAATGTAACCAGACACAAAATAAATCCCATTTTCTGGATTATTCAAAAGCTGATTCTGTGCAGTGTTTTAAATTTAAATTAGCTGGTATATTAAAAGGGGCATGTGCACCATGGATGATCAGGACTGGCTTGTGACCTTACAGTAGATCATTTATGGAGAAAATAAATCCATTGATAAATCCATAGCCAGTGAGGAGTCTAAAGAGCTCCACTGTAAACTATCCCAAGGACAGTACACTTATTAATTCAATCTTTTATCTTTATTTATTTTTATGATCCATGTCATTCTGTTGTAGCCTGGTCCAACCAGACCATCGTACTTCATTTCATTTGTACAGAAGTGACTACTGAAAGGGAAAATGAAATTTGGCCGGAAGTAGGCGGGCGGGCGGAGCCAGGCTAATTCTGTTGTACACTGTGCAATGAAAATAAATGCATTGAATTGAATTCCTTCTAATGGAAGGAAAAAGCAAGAAGATCCATATAGTATATTTTTTTACTTCAATTGTACTTTAGGTCAGTTTGGGAAAAAAGTGAAAAGCTAACCTAAAGCTAAACCAAATGAGGTGTTAAAAACAGGTAGGGTTATACATTTCCACAACTTAAATATATGGATAATATGCTATGCAGGAGGACTAGATATTCAAAGGTAATACAGTGAAAAAAAAGAGAAAAAAAATAAACCAAGAAGGAAGTTTGCTTTATGCGAGTTAATTATAGCCTACTTAAGTAACGTAACAAAGTTTTGGATGCAAAAGTAATTAAAACATTATTTGTTTGAGTTTTTAATATGGGAACTTTAAACTACTTTTACTGAATAGGATGACAACTTTTCCTGAGGAAGTTTTCCTATCTCATTGCAGATTGCAGGCATCCAGACCTTAGGCTACTGGAAACTATAAAAACAAAGGAGACACGCACTGCTTGATTGTTGCTCATATGTCCATTGATTTATTGAAATGAACTCTGAGCTCACATTTCATCCAGAAATACCTTGTTTAATTGGTCAATGAGAAATACCCCTTTTATCTCTGCAGGACATGATCCAGGGCTTGGGGGAAGTAGTCTCGCGAGACTTACTGACGTGACACATCGTCATGTGACGGTCCCGTGATCCAACGCGGAAGAATTTCAGCAGCGACGACACAACCAGAACCATACGGGGCTGTATTTTTCAGTTTATTTTTTACCTTCTCCTCGCCTCCTTTCAGCACAGCCATGGACGGTTCTGTGAGAGCAAATTTGGACGCCGGAACCGGACCTCCACCTTATTACAGAGGGTGAGAAAACAACTTAGTTTCTTTAAAACGAGCAGCTAAGCCTAGCTAGCTAGCCTGTAAGCTTAGTTCACTATAGCCTCTGTGTCGTGCATGCCTTCCTGGCCTCAAAACCCTCCGTCCATTCAGTGTGCAGTTTGATGCTGAGCATGTTCCAAAAGTTTAGCCACAATTTGTATTTGATGTGGCGTTTATCCCGGAACACGATATGACATAGTCAGTCTATGAAGAGTCCCAGTTTCTCCCCTTGACAGTCATGTCACATTGTCATGAGGCCAAACTAGGCTATTTATATACAACTCATTTCTAACATAAAGGCTATGAAAACCTATAACATATGTACCCCTTTAAATATCTATCATGTAGCTTGTTTGTGCTGTATGCTAGGCTAACCCTGGCTATGTCATTGTTATTTATATATTTTGTTTTACTGTTATACCGTACCCTTTCCTTTTATAATTAATAATTGTAAACTATTACATTTAAATTAAAAAATGTATTAAAAGTAAAGCGTATGGTTTGACTGTTGAACTGTTTGCTCCTGAGCAGGAATGAGAGTTCCCTGGTTTCAGCCCTAAAGACGCTGCTGTTCTTCACCATCCTCATGGTAACGATGCCCATCGGTCTCTACTTCGCATCCAAGGCCTACATATTTGAGGGTGAGTATTAGTTTGACACTACCTTGTTTGTGTTTGCAGGGCAATGCCAGCCCGTCAATGTTTTTTATTTAATTTTTAACAATCTTCTCTGATTTGGATGGAAGGAGGACGCTGGGTAAAAGCTTCCTCTTCCCCTAGTTTCAACTTTTCAGATTGACTTCCTGCATGATTCTTTGCAGTAACTGGATTGTATCCACGTGTGGTCGAATGCACTTAATATCACTTAGAGCTGGAGTCAGAATCTGAAATCAGTGAATATCTCCTCAAGATCTGCTACCTGTCCGTAGCAGGGCCTAGGCTGTCTATTGACATTGGACTTTTTTCAGCAGTCAGCACACACACACACACACACACACACACACACACACACACACACACAGGACAGACTAGTAGTGGATTGTGAGTAGTTTTGACAACAAGCTTTTTTCCAAAATCGCTGACTCCACCTTTAAGTCAGTCTGCCTACTGTGGCTACTGTCGTAGTTTATCACCACCGGTATGACTGTGTGAATAAATGGAACCTGGAACCCTGTAAAGTTGACCAGTTTAAAACTATTTTTTTTTTTGCAAATATAATGATACTGGCATAATATTGCAAGTACACCCTTTCAAAGATCAATACCAGGGCACCAGACACACTTGTTTTACTAGTTGCACTGGCGCCCCTAACTAAAAATGTTAAGGGGCACAAGCAGAAAATGTAGGGGCACATTAAATGCATCTTTTCACATTTTCCCAATTGTAACTATATTTGGCCTACTGATATTGTATTGGCAGCATGTTTTGGACCACACTGACAACAGATGATACAGTTCATTGTGTTTTTAATTTTACATCACCATGTGAAATCCTTCAGACATTCCTTTAGGGAAATAATTTTTTTTAACCAATTTTCACCACAACCCCTTCCTCTTCCGAGCCCTCTGCCTTTTCCTCCTCTATCACTGGTGACTCCTCCCTAAGGAAAATGTTATCAGACTGCCCGAGTGCTGTCAGTGGTGAGGAGGATACGCCAGCCGTTGCTACTCTTCTAACGTGAGCGTGGTTAAGATAAAGTCGCTAGATGTGTCGCTGGTCTTTAACAGCCTTATCGCTATGGCCAAACGTCTGCAAATATAGCGGTAAAGTCGCCAACATGTTAAAGACGTGACTACAGCGAGACACTGCGATGAAAGTAGCCTAGCTGACGTTATCTGCGCAGTTGATCATGTGACTAATCACTCGCGGACTCTCCCTTCTCTCTCTCCTCTGTCTCTCTCTCTTTCTAACACAAAGCGAGAGGGCCAGAGTGAAAACTCTTGTCATCAAGTCTCTTTGATAGAGAGAGACACGAGGAAAACAAACAAGCTGCAAATGTAAATTATTGCGGCCGGCAAAAAATGATCGCTCATTTTAATTTATTGTGCAATTTATTGGTTTATTGCTTAGAGGCCTACTTAGACGTATTTACTAGCATTTTACTATGCTTTATTTTCTATGCACATTGCAAAGCACTTTGTGACCCTGTCTGTGAAAAGCGCAAGATGTATATAAATACATCTTACTTACTTAAGTCTTCGTAAATACTAGTGACAGATATATAAATAAAATGCAATACGATCTTCCATTTTTTAGCTCCCACAGCAGCAACATTTACATGGTTACAAGAGCCACATGGGACACAGTGCATAAGTGACAAGCATTCAAAATTATTATAATACATAGTAGCTAAAGGAAGTAATGATTCTAATACATAGTAGCTAAAGGAAGTAATGATTATAATACATAGTAGCTAAAGGAAGTAATGATTATAATAATAATTACAGAGATGTAACGTGTGTTTCTGCTCCAGTTCCAGAACAAAATGACCTGGGTCGCACAAGTAGTCACATAAGTTAGTTATTACATATATGTTAGTCTTTAGGTATTAATTAAAAAGCAACTGGTGCTGATATCGATATTTATGGAGTTAAAAAAAAAGTGTAAACACTATGTCAGTTGATGTAAGTTATATGAAAACAGAAGCATAATGAAAAATAACCTTTGCTTTGGGCTGAATATGTAACTTCATCATCAATAAGCACATATAGATCGATAGGACTCGTTAAGATGGTTTCCGTTTGCCCCCTGGAGCATAGCACTACATTTAGCCCAGTAATAGGCATCCTGATTAAGTTTCACATGTTCTTTATTCACTGCTCCTCTTCCGGCTGCTTGTCATGTCTGTTAACTAACCTCCTCCACCACCTCTTTCTCCCCAGGCCACATGAAGATGTCCAGCTCTGACAGCTACTTCTACGCGGCCATCGTGGCAGTGTGCACCGTGCACGTGGTCCTGGCTCTGTTTGTGTACGTGGCCTGGAACGAAGGCACAGGCCCGCCCAAAGAGAAGGGCAAACACGATTAAGGCCCAACTGTCCCATTGTCCTTATCAGCTCGTAAGTGACCGGAGGAGACGGACAGACGGACACGGGCACGGATCCACACACAGCTCCCCCCTCTCTCCATCACCACTACCTCGGGCTACACAGCACCATCTACCAACCAGACTGAGAGGGCAGCTGCGTCGAGCTTAGGCTTTAACCCCCGAGATTAAAACTGAGAAAATGTATTTTCCCCCTGGCATAGGGAGGAGTGGAGGCTGTCGGGGGGGTGTTATTTTTTCTTCTCCAGCATCAATACAGGCTCACACTTTGAAACTGTTACTTTCCTTGTGAGAGGACGGCCCTTATTTTTTATGAGGCTTTGTAATATGCGTCCGTTTGGCCAAATACTGTAAGTCCCTTCAAGAGTTTGTCAAAATATTGTATGTTCGGGTGACTGTGTGCACAGACAGTATGTGCTTGTACTTTAGCATCTGCTCTACATCCATTGTGTGAAAGTTTTTGCTACGTAATTGATCATTCAGTCCTCAAGTTTCAGTTCTTATCTGCCTACATTTGACTCCAGACTTCCATAGAAACCCATAATGCGCTTAAATCTTGATGACGTCTGTCTCCTTGTGCCCCGTCATATAATCAGATTCATCCAATTGTCCTTGTAAAACATGTGATTTTTCCTTCCATTTGTGTGTGTGTTTGTGAAGCATTAGTCCAGATATTTTGAAAACTTTAAATAAGAAAGATTATTTCAACTGCTAATATTATTATTTATGGAATGTTTTTGTATTGAAGATGTTCAGAGATTTAAGGGTGTAGATGTGTGAAGTCAGTGTGATTCAGATGAGAATGTTGACCTGCTCAAATAAAGAAATGAAATGTGACATGTTAGTTGTGAAACTAAAACACAATGCAGTTTTTATTTATGTATTCATTCTACGTTTGTGGACACGACAAATTGTGCATGACAACCGTCGCTCCATTTGTTAGTATTAATATTCCCTAGAAGGATGGCTAGGTGATACAGACACAAGCATATCGTTAGCCTCATAGCATCATTTCCTAAATCATATTTACTCTACTCTACTTTTACTCTACATCTACTCTATTCTACACCTACTATACTCTACATCTACTTTACCCTACTCTATAACCCTTAAATATGACTTAGACAATTATGCTATTAGGCTAATGAAAAGTAGATGTAGAATAGAGTAGAGTTAAAGAGTAAATATGATTTAGGCAATTATGCTATGAGGCTAACGATATGTGAAAACATTTTAATGTGGACATCATGATCTACAGTTCTCCTTTATGCCATTTACTATTTTAATTGAATATACCATGCAGTATTATACCGAAACATGTTTGTTAAAAATCAATGGGTTAGGCCTGTCGCATCTAAAATATGGGTGGTGTAATACAAATATCTTTATGAAGATGCTTTGAGGAAGTTGAATATTTTTTTTAATGAGCTCTCTGCTTTTGATTAACAAGCTGAATCCCCAAATCCGACCATCTGTGCTGTGTGCACCACAACCAAGCAAAGTGTCTGCTCTGAGATATAAAAGATTCCTAGAAATGTCAATTTAGATTTAATTATAAACTCAGAACCAGAGCTTCCATGGAAACCAATCATTGTACGTGGGTTCACATTATGTGTGTAACCACTCTTGTCGTACACAGAAAGATTGGTTATTTTGTTTATCCCTGAAGCAAATGAAACTGTCACAACAGTACGAAGCCTGACATGTAATACCAAAGTGCTATCATTAAAACTACTAAGATGGATGACCTCATTTATCTTATTTCAAAGCTGAATGCACACAAAGGCTTCTTATTGTGAAATACATTTTTAATGCACAGAAGAAGAAAAGAAAATCTAATTTTATAACCCTGGTTTTTCCCAGGCCTTCGAAGAGGTTGCAGTGCAAACAATCAATCAAGTAGCCATAACACACCGCAAGCTCTCTCTCTCTCTCTCTCTCTCTCTCTCTCTCTCTCTCTCTCTCTCTCTCCCTCTCTCTCTCTCTCTGCAAGCTGAGAAAACAGTGCCACGAGATACCTTACTGACGACTGCAGAGTGTTAGGGCTGTCACATGGTGGCAGCAAACAGTCAGCCATGTTCCCACCAACAACAAAAAAATGACACAACATAATAAGAGCCCCAAAGGAGAAGTGACAGATGCCAAGCTGTAATGACATTATTCTTCCTCAGAAAAAAAAAAAAAAGTCAGCAAGCTCATTTTTCTCTGTTCATTTTCATGTCAAGTCTCTTCTCAACATTAAACTCCCACGCTGGAGTGTGCAGAGAGAGAGAGAGAGAGAGAGTTTGGGAACCGAACCGTGCACAGGAATACTTCACCCATACGGAACCAGCGTTCTATCATTATAAAATAACTATTATAATATAATGAATGAGGTTTTTCTTCCCTCAGTCTTCCCTTAGTCTTCCCTTGGCCCAGCTGTCCTGTTAATCCTAACCATTACTGTGATGTCACAAGAAGGAAACTGTAGGGTTAGACAGTGAGACCATAAAACACTCTTTCTGCCTTTTCTCAGGCTAAGATGATCCGATTTAATTTTTTTTTGCACATTTATACTAAATGGGATCTCCGAGTTCAATACACTTTCATATTCCAACCGGTGAAGTAGGCCTTTAACAAGGCTGGTGTTGGTGATGAGGTGACGGGTCTGTAAGCAATCACACTGATTCAGTCAGCAAACATCAGAAGCCTACGTAGTTCTTTTTGAATACATTTTTTGGCTCGTGGTTCATAAGCTCAGCCCCTCCTCCCTTGAAGCGACCGAGACAAAGCTGGTGCAAGGGCAGTCTTGGCTTGTGGCTCTTAGTCATTTATCACACATTAGCAGGTCGGGTGCATAGTGTCAGTGTGATGGAAAACAGGGGCCAGAGAGCGGAGAACACTTACTTGAGTCTGGGATTTGAAGAACGATGGTGAAACAGCCCCTTGATGACTTATATGTGTGTCCTGGCTGTTTACATTCAACACTGACTCTTTGTATTCATTTGTCCTCATTGAACAGGTTAGATACACATACAGAGGCAAACTTACCACCAGGAAAAGATAGGCTATTGCTAGGGTGACCAGATCCCAATTCACCAGATGTGGGACAAAGACAACGTTTGTGTGGGACAATGTGGGACAATGTGGGACAATGTGAGATATCAATGCATCGAGGCAGTCTAAAATAAAATAAAATTTAAATAAACATTGCTATTCTTCCCCTTTGCTTATAACGTTACTGTTCTGCCTTCCATTTCATTTCATGCCTGAGCTTAGTTTCACCCACGTAAATCTTATGGTGAATACCGCCACCTAGTGGACCTTTACGGGTTACTGCGCCTACTGCGCAATTCTACTTCCTGTTAGTTCCGGTCAGTGTTTTCAAGTGTTTCTGCCGTAAAGCCACGGACTTCATCTCTCTCGCAATCCATATCTTTTCACACTCGAGCCTTGGACAATATTAGTCTGTAAGTAATCCTTTGTGTGAGATTCAGTTTGTAAACGAAATTGCATTGTTATTTTGTTGTATATTTCGATCTATTTGGCTCTTGAAATGATGTTTACTTTGCCTGGAAATGTTGGCTAATCTCATTCTACTTAGCTATGCTAGGTCACGTTTTGTGTTGGTTGAAAATAGATCGCTGGATTGTGTGTAGATTCATGTCATGTGGAAATGTTTAAGTATGTGAGATTCATGTATCTTTATTTCGTTTTCTGTTTACAGTTTTACAGTAAAGAGAAGTGTATGAAGAATGAAAGAAAGAAAATAAAAGGACAAAATCACACTTCAGCTTGCCTTCTCTTGAACTGTTCGCTAGCTGTCTAGTTCTGCACCAGTAACGCAGGCCGAGGGCAGCATAGTAAAAAGACTACAGCGCGGCGGGCCCAAGTAAGAAGATTAGGATGGAAAAAGAAGTCATGAGCGATCACTCAATCAGCCCAGAGCAGAATGCCGTCGAACAGGCAACTGGTGGAGCTCCAGTAGAGCCAACCACAGCAGATATTCACCTGTCAACTGAACGGGGAGAGCCATTTCATACACCACAAGATGCCCAGTCACAAGCATCCCATCACCCCTCACACTGCTCCAGCAGGAGATCAACGTCAACTGCCAGAGCCATGGCACGCGCCAAACTAAAAGCTGCACAGGCAGAGTTAGATTTCGCTGCAAAAGAAGCCAGCATGATGATACAGAAAGCTGAACTCGAAGCCAATCTCCACCTCCTCAGCTGCCAAAAGAATGCTGCTGCACGCAAGGCTGAAGCGGCCGCATACGAGGAGGAAGAGGAGATTGAAAGCGGGGAGAAGCGCCATGGGCCATACGTTCCAGGACGGCCCCTCAATGCAGCGGAACGAGCCGGTAACTATGTCCAGCAACACGCAGCGCTGTTTCATAGACAACCACAGCCACTGACACACACACCAGTGGAGCCCCAAATAACACCCAGACACCAAGTCGCCGCAGCCGGGCCAGCCGCAGTGGGGCCCCAGAGAACACTCACACATCAAGCCGCTGGAGCCGGGCCAGCTGTTCGCCAACATCCGATGCCAAACGCCACGCACATCAAAAAAGAAGAACCCAGCGTGAGGCCTCCACCCAGGGCACATCTTGACAAACTACAGTCGCTTACAAACCCCCAGAGAGTGACCTCACACGAGCCACATCAAACACAAGACCTGGCCAGGTATCTCATGCGGCGAGAGCTCCTCAGCTCAGGCCTTCTCAAGTTCGACGACCGCGCTGAAAACTACTGGTCGTGGAAAGCATCCTTCGTGACCGCCACACAAGAGCTAAACCTCTCCTATAGAGAGGAGCTGGACTTGCTAGTCAAATGGCTTGGTGCCGAGTCAGCCGAACATGCAAAACTAATCCGCTCAGTGCACGTCCTCAATCCCGCCGCCGGCCTCAGCATGGTGTGGCAACGCCTAGAAGATTGTTACGGCACACCTGAGGTCATCGAGCATGCACTGTTTAAAAAGCTGGAAGATTTCCCTAAGCTAAACAACAAAGACGGCGCCAAGCTCCGGGAACTGGGCGACATCCTCCTCGAACTGGAATGCGCGAAGGCGGATGGATACCTCCCTGGCCTCGCCTTCCTAGACACGGCCCGGGGGGTAAACCCCATTGCGGAAAAGCTGCCCTATAGCCTCCAAGAGAAATGGATCACCACGGGGTCCAGGTTCAAGGAACAACACGGAGTAGCCTTCCCTCCATTCCCAGTCTTCTCAGACTTCGTCCGCCAGCAGGCCAAAGTCCGGAACGACCCCAGCTTCGCTTTCGCCACCTCCACGCCGTCCAGACCCGACAAGGTCGTAAAACCCAGCCAGAACGCTACGGTCGCCGTGCACAAGACGGAGGCTACGTCCAAGTCCAGCGACAGTCATACCGGTTCCACGGAGAAGAGCACCAGTGCACCAGACCGGGAGTGTCCACTGCACAAGAAGCCACACCCACTCAAAAAGTGTAGGGCTTTCAGACTAAAGACTATCGACGAACGCAGGGCATATCTGAAAGACAACCACATATGCTACAAGTGTTGTGGGTCAACTCAGCACCTCGCAAAAGACTGCAAAGCGCCCACCAAATGCACCGAGTGCAACAGCGAAAGACATATAGCAGCTCTCCACCCTGGTCCTCCGCCACCTGCAGAGAACGCCAAAGCAGTCAAGGATGAAAGCGGGGAGCCAACGGAGGACACACCGGCAGCCGTGTCCAACTACTGCATCGAGGTCTGCGGTAATGCAAACACCCCACGCTCATGTGCCAAGATCTGCCCCATTAAAGCCTTTCCTGCAGGGAAAAAAGAAAAAGCAATCAAGATGTACGCAGTGCTGGACGAGCAGAGTAACAAGTCTCTCGCCAAAGCAGAGTTCTTCAACCTCTTCGGTGTCAAAGCCAGCCCAGCACCGTACACGCTGAGAACCTGCTCGGGGACTACAGAGACCTCCGGCAGGCGAGCCAGCAACTTCGTGCTTGAGTCCACGGATGGGAAACTGCAACTCCCGCTCCCCACGCTGATCGAGTGCGACATGGTGCCCGACGACAGATCAGAAATCCCGTCACCGGACGTGGCATACAACCACCCACACCTCCAGCCAGTCGCGCACAAGATCCCCGCTGTGGACCCAGACGCACCCATCCTCCTGCTCTTGGGAAGGGACATCCTGAGAGTCCACAAGGTACGGGAGCAGATCAACGGGCCACACAACGCTCCTTATGCGCAACGGCTTGACCTAGGCTGGGTCATCGTGGGCGAAGCCTGCCTGGATGCTGTCCACAAACCAGCCGAAGCCAACGTGTACAAGGCAAGTGTGCTACCCAACGGTCGAGCATCTTTTCTCTGTCCCTGTCCGAACAACATCCAGGTGAAGGAGGACTACAGTGGCAAGTCACACCGCCATCAATGTCTCTCCGCCACCCAGCAGGACGACCCGGACCAGGCAACGAGCACAGATGGGCTGGGGCACTCCATCTTCGAGAGCTCGAGAGACGACAACAAACCAGCGCTGTCGATGGACGACAAAGCGTTCCTGACCATCATGGACAAGGAGGTCTACCAGGATGACGACCACAGCTGGGTAGCACCCCTGCCGTTCCGGTCGCCACGACGACTCCTCCCCAGCAACCGGGAACAAGCAGTGAATCGTCTAGCGTCACTCAGGAAGACTCTGGAGAAAAAGCCAGAAATGAAAAGTCACTACACCGAGTTCATGCAGAGAATGCTGGACAACGACCAAGCTGAGCGCGCGCCACCCCTGGAGCCAGGTAAAGAACATTGGTACCTGCCCACGTTCGGCGTGTACCACCCGAAGAAGCCGGGTCAGATAAGAGTAGTGTTCGACTCAAGCGCCGAATGTCAAGGCACCAGCCTGAACAACGTGCTCCTCAGCGGCCCTGATCTGAATAACACCCTCCTGGGGGTGCTCCTTCGATTCAGAAAAGAGCCAATCGCCGTTACAGCAGATGTGCAACAAATGTTTTACTGCTTTGTGGTCAGAAACGATCATAGAGACTACCTCCGCTACCTCTGGTATGAGGACAACGACTTCAGCAAGCCCGTAGTGGAGTACCGGATGAAAGTCCACGTCTTTGGGAATACCCCATCCCCAGCCATCGCCATCTACTGCATGAGGCGAGCCGCCGAGAGAGGCGAAGCGGAATATGGCTCCGACGCAAGACAGTTCGTGGAGCGCCAGTTCTATGTCGATGACGGGCTGACCTCTGTCGCCACACCCAAGCAAGCGATAGACCTCATCACAAGAACCAAAGAAATGCTCGCAGAGTCGAACGTACGGCTGCATAAAGTAGCATCAAACAGCGAGCAGGTGATGGAAGCCTTACCTGAACAAGACCGCTCCAAGGACCTGAAGGACCTGGAACTCGGCGTCGATCCTCTCCCCCTCCAGCGAAGCCTGGGCCTATCCTGGAACCTGGAAGCGGACAGCTTTACCTTCTTAGTGTCCCGGGAAGAGAAGCCGTACACAAGAAGAGGTATCTTGTCCACGGTCAACAGCCTATACGACCCCCTGGGGTTCGTCGCTCCTGTCGTAATGCAAGGAAAAGCATTAGTGAGAGAACTGTCAACAGAGCAGGGGTGGGACACTCCACTCGACCCAGAGAAGGAGACTCAGTGGAACACGTGGAAGGACTCACTAAAAGCTCTGGAAGACCTGCACATAAAGAGGTGCTACATCCCCGGGCTACTGACTTCAAGTTCAAGGCGAGAACTCTGCATCTTCTCCGATGCCTCCACAGTAGCCATAGGCGCCGTCGCTTACCTGAGGGCAGTCACCGCTGACGGCAAACCACATGTGGGCTTCATCATGGGAAAGTCCAGGCTGGCCCCCCGTCCTGCTCACACCATCCCCCGCCTCGAGCTCTGTGCGGCCGTGCTTGCTGTCCAGATCTACGAGCTGATCAGAGACGAGATGGACATCGACGTGGACGCTGTCAGGTTCTTTACGGACAGTAGAATCGTGCTTGGCTACATTCACAATTCGTCAAGAAGATTCTACGTCTACGTAGCCAACCGGGTGACCCGCATCAGGCAATCCACCCATCTAGACCAGTGGTCCTACACCCGCACGGACCTGAATCCTGCGGACCACGCTACAAGGTTCATGCCAGCAGCAGAGCTACAGCAAAGCAGTTGGTTCTCCGGGCCCAGCTTCCTCTCACGCGAGACCGCAAAGGAGCCTCCAGAACCCAACGTCTTCACCCTCGTGGAACCTGAAGCAGACGCAGAGATCCGACCCGAGGTTGCGGTTCTAGCTACCAGAGCCGTGGATGCTCCTCTGGGCTCCCAGCGCTTCGAAAGGTTCTCTAGCTGGAGGAACCTCTGCAAAGCTACAGCCAGGCTGATCCATGTTGCCACATCTTTCAGAGGCAGTCCACCCAACTCATCGCGCAACAGGTGGGGCTCTTTCAGGGACGCACTCACCACGGGCGAGCTGTCCCACGCAGAGAGCGTCATCATCCGTGCAGTCCAGCACGATGCCTACAAAACGGAACTAGAGTGCCTCAGAGAGAGCAAGGCACTTCTCAAGCAGAGTCCCCTCAAGAAGCTCAATCCAGTGACCGATGAAAGCGGCCTGCTGCGGGTCGGAGGTCGCATCTCGTCCGCTCCAGGCCTGCCAACGGAAGAGAAGCATCCTCTGATTATCCCACACACTCACCACATCGCCACACTGCTGGTGAGGTACTACCACGAACAAGTAGTGCACCAGGGGCGTCACATAACGGAGGGTGCTGTGAGAGCAGCTGGATACTGGATCGTCGGAGGTAAGCGCCTGGTGTCTTCTGTCATCTACAAGTGCGTGATCTGCCGCAAGCTACGCGGGCGCCTGCAAGAACAGAAGATGGCCGACCTGCCTCCCGACAGGCTCACTCCAGAGCCTCCCTTCACCCACGTAGGCCTTGATGTCTTCGGGCCATGGGCCATTATGACTCGGAGGACAAGAGGAGGAAGCGCGGACAGCAAGCGCTGGGCAGTGATATTCACATGCCTGTCCACCAGGGCTGTTCACTTCGAGCTCATAGAGTCCATGACCACCGACAGCTTCATCAATGCCCTGAGAAGATTCTTCGCCATCCGGGGCCCGGCCAAGCTTCTCCGCTCCGACAGAGGGACTAACTTTGTCGGTGCCTGTAAAGAGCTGGGCATCGACACGGAAGACTCCTCAGTTTCAACTTACCTCCAGAGCAGGGGGTGCTCCTGGGTCTTTAACCCGCCCCATTCTTCACATATGGGGGGGGCTTGGGAAAGACTCATCGGCGTCGCCAGGCGCATCCTGGATGCCATGCTGCTCCAGACCGGACACACTCGCCTGACACACGAGGTGATGAGCACTCTTATGGCCGAAGTCATGGCTATAATGAATGCAAGACCCCTGGTGCCTGTGTCCTCCGACCCAGATGAGCCCACCGTCCTTACCCCGGCAATGCTCCTGACCCAGAAGATGAGCACCGTCTCCGCGCCCTCTGGAAACTTTCAGATGGCTGAGCTGCATGGGAAGCAGTGGAAACACGTCCAGTGCCTCGCAAACACCTTCTGGAAGAGATGGAGGAGAGACTACTTATCCACGCTGCAGGGCCGCCGAAAGTGGACCGACGAAAGACCAAGTGTCAAGACCGGCGATGTCGTCTTGCTCAAAGACAGTCAAGCCCACAGGAACGAATGGCCTGTGGGAGTGATTGTCAACACGCTGCCGAGCCGGGACAAGAGGATCCGGAAGGCGGAAGTAAAGATCGTGAGAGACGGAACTGTTAAAGTCCTTCTGAGACCCATCTCAGAGATCGTCGTTCTGCTTTCTGATGAAAGCTAGAAGACCATATCCTTTTGAACTTATTGTGTATTTTGTGTTTAAGTAAAAGCTTGTAGTGGCATATTAGTTATACGCCAAGCGGGGAGTGTTCTGCCTTCCATTTCATTTCATGCCTGAGCTTAGTTTCACCCACGTAAATCTTATGGTGAATACCGCCACCTAGTGGACCTTTACGGGTTACTGCGCCTACTGCGCAATTCTACTTCCTGTTAGTTCCGGTCAGTGTTTTCAAGTGTTTCTGCCGTAAAGCCACGGACTTCATCTCTCTCGCAATCCATATCTTTTCACACTCGAGCCTTGGACAATATTAGTCTGTAAGTAATCCTTTGTGTGAGATTCAGTTTGTAAACGAAATTGCATTGTTATTTTGTTGTATATTTCGATCTATTTGGCTCTTGAAATGATGTTTACTTTGCCTGGAAATGTTGGCTAATCTCATTCTACTTAGCTATGCTAGGTCACGTTTTGTGTTGGTTGAAAATAGATCGCTGGATTGTGTGTAGATTCATGTCATGTGGAAATGTTTAAGTATGTGAGATTCATGTATCTTTATTTCGTTTTCTGTTTACAGTTTTACAGTAAAGAGAAGTGTATGAAGAATGAAAGAAAGAAAATAAAAGGACAAAATCACACTTCAGCTTGCCTTCTCTTGAACTGTTCGCTAGCTGTCTAGTTCTGCACCAGTAACGCAGGCCGAGGGCAGCATAGTTACTATGATTTGCCATTTGGTTGATTCAGCAGCACATAACAGCCTGCAAACAAAAAAATGCTCCCCCGGAAGAAAAAAATGCAACCTTTTAAAGTAAAATTCATCAATCTGGTGCACTTTGAGAAGAAAATTGCATGCAACCAGGCCCAGGGGCCCAAGGGGGCCCTAAGCCAGAAATACTGATAGTAACTTTACATGTCGCATTGTCAAAGAGCTCAGTCACTCATGTCAATAACAGGGTCCAGAAAGGAATCACCTAAAATAAGGAAATAAATCATCATGGGCCCCTCAACTAGTAGGTGAATAATAGAAAAGCAAGTGCAAAACTAAAGCATTATTAGCTCTGTCTTAGGGGCTTCATGAGGGGCCTTGAAGACCCCCTCACACATACAGTAATAAGATTTCTATGTGTAAATTCTATACTGTTCATAAAAAGTAGCTATCCACCCTTTATCTGTTGAATAGGGATAGGGAGGAGTGGGGCAGGGGGAGGGGGGGCCATTCTGGGCCCATTATCTCATAATCCGTATATGAACCAAATGGTTTCCACAATCTTTTTTTCTATTTTCGCGGGGAGCATGCACAAGCATTATTTATTTAAAAAAAAAAAAAAAAAAAAAAAAAAAAAGTGGGGGCCCCACACTGGGTCTTGAAACGGGCCCCGAGATCGTTGAGACCGCCCCTGCCCGCTGCACTTTCTCTCTGCCCGGCCCCGCTCGCCTCTCCATTGAGAATGCATTAGTTGGCGCAACAAACGCCTCGGCCCGTGTGAAACGGCCTTAACTACTGAACGAAGGAAATCAAATGAGGTTTCAGCTGGTGAAAAAAGAGAACAATTCTGGGAAAAACGGGACGGGTGGCAACACTACTCCACACACAACTGTTTGATAAATGCCAGATTATAAAACACGCATTTCAAAAATTGGAGTCTGACTATCGGTAAGAATGCGGGACAACGTCTCAATTTGCGGGACGGGTGAAAAATGATAGAAATGCGGGACTGTCCCGCACAAAGGGGGACATCTGGTCACCCTAGCTATTGCCTTGGGCCCACGCACCGCTAGCAAGGGGCCCCATACAAAATCCATACTCTAAAACTACATCAGAATGCTTAATTCATGAGTGCAACTATATACGGAGGCCTACTGTTGCTTAAGTTGTTATAGATGGATAGAATATGTCTTGTGTTACTAAAGTGAGAAGATAACAGATATGGAGGTGCAGAAAAAACGCAATTAGTTGAAACTGAATGAATGAATTAAATCTTAATGCGTTTCATGTTTGTATAAAACAGATCTTTACAATCAGTGTACTGTATTCTTAAGCTTTAGCAACAACCATCTGAACTTGATTTTAAATACAATAAGTTGTATATGTGGAGTGCATGCCTCTTTTTGCCTTGGGCCCTAACGACTGGATACATACAAATGGCATCATAACAACTGCTCACTTTTTAATGTACTCACTTATTTACAAGAGTATGTAATCTCAATCACAGCGATGGCTTTAAAAAAAAAAAGAATTTCCCTGTGCCCAGCAGATGGCGTATCGAGCAGCTGCAATACACTGTAGCTGAGATGAGCCCCAGTGTTTGAGTCCTAGTGAAGAGAGAGGGCAGCAGAGTACTGTGTGTGTGTTACAGCTGGTGGACATGAAGCATCACACACACACCACCAAAGGGAACAAAGAGAATAAAGTGACTGAATAACTCATCTGGACACATTAAATTATGTCCACCATTAAACATAACCGAGGCTGCGCTTTCTAGTGTCAAAGTCTGTGCTGTGTTATTTCCCATGAAGCTCAGATGCTTCTGAGAGGGATTCTCTCTGGATCTCAGTACTAATACTAATACTCATTCATCCCAAACATGTCAAGGAATACTCACACTTTATAAAGGTACAAAACAGGTTGTTGAAAAGTGTCCCCTACAATTAAAAATACACCCCTTCATATTTACATATATCCCTAGTCATGCCATAAACTAAAAGCATTGCCCAAATGTACTCGTTTTCGTTGTGTTGTAGGTGATTTGCTGCATTTAACTGTGATAAAAAAGTAATACATGTTTGAATCTATATAAGATAAGGGCCAAAATCGACTTTGAGCTAGAAGTTAGAGTTTTTAATTCAACCGAATAAGAGCACCGTCAGGGCACTTTTTACATTTGCTCCCAGCTGTCCTCATACTCTCTAATGAGTAAGATCATTACATAGCAATTATCATTGTGAAGTAAAGTGATACCACAATCCTATACCCGCATAACTAAACGTGTGGGGCCACACACTTTATTTAAGGTTTTAATCAGGGAACACCCTCTTCGCCATCTGTGCAAGTTCTTCATGACCAAATCAATTTGAACAATTCAGTTGTATTATATATTCAACTTTATTGTATATTGAGACGAGTGTTGCAACATTCTTCTCTTAGTGAAGGGGAGGATCCAAAAGAATAATTTATCGAGGGCCTTGCATTTTTTTAAAACTAAAACATAATATTCAGCCCAGAAAACCCTAGTAATCAGATAAACTGCTATTGGAATTCCCCCATTCATGTAGAGCTACATAATACTAAAGTTCTCAAATAACTTCTCTGTGTCATCTAATGCTCACAAATCACTTACTTTTTATGGTGCGATTGAGTCACATTACAATGCTCTGTATGGTACGCTTGTCTGATATTTATGCTCATCATTTAGTTTTGGTATAATGTATTACAATAATTTATTGAAATATCCTGCACATCTTTAAAATGTGCTACATTTTATCTGTGTCTAATGCGATGCTCCGAGGCCTCTCTGGTGCAAGTGCATCTTGAATTGTTGGCGTTACACTAAAAGGATTTCATTTTCAAAGTGCTGGATATCCATGCACTAGCCATAACTCACACACCCATTCATCTGTCTGCATTTCAAGAAGCACACACAAGCCATTTCTCATAGATGATTACTTTATTACACTTTTAAGATGACGTATGTCTTAAAATAACTTTTCATTTGTTAAAAAAAAGTAGACAGAGACCTTGGAGACCATTCTGCTTCACTTACTGATTTATGGAGCCTCACACTAAACACTTGAAGACTGTTGTCTGGGAGATCTGAAACACATTGTGTCTGGCACCATAAACACTGAAGTTAAAATGATTGTGCCCGGACTACACTCAATCATATCTCAACTCTTGAATAAACTTTCTTCTTCATTTTCTTTCAGATGTTGTAAATTTAATTTTTTTTTTTTTTTTTTTTTTAGGTTAAAAATAAATGTATTCCTTCCTGCCTTGACACATCAAGCATTGACATAAAATGACGTAGGTATAGCAGTCCAAAGGTATGCATGAACTTGCTTGTCATGACAATGCTATGTCATTTATTTCAAGGTTTCCATAGCGGGCGTGCCTTGCTGTGTGCATGCTGCGTGCTTTCCAAGCACGGATGAGGAGTGTAAGAATGACATGAGTGGGATGTGCAGATGGCAAAGACCTGACACACGACATGTTTATTCTCGTTCAAACATGTCCATTGTTAACAAGATGAAATGTTTGTGTTTAGTGACTAATGACTCTTTTAAAAGAATGAATCAAATCATATGTTCCCTTTCTGTAATATTTCTATAGTACATTTTCAAGCTTATATTATTGACTTGCTTTTAATTGTGTTCTCAGTGTGTATGTTTCTAGTATTATCATTGTGTGCACCGTCGGACCATGTTGTATCTTCCTTGTATGTGTCAGCATACCTGGCAATAAACCTGATTCTGATTCAAACAGATATTGAGTGAGTTTTTTTTTACAATATCAGCAGATCTACTTGAAATGTTAAATATACTGTGTGTAGAAACTAAATATTACCAATACTATTGTTTCTGCTCCTTGGCTGATCCATTTTTCGACTCTTTTCAGGAATATAAAGTGATAGTCGCAGCATGTGTTCCAGTGAAATGGTTCCCACTTATTGTTTCCTGAAAAAGAACTATGGAGCTATCATAAATGCACTGCTATCTTTGCAAAGTTAAGACAGATTTATTTCAAGCGGTTTTACAAACATGGCTGTCACCAAGTGCTTTACAGAAAAACCAATGACACAAACACAGATAATAAACAAGGATAAACAAAACAATGTGCTTATAATTATGGAACTTGCCGGCTGTCGCAATAGACAGAGAGAAAGAGAGAGAGAGAGAGAGAGAGAGAGAGAGAGGGAGAGAGGGAGGGAGAGAGAGAGAGAGTATAAATGTGGAAACTCCTGAGACCAGTGCAATTTCTTTGTGAGGCGCGTTCTGGAAGTATACGCACAGTATTGCCGGCCGGTGTCCAATGAGTTGTCAGGTATTGCCCAACTTTTCTCTTCAAGTCGAAGCAAGTGAACTATGCTGGATGGATGGTGACCTCAAAAACAGTCATTAAAGAAAGTTAAATTTAACTATTGGCCCTATCTGATTTCCTCAAACGAGGTCAGGCCAGTGCTGAACAAGTTTCAGCCATGGCGGCTTGTGTTACCAAAACTTTAAAAAAAAAAAGTGTTGGGTTGACACGTTGAGAATAAAAAGATACACTGAATGTAAAAAACCTGAGCAGACAAGTACTCTTGGTGAATTTTGTTTGATTCTCAGTGACATTAGTGGATATTGGAAAGATTCATACCATACACAGATCCATAAAAACAAACCGACACAAATCAGCTTTGATTGAAAATATCGTGTTGCCACAAATGATCTTCCTTCCATTCATTTACACTTAAAATCGAATTAAAGGTGGAGTCACTCTGGAGAGAATTTGTTGAAATCACTTTTAGTCAAAATGAGTGAATATCTCCTCACAATCTGCTACTTGTCTGTAAAAGAATATGGTGGTAAAATACACAGTCTATGCTCTGTAAACAGGCATGTCGCTAGCTATGATGAGCCCCTTTAATTACATACCTGTTAACAGAGCCTAGGCTGTGTATTATGGGTTTTCTTTTCAGCTCACACACACAGTCCAGGCAAGTGGCAGATCGTGGAGATGTTCACAGATTTTTAGAAAAAGTGATTTTGACCACAAGGGTTCTCTAGAAACGCTGACTCTCCCTTCAAGTTTTTTAAAAGAATATCCAGCTATGGGGCACTACTTCTCAATGGAGTCGAATTTTTAGAGTCAAAGCTGATCAGAAATGCAATCATTGAACCACATTGGTCTTTACAGATAACTGTACAACTGCAGCTTGCCCAGTGTGTGTGCCCTTTACATGTCCCTCACTTCCCGTTGGAATGAGTCAAACCGTTGCCACGTTGAAGAGGGGAATCGGTTCAGCATGTACGAATGCTTCTAAAACAACCGCGAGATCCCCTCGCGGCAACTTAAGAACCCCTTTCGAGAAACATAAACCTCCTCATACCTTCAGATCGTCTATTCTAGTCTTGTTGTTGCTGTGTTTGGCAGCGCGGCTGGGCCTTGCTTGCGTGGGTGACCCAGGGGCTGATCCTGCTCCCTGCCTGTTGCCTTTCAGGTCACATTCCTCTGGCTTGCTGCTGCTCCTCTCCACTGCCAAGTTGTCCTTGTTCTGCTTGTAGGCCGTAGCCTTGCTGTGGTAGGGGTGGAAGGACGAGTCGGTGGCGTCGGCCAGAGGAGAGAGCTGGTAGCTGGGTACGGGCGGGTAGGCCGGCTGGACCTGGTGGAAGTAGTCGTCGTAGCTCGGCGCAAACGGCACTGAAGCCTCGCTGGGCTCCTTGGAGAGGCTCTTGGCGAGCAGGTGTCTTCTCCGGAAGGTGATGCCTTGGCGGCACTTGGTGAAGCCCAGGTGGTAGATCTCTATGAGGTTGAGGAACAGAGACACGCTGGCCACTCCCAGCATGAAGATGATGAAGATGGTTTTCTCCGTCGGGCGGGATATGTAGCAGTTGACCACGTTGGGGCAGGGCGGCATGCTGCACTGGTACATGGCCTTCAGCTCAAAGCCGTACAAGAGGTACTGAGCCACGATGAAGCCCACCTCAAACAGGGTCTTAAAGATCACGTTGAAGACGTATGTGCGCAAGAGCTCCCCCTGCATTCGTACTCTGCCCTTATTGTCCCGGACTAGAGGCTTTTTGTGCTTAGGTTCTACAAGAAGGACCTGCTTGTCCATATGAATCCCAAGTTCCCTGTTCTTCTCCCTTTCTTTATGCTTGTCCTCCATGCGCACCAGGTGGAGGATGTGACCCAAGTAGATGAGCGTAGGCGTGGAGACGAAGATGATCTGCAGCACCCAGAAGCGCACGTGTGAGATGGGGAAGGTGACGTCGTAGCACACGTTCTCGCAACCGGGCTGCTTGGTGTCGCAGGTGAAGCCCGACTGCTCGTCGCTCCACACCTTTTCTGTGGCGGCGCTCAGGACCAGGATGCGGAAGATGAAGAGGACGGTGAGCCACACCTTGCCCACCACCGTGGAGTGCTCCTGGGCCTTCTCCAGGAGCTTCCCCAGCAGGTTCCAGTCCCCCATTGCAGTGCACACTCAGATCTGTGACTGTATGCGGCAAAATAAGTGACAAAAACAAAACTGTTTATCAATTTGATTTGACTCATGTATAGACTTGTCTACATAGAAAACACAAATGAAATGATTCAAATCAAACTAATCTATGAGGTCAATGTAGGTTTTAGTGTCAATGTAGGGTTTAGTGTTACTGTTAAAATAATGGTAGATGTAGCTCAGTGGGTAGGGTGGTCGACCCGCGATTGCAGGATCGGTGGCTCAATCCCCCATCTCCCCGCCACATGTCCAAGTGTCCCTGGGCAACACACTTAACCCTAAATTGCTCCCGATAGCTAGCTTGCAACCTGCGTGGTAGCTGCTGCTATCGGTGTATGAATGTGTGCTCCAGATGTAAGTCGCTTTGGATTAAAGCATCTGCTAAAATGAAATGCTCTGCCTGTTGGTCTGGACACAAACCATTGGAGCTCATTAACTAAGTCCGAAAATTTCGGAACTACCAATCAAATCATTCTATCTGATATGGGCAGGCTAGAGCCCTATGTATGGGGCTCTGGGACGGGCGTAACCGGATGACAACAGTGCTGCGCATGCGCCGTCAAAGTCCTGATAGTAAAAACAAAAATGGCTGCGGATACGTTGTTTGAGTTTGAAACAGCTTTGGCCTCGACACTTAACGATTTGGAAGACTGCACTCAAATCTTTCATTAGCAAGAAAGAAGAATTTTCTGTTTTGCTGACCGACCACGACAAATAACTGTCTCAAACAAGGCTCCCGCTCCCCTTCCCTCATCTGGAGGGATAGGCTTCTCAAATCGCGTTGCTGCGCCACACTGAAATCTGCCATAGAGCCTGCACGCGCGAACCGAAAATCGGACTGGGTGTGCGACCAGACCAAAAGCAGTAATAAAAACTATATAAAAACGTCTTTCTTTGCACTGATGGTGTCTTGTTTGCTGTTAAAGGTAATTTCTGATTATCAGAGGAAACATGAGGTTTAAAACATATTTAAATGTTACACGTAGCTGCTTTAATATACCATTTAGCCCTGCTGTTCACTAAAGGAACAGGGCTTAATACGTCATTGCTCTGATTGGTCGTAGTGCTATCCAATTGCGTGCAGTGGTATTTGAAATGCATGCAATGGTGCTGCCCCTTGAGTTGGGAAGGTCTATTGCTCGTGGCCAGACCCTACATCGTTCTAGATGTGGGTCTGGATTTCCAGGCTATGAATAAATAATAACATTTGGCAGTATCTAACTTTTTATGCTTAAAGTTGATCTCTTTAAAGTTGATCTCTTTTGGACAAAGCCAGAGTCAACATTTTTATTCCAATTTTAACACATATTGGTATTAGGGCTGTCAAATTAACGCGTTAATTTCGATTAATTAATCACAGAAAAATTAACGCGATTAAAAAAATTAACGCAGATTAATCGCACTTCTATATTGCCCTTTGACCCGGTGCAAAAGAGGTGAGACGATAGCGGAGCTGCACCTGTAGCTTGCGGACATGGCCCGCACGGGATTAAAGAGTAAAGAAAGAAGCAGGGGAAAGAGGCAGAGGGCTCTATGGATGTGTTATGGGCTGCTCCGGGCAAATAAGCATGAAGGTAGGAATACGTCTTTTGTTATTCTCCGCAGTGTCATTATTGCTTTAGTGGGTGTCTAATTAACAATGTAGGTTCAAAACAGTATCTCTCAATCTTCCTCCGTGTCTCTGTTTGCTAGCTGCGATCGTCTCCCACAAACGGACGCCCGCCCCCTCTCACTCTTCCTAGCTGGCATATGCCTGTCTTTTTTCCTCCTTTGTGTGTGTGTGTGTGTGTGTGTGTGTGTGTGTGTGTGTGTGTGTGTGTGTGTGTCTCAATATTTTTGGCTATGAGTAGGACGGTGAATGAGTCGGCATAGGCTATGCGCACCACACCTGTGGCAGTGCAGCGCTGTCTGTTGTGTGGAAGATAGACAGTCGTCATTTAGCAAGAAGCAGAAGTTACGAGAGACGGGGGGAGAGAGAGACAGAGAGAGAGAGAGAGAGAGAGAGAGAGAGAGAGAGAGAGAGAGAGAGAGAGAGAGAGAGAGAGAGTAGCCTATACAGTTGTTTATAAACAGGCATACAAGTGTCATATAAGTATGCGATTAATTTAGATTAATTAATCACAGAGCCTGTAATTAATTAGATACATTTTTTTAATCGCTTGACAGCCCTAATTAGTATCCAACTTTTTTACAGAACAGATTGAGGAATATTTTAATAAATAAATAAATACTCTGTACAGGTCTTAAAATACAATTTTGGCATTTTTTAAAGAAGAACATGTGTCAGTTTTCTAACAACATATGATCAAATCCTTCTGTAATAACCTTCAGTATAGTGCTAAGAATGATTATCAAAAGTTAAGTTGATGTAAGTGCTTTACAAGTAAGATTTTTGGTTCAGAATGCTGAAACTAATGTTGAGATAATGGCCGTTAAAGATGGTTGTATAGGAGAAATATACAGACGCAAACAGACAAAGTTTAGTAAAAGAGACACCTACGGAGACACCTAAGTTTTATTTATACTTGTACGAAAGAAGACATGTTATGAAAGCAAAACAGCCATACATCTCTGAATTGACCAGTGCTTGAAAAAAACAATGATTTTGCCTGCAGTGTCTAACCTTAATTGTACACCTCAAATCAAATTCAAAACCTCTCAATTTGAGGCAACTTCCACACTGCAAATGTTACATTTTTGTTATTCAAAATATCGATTTTTGGAGACCATGCTATACAGACATCACCAAAATAAATCACGATATATTGCTCTATGGATATTGTTTTAGCACAGCCCTACTCGATGACCACACATTCTCTACAATGTCTTACCAAGTTCAGCAGAGCCCAGAGCAGAATGAGTCTCGAGGGAGCCAAAAGCCGCTCAGCGAGTGTTCAATTGGGCAACTCTGCTGCCTGAACATGTAGTGCACTTTTCCACATAGTGGACACAGACAGGATTAGATTTACTTTAGCTGGGTATATATTTGGCAAGTGTGGACAGGAGGCGAAGGCACCAAAGGTTCCCGTCATGATTCTGGCCTCATGGCCCGAGCCGAAGCAACATGATCCACACACGCTAAAATCTAACACCGGAAGATGTGTTTGAAGTGTTAAAAATATAATGTCCATCTTTGATTGATGTGATGTACAGTAGCAGGGCAGCTCCAGGAAAAAACTACAGTGAGGGGAGAAGGAATTATTGAAATGTGGCAGGTGAAATGATGTTCATTGAGCCACTACTAATAAATCTGTCTGGTCTTTTAATATCTACACAGTGGGTTGTTAGTGATATCATATGCTTTCAATGTTAAACTTCTAAGACAATGGCTGCGTTCCAATACCCATACGTCCCTACTATTTAGTATGGTAGAAATAGATTTAGGATGTCCTAGTACATGTGGTCAAACGCAGCATGCGGAAAAATACCCGTCGTAACTTTTAGTGTGTGGAAATCAGCATGTTTCTTTTGGGGGAGATTCTGACCCACAATCCACTGCGCAGCGGAAGTTACTGTACGTCACATCAACTGATCCTTCGAGTGAAAATAACCAGCGATGCGACAGATATACAGTATAAGCAAGAAGCAAGTTCAAGGTGCGATGTTATTGCGAAATAAATAAGTAAAATGATGTCTCAATTGTGTCTACTGCATGCAAACGATATACTTTTTATGATCAGCTCGTTTTGTAGTATAGAAAAGACTTTTTGGGGACGAAAAGTATGTCATCCCTATGACAAAAGATAATATGATGAATTATTAAGGGAATAAACAGTTTTCTCAACATTGTGTCCACGCACAAGACAGTCCGTACACAAACAAAAGCCTCTGGCCACAACATTTACAATATTCAGGTCATTTATGTTGATATTTTGTCTGAAATTGCATCAATTCTGGCTAAAACCCACCTGGTCAGCTCATACATCCCCTGCGTTGCAGTCCGACACGTCTTGGAGGGTCCATGAGGTGGGCTTCGTGGCTCACAGGCCTCAGTCCAAAGCAGATCTTCAGGGCCCCCAGCAATGCCCTTGAATGGACAGGAAAAGATGTCTTCTGCTATAGCCACAACCTCTGTTCCACACCGATGAACCCACCGGCTCGGGTCCACTACTTTTCAGATGCAGCTCGGGCTGTGGGAATCGGGATCCGGGCCCATCGGGGGTCTTCCACTGACCACAACACACACACACACATAACCTGCTGGACACTCACTCAACCCCCCTCCCCCTGAGGTTAAATTTGGCACAGGGCACACTCTCTAATGTAAACTATTAAAGCTCCTCTACTTGCTTGTTACAGTGAGTGACAGGGCAGCTGGCCAATGATGTTGTCTGCTAAGTCTGTCTGGACACAAGTGCTTCTGGGCTCTAAATATAGCACACGAGGGTCTCTCCTATCACCGGGGGGCATGATTTGGAGATGAGTAGTAGTAGCCATTTGCATCCTCAAGTTACAAACACAGTGACAACCAGGAAGGAGGTAAGGAGGTGGAAAAAGTTCTGTTTCAACTGCTCCTAATAACTAGTATGTAAAAAATGTAAAGTCAGCGATTCTAGAGAACGCTCGCTGTCAAAATCATTGAATATATTCTCACAATACACTACTAGTGTTAAGACCTAGGCTAGGCTATGTAATCAAGGGGGGCCCACCATCCATAGCAACCTACCCATTTACAGAGCCTAGGCTGCGTATGGACATTGGATTTCTATTTCAGTGCACACAGTATGGCTAGATAGTGGATTATGAGGAGATATTCACAGATTTTGACAAGTATGCTCTGGAATGGTGACTCCTGCTTGAATTATTTTAGCCATTTTTCTACAACCTTTTGAAAAGAAACCCCAATCAGAATAAAAGTTGTATGTCTGCTAAATAATTTCAAATGAATTCACATTAAAAGGCAGTTTATTTTCTACTGTACACATTCACTTTCAACCCATGTTATATACAGAATTAACTGGATTGTTTACCACGGATGTAAACTGATATGTACATGTAAGCATAAATGTCAACATCATGTGTTTTTTTTGCACCACAATATGAATAACTTTATAATAGAACAGTTGTTTTACACAGATACCAGCGTGTGGGAATGACATCTTCAGGAGCAGAGAGATACTGAATGATATACACTGTGCAGAGTAATATTAAGGTGAGAACAGTGTGACTGTTAGACAGTGGTGGATTAAAAAGTGTGTCAGCCTCAAACATTCTTCTGAAACAAAAAGATGAACACCTTAATCAGAAGCTGGAAAGCAGTAAGTCAGCAGTATTCAAAATTTAAATTCAATGATATACAAATAAAAGGAAGTATATACACCGCCCACACAAATGGCTGGGCCCCTGAAAAAGGTCCAGTCAATGGGCCCCCCTTTACTCGCGCATTGTTCATACCAATGCATGCGCTCACAAACATATATTTGGGGAGAGACTATCAATTATGAAGTTTAAGGAAAAATGACAAACACTGACATGAAGTCAATCGGTCATCAGTGCAAGCTAAACCTCAAGAAACTGTCTGTATTTTTAGTAGAAGTTGAATAATAATTAACATGTAAAGCATATGGGTTTTTAGACACAATAAAGCAAGGCTGATGATGCACATACATAGATAGAACACTTGTTTGGCTGACCTTTTGACGTTGCAAGGGGAAAAGAAACAGACCCTTCTATTTTTTGGTTTTCAAAATAAATAGGATATATTTTACTCAAGTAAGAATAAATAAAATGCTTGTGTTGTTATAATAAGTTATAGTGAGTCTTTTGGTTCAAAATAAAGTTAAGCTTAGTTAGGTTCTTGGCTTCCTCAAAAAAATCACGACTACTCTGTTGACATTATGTATAATATTAATATACAGTGAAGATATGTTTGCAGACTCAAACTCATTTACATTTTTCAATCAATTGTGGACCAATAATATCCAATGACAGTGGTCCACATCTGACGCCGGTATTTTAAAACTTTCGTTTTTCTAGCAGCAATTTATTTTAATAATTCCACACACAGTTTAGCAAAATGAAATTACTTCTGTTACTTATATGTAATAGTATTTATTGACATTACCTCCATTTCCAAGCTTTTATTCGGACTAGAATTTGATATTTTACATATTAACCATGTCTATGTAAATAAAAAGTTTCCTTTCTATCCAGCATTTAAATCTGTAAAGTTATTAATGCTTCTTTAAAAAAAAAGGACCATTCCACGCTTTTTTATATTTTGGCCGATTTAAAGGGAATAAGTATACTGAAAAGCAAACAGCAAATCTCATATATTTGTTTCTAAGAAAGCGCACAAACCTGCTTCACCTGCAAGATCTTCAAACAAATCCATAATTTATCTGTTATAAAGAAATAATGAAAACATTTATGCAGGTTTGATGCTTACAGGCAGGTTGCTTCTCATACTGTATTCAAATAAAACCACTTAAATCAAATTGTTGACACCAACGCCAACTATGTCCAATTTGTAGTAAATGGGCTAAAACCTCTTTTATATAAAGTCTATGGCTAAAATACTGGTATGGTCCTTTTACCTTCTCTACTGGCTCCATATATTTTAGACAATTTCTGAGAATAACGAATGCTTGTGTCAGTAAAAGCTCAAATAAAAACATAAATAACTCACTAAGTGATTGATGAAACATAAATAAATGGTCTAAACGTGTGGGTCGACAATAATCAGAAATACAGTATAATGTGACGATGCTGAAGAGCATGCTCCATGGATATGTGATTAGTTTAAAAAGGAACTCAAGAGTCTCAGAAAGCAGAACACCTTTCCTCCGTCGGGCTCTTTTTGGTCACAGTGAACTTAGATTTGAGAGAATGGTCTGCGATCAGCTGATTGATTTCATTTTGCCTATAAGATGACAATCTTTGACTGAGCCACGGTGCTTTGGACTCTTCCTCAGAGCCCTGGCAGCAGCGTTTGCAGGCCCTGCCTATGAGGTAGACCACCTCGGCCAGGTTGAGCAGAACACACACCCCGGACACGGCCAGCATGAACACAGTGAATATGGTCTTTTCCGTCGGTCTGGACACAAAACAGTCCACCGTGTTGGGGCACGGGTACGAGTCACACTTGACCAAACGAAACATCTTAAAGTCAGGGTAGATCAGGTAGAAGATGTAGAGAAAGGCCACCTCGAAGGCGATTCTGAAGATGATGCTGATCATGTAGGTCCACCACAGAGCTCCGGTGATCTGGAACTTGAGGTTCTTGATGTGTTCCAGTTCCTTGGGGCTGCCGCGGCCCGCCTTCTTCAGGATCTTCTTCTCGATGTGGCGTCTGTGGGCCACGTGCATGGCCACCAGCAGGGCGGGGGTGGACACCAGGATGAGCTGCAGAGCCCACAGGCGGATGTGCGAGATGGGGAAGAACTGGTCATAGCAGACGCTGTTGCAGCCGGGCTGCTGGGTGTTGCAGGTGAAGCCGGACTTCTCGTCTCCCCACACGCTCTCGGCGGCCACCACCAGGATCAGGATGCGGAAGATGAAGATGACCGAGAGCCAGACGCGCCCGATGCCCGTCGAGTGCCTGTTTACGCCGCTGATCACGGCATAAAAGGACCCCCAGTTCATTTTCGACTCCAGGTCTGCATTAAAACGAAAAGGTTAAATTTTCAGTCAAGGTGACTTGGATGTAGGCCAAGCTTTATTTCTTGCTTGAGGACAACTGTTATGATCATAGTATCAGTGTGTAACAATATAAAGTAAGTGAATGTTATCAAAATTCATTAAAACAAAAATAAATTAATTTAAAAAACATGCAGTTCAGTCGTTCATATTGAAATAAAGTCACATGTGTAGCAAAGGATTATCAGTTGAAATAGCTTATGGTTATGTTGTCGTCCAAAACATCTTTATCATATAGTTAAAGTCTAACAGTAGTTCTTAGAGGTTTACCAGGCTCAGCCAGCGGTGCAAGCGGCGTACGAAGCGCCGGGTCCAAAGATTACCATCTTGAGGTGTGGCCTGAGCATCAAGCTGGATTCACCAAGAGTAAGGAACGACAGAAGAAGAAGTGCCAAATTTGTTGGCCGTATAAAAGGCAGGGGTGATGGCCTATCACCGTCATAATACGCAATAGAACGAAGCCAATAGTGAAACATTTCGCCGAACCACGTGATTGGCTCAATGGTATTAATACTCTACTCCCAAACAAACCTACAGCCCATTCGCAGGACAGACGGACAGACTGAAAGAATGCCAGCATATTTTGCCAAGGAACACCAGCAAAACATCCATCTCATTATGCAATTTTTTTAAGACAGCGGAAAGTTTGATAGACCTCTATTGTTTGTAAGGAAGGCTACAGACTTGACCAGATTTACCCAATTAAACTGGTTGTCACACTCTTTTAAAACACATTCTTTCAAATATGACTCCTATAAAAAGGGTTTTAAAAGATAATAAAAAAAGAAATAAAAACAAACATGGCCAAGTACTTGTCAGTCACCACTCACATAAAATTTGAACTCATCCCGCACCGAGTGTTAGTACAGAACAGAACTAAAAGATAGAACATGTATTTTACCTTCAGCTGTGGTGGTACACAAAAGTGTGCACAAAACAGGAAGAAATGTATTAAAATATTATGTTTTTTTAGCGAGCCAAAAAAGGCAGGATTGAGACCAACATGCGTTTGGAAAAATGCTAATCATTCCTCCGCCACTAGCCACTGCCCTGCACCGTAGCAGCCAGTCATATGCTCTTATATAAACTATTTACATACAATGGCAGCCTTTATTGGGCTGCAAACAAGAGTCTTTAGAATTCAGATCAAACGCCTCGACTTCCGCCTACCCCGGGCAAAAGGAGGAATCTGTGTGGACACAAAAGGCCTCAGCCTGCCACATTATTTATTGTGCTTGGCAGGGCAGGGCAGGGAAGAGAGGGAAACTTTTGACCTGAGCCACTGTCAAGAGACACACTAGAAGGTTTGCACATTCATACGATAACTCATAGTGACAAAGAAAAGTCTTAATTTCTTACATACGATTGAATTCAGACCAGTTTTCTCATTTGTTCAAGCTGGAGTTTGTAACCTAACCATGATAGAAATTGAAATGCTGTAAATTTGGCAAATATAGTGTAGTAATGAAGATGAAATAAATTCACTTTATTAACGTCTTACTGTTTGTACAGAGAAACTAATTATCTTGGCTACTGCTTCTGAACAATAATTACTTTGGAGTCAAATTTGCTTTCATCGTTTTAATATCAATTTGTGAACATGAAAATTGTGATGGACAACAGATGTCCAGTTATTTGGGTTAAAGGTTACTTCATAGTTATTGCTATGCCATATGACTCAGCTAAGTGCAGCAAGTGAATACACTATTAAAACAAAGGATTCAAACTTATTCCACATGGTCCTTAGTCTCAATTTAGAGGATAATGTATTTCCATAATTCATTTTATCATGCGTTTGTTCTGGTCAAACTCCCTCCTGTAACTGTAGCAACAATAATTTACAGTAACAACAAACTGAATGCTAGTGGAAACAATGTGGTCATTTGTCATGTACGATCAGATGATCTACAGCAGTTCTCTGTGGCAGAAGCATTTCTGCGTCACTCATGACAAATATAGTGGGAGGGTTTGCGTGACCTTGCAATTCTTTGAATGAACTAAACCTCATTTATATTCTCTATAGGAGACACACTACTATACAACAGAGACACGGAGCATACGCTTGTAGATAGTTTTTATTACAAAAGAAAATATATACCGGTCAGTGTGAATAATAAAATAATAGATCTGCCAGTGTACAAGAACTCAATATCACCCAAAACAACATGGCTCTTATAGTGATCAAAGAAAAGTGATACATAAGAAAATTAAACAACATAGACTAACCCTGCGTTCCGAATGGCATACTTTCTACTATATAGTATGTAGAAAAAAGATTTAGGATGGTTAGAAGTACCCGGATGTCCTACTTCACCCGGCCAAGATTGTTAGTGTTGAAAACTGCATCCTAATTGGGCGATTCTGACCCACAATCCGGTGCACACGTCACATCGACGAAGCCTCCATATGAAAACAAACGGGGATGCAACGGATATAAAAGCAAGAAGCAAGATCAAGGCACAATGTTATGATGAAATAAGAGAGTAAAAGTATGTCCCAATAGTATGCCTACTGCATCCTAACTAGATTATTTTTATCGTCGGATGTAGTATGTAGAATAGAAAAAAGAAAGAGTATGCGATTCGGAACGCAGGGCTACTGTATGTGGCATACAGACAAATCAAGTATTACTTAATTGACAGAGGGCAGTTAGTCTGACTGAACTGGCACTGTCTAGTGGCTGGAAAAAACAGGACTCGACTTCCTCACTCTTAAGGAAATATAGAAAGTAAAGCACAAGGGGGACATGTTCCAAACAAAACAAGCTCCACGATTAGTTAAAGTCCCTGTACAACATGCATACATTAAAAATGTATTTAAAAAGGATTTTCTTCCACACTTACTATCACTGGTTTTAAGAGACAATTTCTAAATCACTGGATTTAAGACACATTTTGTTACCCTTTGTTTAAAAACAAAGAAAGAAAAGAAAAAGAACAAAACAGAAATCTGTCGTTTCAAATTGTTATACAGAACATTAGTTTTACAATAGACATAACTTAGACATTTAGGGCGCACTCACACTAGGACCAGTCACCTCTAGTATACGTCATTGCGTCATAATACCATACGAAAAACGCATTAATCAGCATCATCACTATGCATTGTTTTTGTTTAAAAAAAGCACGGTTTTGGGTTTGGGTTTTTGTGCAGGGTATACTTCTAAAGTCTATGGTTGTTGATTTTTGATATTTTCATCTGGCCAAATATGCAGCAAACATTTCACCTCTACATCAGACCAAGACGAACGCAAAAGCATATTTTTTAAAGCACACCTATTCTAACCGAACCAGGGCTAAGGAAGTGTACCATGCTTGAGCCCGGTACGGAGCAATCAAACCAACTTGTCTTTAGTCATCAAGCGTGCCTGGGCAAGGTACAGGTTGCCTAGTGTGAGTGGGCCCTAAAATACACAATACACATACGCTGATACATGCTACCTAATGTGTACTCATTCAGTAAATGCCTTAAGTTTTAATTCAAAACTATCATTTAAATACACATTTTATTTGTTATTTAAATACCCTTGATTTAGCCTTATACTGCAAAGTTCCAATCACAGTTTGTCAGTGTGTAACCTGTGTACTTTAAAGTCCACTTGTACGCAGATAGTCAATCAAAAATGGATGATTCATCCCTTGTTTAATAATTACATGTCTGAGCATTTAGATTTGTGTGCTACATGACAGGGCTTGTTTATTAAATCTAACACTGGTTGGCTGCCAGACAAAACCAACCCCAACTTATCTACACACATTCCATGCCTTCGGAATTACTTCTTGTGAGTGTAGCAGGAGATGAGATACTTCTCCCAGTCTGAGTCCTCTTTTCTTATTTTAAGAGTGCCTACGAATAAAAAAACAGAACAAGATTGACTGAGTGAACATGATTGCTCTGGCACTGGTGAAGATTTAGAATGAAAGTGAGTGCTGTTCTTGTCCTACAGAGGCCATACTGCCACCTGCTGTACATGTGCAATTTGGGTAGAATCATTTCTAAACTGTAACTACTTACTTTTCTTCACGACACTGCCATTCTTTAGTTTGCTATGCTTTGCGTGTCCGTTCTGGGCCAGTCTTAAAGACACTGATGCACCCCTCCTGCAATGAAAACAATTTCACAGTTAAGATACTGAGCAGTTCAGCCTCAAAATGTACACATTATAAAAGGTCAACACAGGCATATATTTACTAAACTGCCTCTTAATTTCAACAAAAGATAAATTGTGCAATGAAAGCTGGTAAAAAAAACCCCCACAAGAGCAGACATTGATATTAGCGGTGTCAATACATTACTTTACCAGATTTTTTGCCACTTTTTCAATTAGAGTAACTAAATAAATTAAATAACTGCTCATATACCTCATAGCTCCGAGCTTTCCCTTTTCCAGGAATAGCTCCACTGTAACTTTGGGCCCCTGTGGGTAAATTCTGGCATAGAGCGTTCTGTTGTGCACCATTGCTTGGAACCAGCCCACCGCCTCCTCAGACCAATGGCTCCCATTCACAGGCGTCACCTAGGGGGAAGGAAACAGACAAAAAAAAAAGAACACCATGAACTGAGATAATTCATTTCCTTTATCACTGAGCAATAGATAAGGCTGTGACTAATCATGTGGACAAACTCCAGTACTGTAAAACGAGGCTACACGCTTAGAGCAAGACCACAGTGTGTTAACCATATCCATGTATGCAAATTCCCGAGAGGGATAATCTGCACGCCTGTCGCCCACAATCTTAACATGTTTATTAGCCAAGGTTATGGTGGTCCCCCCTCTACATATATAGGCCTATAGAAAATTAAGAAGTTAACATTATGAGTTTGGGGCCGCTCACATTAGCCAGTGAGACCTGCACAGCCTGAAGAGGAAGGACAGCCAGGTCTGGGCTCAGCTCCTTGATGTTCAACAATGACAGGCAGGCTGTATCACCATGGTCCAGCCTCTTCACCTCCACCTTGATGGAGGTCTCACTGCCAGGGCCACCAAGGGCATTATTATCTGTAACCAAGAAGACAGAGAACATGATATAGTCTTTGACGGTATACCAGTAACGAAAAACTACTAAGGTAGTTTTGTCATTTCTAAAACTGACTCAACTCAAACATATTCATATAGGTAGTATATTGCATTTGGAATTATTATTTATTTATTTTAAATGCAACTGCCTTGCTATTGTAGCACAATGCTGTCAGCAGTGAGGTTGCCAGAATACATAGATTAATAATCGTTCCATAATTTTGGGTCATTACACAACAAAAACCTTTCACTTGTAATTTCATGAGCATAGGGGTTCATTTTATTTCGGTCTGATCTCATAGTGGAATTTATGATATGCATTTGTCAGTGTACTGTATAAAAAAAACATTTTAAATCATATTTACCTTTTGATAAATATAAGCCTGTTTTATGACATAACCTAGTCCTATGATAGTCTTATCAGTCCCATCAAAATATTTTCCAAGTTTTTATCAGACTAGTATGACAAATGTATCACTAATTTTATAATCATTTTCAGGATCGAAAAGTATAGAAATTCCTTTTTGGCACCAGTAAAAAACACATTTTGGTCATGACAACACACCCAAGGTATAGCAGGTTAAACAAACAAAAAACATGCAATAATTCCTAAGTGGCTACAGGCGAACAAAGTGACACTACTGCCATCTAGAGGTGTGCATTTGCATAGACCATTCCAATACAACAAAACCAGTCTCACCTCCACTTACTCCACACATCTTGGTCACCTGAGCCCTGCACCATTGTTCCTGCTCAGGGAACCAACCCATTACTTGGGTTCCAATGTCTGGTATGCAGTTCTGCTCGGCATATGAACTACTGGCTTTCCAGCTGCTGCAAATGAGAAGAAAAAAAAAGAGAGTATATAATGACAACCAGAAACATGTGGATTATTAAAAAGAAAAAAAAAAAAAAAAAAAGGGAAAAAAAAATCTACAAAGGAAGCAGTAATGAACAAAAAGAATAAGTGGCTATTTAAGTTCTGTTATTGTGATCAGGGAATCGGGGGAACGTTAGGAAAAACTGAGAAAAAGCAGACCAGATTAGAATCAAATGAACAACTCACTCTGTGACAAGGGCCTCCAGCTTGGTGATGGAGTCTGCGTGTTGGATGTAGAAGTTGCCGGGACTGACAATATGTGACACCACCACTTCAGTCTCTTCAAACCTACGGATCTGAAACTCGGGAATAGTGATACCTTTGATCAATGGCGTTTTATCGGTTGCAGTACTGCTTGTGTGTATGGGTGCCAAGGGTTCTTCCGTGTATGGGAGAGTTGGGATTAGCCACTGGGTGTGTTCGCTGGAGTTCTGCACCTGAGCTGAACTTTCATTTTCCACAGGGCTTGGTTTAGAGTTCTCCTGTCCCACCTCTGTGAAGATGTCGCCGATATCCCACAATTCAGTCTTTGTCGCGATCACGCAAGTGTAGGTCAGGGAGCCGCTCGACTCCACTCTCTTTATTCTGAAGACCGGGGCTTGGTTTTCAATGTCTGCTTGCAACGTTTTGGGAGCTAGTGCGTCCATCAGGTCATCCGTCAGAGCACTTCTGAATTGGTAGCTTTGTGTTTTGATGGTGGGCGACTTTGACCGTGGACTGCCCGTACTTTTAATCCACTCCATGACAGTGACCTCCAGTGCACCCACGTTTTTAGCCTTCGCTCGGAGGAAGTGGAGCAGCTGAGAGGATGTTTGTTTCTGGTGTTGCACCTGGACATCATCCTCATATCCCCAACTAATTACGGGTGTTATTTCCGTGGGTTTAGGGTTACTGATCTGGGGGAATATAGCCTGTATGGGAGGCAGCAGTAGTGGTGGTGGCCTCTCGGCGCTAATCTCGGCGCTGGGAATCATGACAGGTGGAGGACTCGCAGCATCTGGTGGGCGTTTTTCTTCCAAAACAACGGTGTGTTCTTTCTCCTTTGCTCTTGAGCGAGTGGATGTGCTTGCGCTGTTGTAGCTGGACGGGACAGTGCGTATCATGTCATCCTGCTGGGCCTTCGCGGGCTGGGAGATGAGGAAATGTTTCAACTGCTTCAGTGACAGCGTAGCTCCAAACACCTGGACCGCTTTGGCTATGGAGCCGGCCAACAGCGAGTTCTGCAACATGGGCCCGCACTTGAGAACATCTGTCATTTTGATCCCTTTGTCCCCGAGGGGCTTAAGTTCGTTAGTTCTCACTCTGTTTTTAGCACAAGTTTCAGGCCCTGTAAAGATGACAAAAAGGCTTAAGTGAGTGTGTTTTGTACTGAAATACTTTTCCCAATTCACACAACCTTTCAACCTCTGAAATTCTAATGGATACATAGAGCATTTATATTACATCAGTAAATTGCATAGCATAAACAAAGCCAAATTAGCAGTTAAAGTTGTGTGATTTATTTTTGTCTCACCAACTAGGGGGTCCTTTAATAAAGCTGAGAGCACGTCAATGGCTTGACGTTTTGTATCCAAAGCCTTTGCGAGGTCACTGAACACAGTAGTGGGGAAAGATGAATACAAGTATCCTTGTACTTCTTCATAGGCCTGAAAGGAAAAGTTAAACAAGCTTAAAGCTACTACGAGTAAGTCGGCACGTTGGCGACACCTTTGAACAAAAGCGGTAGTATTATTACGACGCCAGCTGTCGTGAAGCTGTTTGCTTGCTCGTGCAGGGCTGCAAGATTCAAATAATCAGGAAGCAATATGGTGCGTGTCCGTGTGTGGACTCATTTCGGCTCGGTGAGAGTGGTGGTGACACAGCATCTACTAATGCCAGTAAGTGCTAAACACACCTGATTGCAATGAGTTGATGCATTGTCACCTCTCACGGAGCTGAACGAGTCTTTAGTAGGCTACCGCTCATTCATTTAGGAGTAAACACTGCAGTCTAGGTTCACTCCGTGAAATTGTGTAGGCCTATACGTTGCTTGGCAACGCCCTCCCACCCGCCTATCACTCTCCCTTTTTTGCTTTTCTTCATTGCATTTTCTTTTTTTGCTTTGATGGTTCAGCCCCGTTATCAATTATGACGACAAATAACTGTCTCAAACAAGGCTCCCGCTCCCCTTCTAGGGTGACCAGATCGCATTTCCATTACTTTTCACACGTCCCGCAAATTGAGACGTTGTCCCGCATTGTTATTGAAAGTGAGCCCCCCTTTTTAAATGCGTGTTTTATAATCTGGTAGCCTATATATCCGATAGCTGTGTGGAGACAGCAGTCTGTGAGTGTGCGTCTCTCCGTTTGTCTCTGTGTGTGTGTATCGCACTGTCGGGGGGCTGCTGGGCTCATTGGGCTCTGTGAAGGTGCTGCCTGCTTCAGCATTTCCTTTCTGTTACTTCAAAATAAAAGCCAACTCACGTTTGTCAAGTGAAATGCTTATGTGAAGCCAGTGAAATGCTTTTAATGTGAAGCCGCAGCCTTAACTCTATTTGTTTAACAGTAGCTAACTTAACTGCTGCGCGCTGATCTAAAGATAGTGTTTTTTAATATAGAAAGCCGTGTCTCTGGCATTACCGGTGGTGACACGAGTTTATTTTGCTAAAGAAAACGGCACTTTGTCCCGCACAAACGTAGTCTTTGTCCCACATCTGGTGAATTGGGATCTGGTCTCCCTACCCTATCCCCTTCCCTCACCTGGAGCCATAGGCTTCTCAAATCGCGTTCCTGCGCCACACTGAAATCTGCGACCAATGCGGATATGTGACCATAGAGCATGCACGCGTGAACCGAAAATCGGACTGGGTGTACGACCAGATCAAATGCAGTAATAAAAACTATATAAAAACGTCTTTCTTTGCACTGATGGTCTCGTTTGCTGTTAAAGGTAATTTATGATTATGAGAGGAAACATGAGGCTGTTTAAAAGATATTTAAAAGTTACTCGTTGCCGCTTTAAGTGATATTTACATCAGATACGCCGCGCCCCTCCCTCCCATCATCCTCCAAAATTAACAACACTTTTGGTAATGAATAGACAATTAAAATGTTTTACCATACTTCTGTGTGTGTCAGTATTAATTATTACTGCACATTAAATACATTTGGGGTTTAGATTTGTAAATTGAATGCATTTTCAGCTCTAGCAAACGTTAGGACTGTTTTCAGATATGTTTTTACATACTATGGAATTAATTGGAAACAATTATAAACTAATAAACACATTTAGCAATCGATTGACATGTTAAACATTTACCAGAATATTTGTATAAGCCTCGTATGTGCCTTTGTGTCTTTGGTGTGTGTTTGGTTTTGAAACGTATGTTATTTGGAATGAATTATCTTCAACACAGGGACATTTTCACAATTTACACACTACACTCAATTAGTTGGTAACTTATCACCAAAAAATGCAGTGAATTTTAAAGAAACAGGGCTTTGTTTCATGTAATTATGTGAGAGAAATTATGATAGCCTGCACAAGTACACCATGTTGCTGGTGTGCTTGTTAGCTAGCTAGCTTAATGAACTAGCCTGCTAATGAGCTGCTATCCTCGCATGTAGAGAGACGTGTGGGTGTCTGTTGCTAACATTACCTTGTTATTGGAGTTGAGAAGTTCTTGTTCAAGTGTTTTGCGGGCATTTTCCAACAAAAACAGCTTGTAAGTCAGCTGGACCTTTTGGGTGATATCGGAGGGTTGCGTTCGGCGGGGAACGACCTGCTGCTGAGGAGTCATGTTCGTCTGAAGGGAGGGAGGCATGGCTGCAGCCGGTGCTCAAACATTCGTCTGGCAACGAATGTTAGCTAATTAGCAATGAAGTCGTTAGCTATTGTTGGTTTTGGCGCCACTCTTCGTTCACAGCTGAGTTGTAGGGTTTGCAAAGTGAAGCAAATTCTTATTTTTCACTTCCTTCTTCTCGTCTTTGCTGGTTTGCTTCTTCTTCAAGTCCGTGGTTGTCAGTGGAAGGTGTCCTGCTCTTTCTTCAGCTACAGACCGACGGTCAGACCCGTCACCCCCGAGAAGCCCTAAACCGCCATGTCGGCTACTGCTATGTTTAAAAGCCTTCTTCTTTGTTATATAATGGCGGGCTACAAACCAACTTTCTGGCGTATGTCGACGACACTTACGGCCTAATTTGAAATAAAACTTAAGTAAGTCGGTTTCCTACTATTTCAATGTAACAAGATGGCCATAAATGTACTCTTAAAAGTTTGTGTTCCATTTAAATATGTAGGCTAGTGTGTGTTTGTCTCTGTGTGTATTTGTTCATGCTGGCTCCCTGACATAGCTTACTGGGGTACCTGAATGCATCAGGGCCCTGGTTCTTTCGACACTCATGCCTGTTCACTTTTGCTCATTGGTTGTCTCTGTCCTCTTTCAGGTTTCCCTGGTGGTTCTTTATATGTCCATGGTGGAGACGAGACGGTGTGGATCAGGTCCTCCTTCCTCTGCCAGCATTAGCATGTAAACATTCCGCCAATGATTATATTTCTTTGTGATTTTCAATTTTTTTCTGTCTATTGGGCCACTTTTTGGTAAATCACATGGGAAACTAAAATAAAACAATGTATGACATTGAATTGTGTTACCAACAGGGACTGTTTTGAATCTTTTTGTGTTGAATTGATGTAATAACATATAACTGTTCAGGCCCCAGAGTTGAGAGCTTTCGAAACATCAGCTGTCACACATTTTGAGATGAGCCATGTTCAGGTAAAATGCCAGCTGATCACCAAAAATGTGCCACTCGAAATAATTAAAATAATTGTAATCTCTAAACTAATATAACACTATAACATTACAACTATTAAAATAATTCAGGGAAAATAACACTTAAAACTTGAAACATTTACTTAAAATGCACCCTGGACCAGGTAACACACACAATTAGAGTGAGAAACGTGAAAGAGGCTGAGGCATCTAATATAAAATAATAATATATTAATAGAACCATCAAAATACATGATAAAAATCAATTCAAAAGGTGGCCCATTTTAGCTGAAACACATGGCCCAATTTACCATCAAGGTAAGTTGGGCCACCAGCAAAAAAGGGCTTTTCATAAAAATTTAAGTTTATTTAGCAAAATATCAGCATTATATCTTATGAAGGCTTATCAGGTTATGTATATGCATCTTTATTTTTAGATGTAATTAAAAAAATGTGTTTTAAATTGATTTATCGACCTTGTCATTTACAAGTAGATTTTATATGCCAGGACACTTTTGGGTAGTTTTCCTCAGTAGCCTTGATATGAGGCATTGCCCCACGCCCACAATATCAACCATAGACCAATCAAATCAATTGTTACATGTCCAGTACAGTCTTGGCATCAGTTTGATATAATTTGCAGCCATTGGCTGTTAACTTTTAAAGCACTATGAGGCTCAAACCTTAAATGAGTGTTTTTCCCTGGGAGTTTTTTCTCAGTTAAGTCGAGCTAGGGCAGAGGGTGTCATACTGTACCTAATGTGAAGCCCACTGAGGCAAACGTCTATTTGTGATATTCGGCTATACAAATAAAGCTGATATGATTTGATTTAACGATATTAGTCACACCTGTGTCAAAAAGTAATTACTGCAATCTTACAGTATAGGCCTACAAGCAATTGTGTCAGTTAAACAAGTAAAGGGAAAACAATGTTCTTGTTTCAAAACTCAAAAAGAAAAATTCTGAATGAAGGACTCTTGAAAAAGATAGTGAAATGTGAAGCTAGTCAAACTCACAACAAACAATAGAATTGTGTAAGTGACATAAGTAGGTTTTCCGATGTGACTAACTATACGCCAAGCCGCTAATATGCTTCAAAAATCTTCCTAACAGCAATGGAGAGTGAGAGAAGTAGGCCTACAGTCAACAAACAACATGGCCAAACAAGCTCACTTTTTATGACGTGGAAACTGAAAGAAGACGTCAAAACGGTGAGTCAGAAACGCTGTGTTGGTCCATCTCTTTTCCCTTTCTCTTTGCTAACTGCTAGCTTGTTTCCTGGCAGCTAATTTTCTCTCTGTGGTGTGTATTTAACTTCTTGTTGCTGTGTGAGTTTTTGCATTGTAGCCTATGTTGTTTGGCACAACACTGAAAATGTTGTGTAATTTCTGCTGTCATAACACACACACACACGCACACGCACGCACGCACGCACGCACGCACGCACGCACACACACACACACACACACACACACAGAGTTGGGAAGAAGAAGCCCACCGTGGCTAATTCATCTAAATGAGCATTTCTTGGTTGTTTAGTCTTGTTGACTGAGTGGGGATTTGTACCTTGTGCAGAATGTCTGCCAGCAATTGGTGACTTTTTTTTTCTTGGTTGGTTTGTTTAGTTGTTGCTGATTAAGTCATTTGCTATTATTTTACTAACTATATTGAAGCCTTTTGTTGACTGTTGTTTGAATGTCAAGAACTGTGTTTTGGCTCACTGTGTGTTATAATGCATTGTTTATTGTTTTCCTGGAAACTGAAGTTTTCTGTGTGGTCACGGTTGTCCTTCCATTTATTGGCTGTTTTGCACCTGATTGTGTGTTTTGACATCGGTTTGTACCATGTGTAGAATGTCTGCCATACATGAATCAACTGCTTTTTTAACTAAATGCAGTATTAGGCTATTGTTTGAATGTCAAGCTTATGGATACCAGTGAGTAAGTCATGTATTTTGATACATGCAATGATACTGTTTTGATAAGCCTCTTTAAATTTGTGTGTCTCTTTGTGAAAGAAAGGGCAGAGGACTAGAAAACTGGGTGAGGCACACTCTCTGTCTGTTTGTATGTGTCTGTGTCAGCTGGCTTGTTTTCTGATGGCTTTTCAACTTCTCGCTGAACAATATTTTGCATTATATCTTGTTTGACTGGATGCTGTTACACACACACACACACACACACACACACACACACACACACACACACACACACACACACACACACACACACACACACACACACACACACACACACACACACACACACACACACACACACACACACACACATCATCTCCAACTGACAAGACTGCAGCGGGACATGTGACATGGAAACTTCATCTTCATGGAAGAAAGAAAAGAAGACTTCATAGTGGTGAGTCTCAAACTCTCTGTACCTCTCTGTCTTTGTTAACTGGTTTGTTTCCTGATGGCTGAGCCTCTCCCCTTCTCTCTCTCTATGTCAGTGTGATATTATACATTGTATTGTTTGCTGCTGACAGAGACACACACACACACACACTCGCAGAGTTAGGAAGAAAGCCTGCCGGGGTTACTTAATTTATCGGTTGACGATTATTATTACCTAGTTTATCTAAATATATAATATACTCGGTTTTAATAGGCCTAAGTCCTGTTCATGCCATATACAGACAGGCCCATGACAAAAAGGCATAGACACATCTGAATTTGATCACTTTCATAGTTTTTGAGCATGTGTAACACATGATCATTCAGTACATTTAGTCAGTGCAAAGTAACAGTTCAACCGTTTAATCTTCATATTGGCGTATTTATTCAAGAACTGTCTTTCAATGACCATTTGGGATTTTAGAAACATCACAGACTTTGATTTTCAACTACTTCCCTATACTACTACTAGCTACTTATACAACTCAGACCTACCTTCTTTTTTCTCACAATTATGTGTAGGGGTCTCAGTACCGTCAGCTATGTTTTTGAAACTTGTGTCGCAGGAGTATCTTATAGGCTATCTTTCAATTTAATTATTGGCAAAATAATTGCCCCGACATTGATTTACAAAAATACGGAAACGTTCATGAAGGAATGGGTCTTTTGGTTTCCAAATACGGGACATTTCCTAATACGAGACGGATGGCAACCCTAGCTACTTTATTAATCCCAGAAAATAAATTGTAGGCTATATTGTTGCAGTAGCAGAAAGAAACAATCAAAATATCATTAAAAAACTAAAAATTTCAAAATAGTTGTGTAACGTTATGTAGCCTTAAAGAGCAAGTCATCCAGGATCACTAATGCAATCTGGCCATGGGTTTCAAATGAGACTGCTTACTTAATACAGTGATGTATTCTTGGCTGCAGCGAGGCACATATCAGGGACCTCTGTGGTAGGCCTAATTGATGGATTACCTAACAGGCCTACTGGGTAAAGGCCAAGACACAGGGGCCCTTAAGGACAAGGGGCCCCTTAACAAGAACATTGTGTGAACATTTCTTGTTGGAAGAGCGCAGTTGAAATGGAGATATCCTGATCACTGTTTGCACTTTCCAACACTTTTATGATACTATTACTTCCATGTTTATTTATAGGCTAGCAAATTTGTGGTCCTTGTCTTTACGGCGCAGGATTTATATTTCTATGTTTTCTTAAATTGTTTTTGGAGGAAGAAAGAGAGCAACTTAAAACCAGAGTAACATTCCATGTCTGTGTATATACTTGGCCAATAAAGCAGATTCTGACTGATTTCTTGGCCCTTGGATATCGAGTGTATTTCATTTGAATCGCTATTTACACCAAAAGACTGTGTTGGGAGAAGGAGCACAATGCATTTGTTAGGGAAATCATATTTCCATGTCGGCATTTTTCTAAATAGAAACAAAAAATATAAAATTGGGAGCCGAACAAACAGTTTGATGCTGAGATATTAACTTTGTCTACAAAACAGAGAACAAAACGGATTTCACTCTGACTTAAACAAGATGTGTGCAACATTATTGGCAATGCCAGCGTCTTGTGCTACATTTCAGGAACTGGATATCACTGATGTAAGATAAAATTATACTTATTAAGAGAGATTTCCACCGTCTCAGGTTTAATTGAGAAGGGATGATGAAGGGGTTTACTGGAAATACAGTTAGCCTAGAGGGAGAGGGACACACGTTTTCAATACTTGCTCTAATGTGCTAAACAACAACATTGCTTCTATAATGCCTCCATTCCAACTATTAACCAAGAAGAATGAATACAATTTGCTACTTGCATTCCTATGGTTTTACACCTAATACTATCCACACAGTGTTCTTTTCTTCGCGTGCTCTTTGCTTGAACTTGTCAAGCTGTTACTTGATCTAGTATACCTAAATCTTGTGGGTGGGGCAACAAAAGACATTTCCTACAGTCACATTGCTCAAGAGCCAGATTGATAGGCATGCTGGCATCATAGTGGATATGAGCATGGGATTGCAAAAAAAGCACTTTGCAACAGTTTGAACGAGAAGGATGCGTCAGTAAGAAGAGTGAGAGGATTGCTCTACAGAATACATAAATACAAATCCCTGTTGGACCCTTAGGATGACTTAGGATGACCCACTTGTAGGTCCATTAGTGCCGTTTTAATAAAGTTGTTTTGAATTAGAATCTGAACGTTACACTGCAACCTAGTAAAGCTTTTACTTCATTTTCACCATGCAATCCACTCACCTCACTGGCTGTTTATTTAGTGTCACATCTGCTATAGGTGTCTTGTTTTCTTAAAAGTAGTGGATCAGATGTTATCGAGTGAGACTGCACGTCACACTGAGTGATAGTAGCCCATCAGTCAATACTAAATGATTTGGCAAAATTCAAGGTTGCTCAACTAAAAACATCAATTCACAGACACCAATTTTTTTTCAAGATTTCAGGTATTTATTTATACAGGTATAAACATGGGTCGTTCATATACTAAAATGAAGACTGCCAACATATTCTGGCTATAATGTACAGCACAACTGTTGCTACATTTACCACGGAACTTGATAAGTCTCCCTGGGTCAGAGCCACATCAATTATTAAACTTTAAATTACACAAACAAATGCAAAAAGGGACAAATATTAAATGACACTGACACATGAGCAGTTTTACATTTTTATCTCAAAAATATACGTTTATTCAAGGAACTCAAGGTCTCTTTCTTGCCATTATGTCGAATTGCTCAGGAGCTGAGTCCAGATTCTTGGAATGTTACGTAAGTTCTCACACAGATGTCATAAAAATTTGAGCCGATGTTGAACTTTTAACAAACATTTCACAATGAAGGATGCGGCGAAAATTCTCCGCCTGATTAGTGAAATTGGCATGCACCGTAGCCAAACGGCTTGGGAGTCGATCAACCCCATTTCAATGAAGACATTTTGGCTGCACAGGTCGCACAGCATGAGTCATGTCCCGCAGGCAAGCAATGTGCATAGTCATACAATAAAGCATTAATGGAGCTTTAGTGGACATCAGTGTGCAGTCATGTGTCGGATGATGCATTGTTTTTACAGTCTTAACAGCCATCAGGCCCCACTTCTGTTTATAGTAAAATGGGTCACGCAAAGTGAAACTAGCCTAACAGGAATTATGCTTCAGTTGCTGTACTTTGCATGCCAGTTCCTCACTGGATCTTTTTGGTTTACTTTAGTTATGTATCCCATGCATAGAGAGCAATGTCCAAAATAAACCAATGACAATATTTTTTCAGATATTAAACTATAAATGATCTCAGTGTACAACAGGCCTTCCTCGTGAGTAGGATGAACACTGTTACTATGACACTTCCAAATAAAACAATCACGATCATTTGTCCAAAGTGAACTTCCTGTGCTCTTGTATGAAACAAACAATTGACTGAGGGGGTTTTCAGATACCCTGTCATTGTAAAGTTTCCATCACTTGTGAAGCATACAGTGTCACTGATATCAGGCAGTTGTATCTTCAACTCCTGTAGGATTGCCAGCCATTTACTATCACAACAGTTGAAATAATTTCCACTTATGTAAATAAGATTGAGACGCACGGACAAAGCTTGAATCAAAGAATGGTTAAAAGACACAAAATGATTATTCCTTAAGTCGATTTCTGTCAGAGCAGAACAGCTTAAACTGCTAGGTATCATATCTAGGTTGTTGTTGGATATGTTCAGCTGAGTTAACGCTGGCATGCAGGGTAAATATAGGCTGGAGCTGGTCATGTTTATTTCACTGATAATCAAGGACTGAAGAGTCTTTTCAACACCTTCTAATGCACCCACTTGCATTACCATGTGAGGATTCTTGGCAAGATTCAGAGAAACCAAAGAGGTTTTTTGAAATGTGTTTGCCTGAAGCACTCTTATGTTGTTTTCTTTCAAATTGAGATTCTTCAGAGTCCTGAACCGTCCAAAGACAACACAGGATGTGTTAAATGGTATTTGCTGTGTTGATTTAGAGTTTTCCAAATGGTCCGTAGAGGTGCAAGGTTGAACAGAATTGTCTTGTAAATTTAACGATTCGATTTGGGTTAGCGCATTGACAAAGTGTGGCGAAATGTATGCAAGTCCGTTGCTTTGCATGTCCAAGTGCTTTAAAGAGGGAAAGAAAAGCTGCCGATGCCCTGAATCATTATCACTTCTAACATTCCAGCTGATCTTTTGCAGACAGTTGTAACTGAGATTTAAAGTTTCTAGAAATAAGAGGAGGCTCAAAGTCTCCAGAGGGAAAGACCTGAAGTGGTTATAGCTCAGGTCAATATAAACCAGTGGCATCTGCCGCCAGTTTGAGTGCAGGTTATTTTTTGTAACTGTTCTCTCATCCATAATATCATTATAAAGAGCATTGGCCTCTGATACCATTGCAGCCTCTGACTTTAAGGCACCAACCATGTTGTTCTGTAAATGAAGATACCTCAAACGGTTCATTTTTGGAACAATTGGGAAATAAAGGAGCTTGTTGTGACTCAGATCAAGAACTTCTAGCCTGTACAACTGGTCATCCTCGCGCGTAACAAAGAACTCAACAGAATTTCTACTGAGATTCAGATATTTAACTTGGTGTAATTTAAAATCACAGATATGTGCAATGTTATTTTTGGCCAAATTAAGCATCTCTAATCGGCTCAGTGGTTCAAATGTCCCCTTTTCTATCACTGATATCAGATTATCATCAATAGTTATGGACCTCAGACCTTTACTCTCCTTGAACAAGTCGTGTGAAAGCCGTGTTAAAGAATTACCAGTCATCGTTAGTTGATCAAGGGAAGATTTGTTTCGAAGGTACAGTTCCATCGCATCATAACTCAGACAGTTCATAGAAATGTCCAATGTCTGCAGTCCACTGATGGATTGCAAGGCTTTGCTGTTGCTGCCAAGGTTGTTGTTGAGCGCATTTCTGGACAAATTCAACTCTTTAAGTCGAGCCAGGTTTTTGAAAGCCCCTTCGGAGATGAGATCCAGCTGGTTGGTGCTCAGATCCAGCTGTTCCAAGTATGGCAAAGCAAGTGTGTGCAACCGTCTGATGAAGTTATTGGACAGGTCTAGTCTCCTGAGGCTTCCATCCAAATCCACAGGGACAGAATAGAGATTCTGGTTGTTCCAGGACTTCTCCTTAAGAAATGAAAGGCACATTAATCATAATCACACAGTGAACCATTGAAACCAAGTCAAACAACCTTAGTTGTTTAAGACCTCAAAACAAGTAAATGTGCAACTTGAAGGTTTAAGAAATAAATTCAATGGTATTTCCCTTTTTCAATTTAGCATTTATAATATTCATTATGAGCTTACCTTTGGCACATGATAGCTCCGTCCAGTTATTAAGAGGTCATCGCTGAGTGACCAGAGCAGTAGGAGGTGAGAGAACATATGTCTGACCATTCTCCCTTTGCTGCTGCTGCTGCTGCTGTGTGTACCACTACAGTTGTCAGTGCTCATAAACACACTTCCACACACCCTCTTATAGCCATGCTTCATTAAAAAAAAAAAAAAAAAAACACTGGAAGAGAAAAAAACAGCTGTTGACACCAGATAGGCATTATGGATACTATTTTTAGCCATTAAAACTTAACTAAATTGGCCACCGATATAACACTTTCAATTATATAATAAAAACACATTCAATTGTCTTTAGAACAATATATTTAAGAAAAAAAAATTCATTTCTGTCAGCAATTATATTTATACAAATGCATGAATTAAAAATTTAAGTGGAATTTGAAATACCAATTGAGAAGGTATTTGTACTAAAGGCATCTCATCCCATTTGTAACTTTACTTTTGGCATGATATTATATCAAAGTATTTAAAGCGTTGAAACGTTCGTGTCAACCAGGAAAACACCCACCGAGCGATATAAATTCATACCTTTGTTTGTTCCTGATACTATCTTTGGAAAAACGGAAACCCTTTTAAAATAGATCAGAGGAACAAATAAACAGACAGCGCGGAGGTGGAGCTGGAGGGAAGCACACAGCAAGGTATAAAGAGACATACTGAAATAGACCGATGACAGGAGGTGGTAGCACACATAAACAATGATAGGGAACAGGCCCAGGTGGACTACCTGAATGATACACTATAATGGTTCCAAGCTATTTTAGAAGTAGTCGTCTTAAAAACAAGTCATGAGATGGGCAGTTTGTTTAAAAAGTCCATTATGTTGACTGACTGTATTATTTTCTAAGACAAATGACATGTCCCAACAGTTTTCTTGCTGCTGTCACTCAGTCCTTTATCAGCATCCCCTCACACAGCTCAGTGTCAGTTTCCTACATCCTCTAACAGCAAGCTGCATAGTTATCTTCTCTTTATACTGTCTTGTTTCAGTTGAGCTGTACGACACCAAAAAAGGTTGAGTCTGCGTCCATGGAGATGAGGGCTTGGGGCCTGTAGGGTATCACCAATTCTAGCTCATCACCTTGATGCAGCTGTACTATGCCTGTTGGAAGATACACAGACGAAACATAATCAAAACTTGATAAAGTTCTACTTACAAATACATCTGTTCAAATGTAATGTTTTTTAATTGCATTATTTTGAATGGATGTCTGCCTATGATGAAACATAGCCTAATGTTTATATGTTTAGATTTATGTTTGGATATGAAACCGATCATATAAATTACCGCCATTCAGTTAATTCCTATTATTACCAATGTTGAATATTCCCAAGGGAAAAGTTCCCATGGAAAGTTTACGGAAATTTACCGGAAACTTTCCACCCCTTTGCAACTCTACGCCCAAGACAATTGTAATTGGTTTAAAGAAATGAAAACAGGCCAGCCCAGTCCCCCCCCTCCAGCCCCCCATCTTCAAAACGATATAGCATGGTTCCCAGACCATACTACTACTAGCTGTAGCTTGGACTGGCTGTGAGAGAATAACGTATATGTAGCCTAGTGCTGTGAACAATTTTAATAATACAATTATTATTCTCATTGTCGTATAATTGGGACATTTTAAGGTTTTACAAATATTTGTTGGGACCCTTTATAATAGGTCCATGGTTAGGACTCAGGACACCCAGCCTGCAACCGGAACAATTCCAGACAAACTGAGACATCTGGTCACCTTCCACATGAAGGCACTTCTCCCAGCCAAGAAATAGTCAGGCACAGCAGAACAATCATGTTGCTTTTCCACTTAGCTCTTTTTTGCTTATTTTTTTTTATTAAACCAACAAAATGTGCTGGTCAGTGAATTTTGTTTATGTTGGGACAGGGCTAGGCTAGTTACACTGCGTGCTAAGCTAACCTAGATAAAAATGCTGACAGCAGATTCTTGTGTGTTCCAATAGCCATACTTCCATGCTATTTAGTATGGTAGAAAAAGATTTAGTTTGTAGAAAGAAGTAAAAAAGAGTATGCAATTCGGTAGCAACATATTTACTGAAGAGGCAGTGTGGTATTAATCTTCCCATCTTGGCAAAGTTAATAAGCATATTTCGAAACATTTTCGTAAACATTTCTTTAAGCACCAGCCACACAGTGGTGCCTCACTGACCTGCTGTGTAGCACGTGTTAGCAGCAGTAGCATCATCAGGCATCTCTTGCAGGCAATGCAAGAGCTCGGCTGATGTCCCACCTGTGTCCGAGGAACCCAAACTTCGAATGATATGACCCATAACTGTGCTTGGACTTTCGAACAAAATCTGTGAATTAAGAAGAACATTAGCAGAACAGATGGAACAAATCTGACGTAATATCAATTTAGTTATGCTTAAATTACAGTGACACAATACTTGTCCAAACACCAAGTAATAACCATCTTCTTGGACAGCTATTCTGTTTTGCTTTTGTGCAATGGCAATTCCCTGCTGTGCAGAAACAGTCCAAGGGATCACTGCTATATTTCCTGTGGGAGAAGGCAAGATACACTTACTCAAAATAATGGCATTCGGTGCAACGCTAAAGCCAAACGACTTGAATTTCGTTTTACCTCTTATGTCTGGCTGTTTGTTACTGTTAGCTGTTAACTGCAGGAAAGATGTCGGAGCTGACAAGAGGGAGGAAATAAACATAATACTTTAATTGTATTAACTTAGCATATGCTGTTTATGGTCTCACTAAAAGATTAGACCGTAACAAATGGACACATTTTTAGTTCTCAGCTCCAACCCACCTCTGCAGCTGCCCCGTTCCCGTTTCACTCTCCTAGCAGAGACCTTCAGATAACTCTGAGCTCTTTGCAAAGCATTTGGCTTTATGTCCTGAGAGAAAACACAGCATTAGGAGGAAATTTATTATTGCAGCGTTATCTGAATACTCACTAATGGCATAAATCTCAGTAGTGCAATGATGTCCAAGATGACTCCATCCTGTGTAAGCCACAGTGACATACCTCCCTTGTTGTAGACATCTTGGTAATTTTCCCATTGACTCCCTCAGTATGTGGCTGATTTAATTGTAGAGTTATATCCCTTTGGAGTGTGCGAAAATCATGTTCTAAAACGCTGACTCTGTGCAGCAGGAAAAGACTAAGACAAAACATAAAGGCTGTTAGTGATAATACCGTATTGTAGAGCATTGAGAGACTTGTGTGACGGACTGGCTGCATGTCCTCAAGTTACTGAAACGGGTGAGGTCACACATCACTTAACCCCCCGGAAACCTAAACGCTCAGTTTCAAAATGAGTTTCTAAATGAGGAACCATCTTCTCTGTGCCGCTCAAGATGGAACTCATTTAGATAGTATGAAGATTACGGCCAAATTTGCAGTGCATTGGGAAAGTTGCAGTCAAAGTAGAAGCCACATTTTAATAAAGACAGAGGCCCCCACCCAAAGAACATAATTTTTTCTTGTCAGTACTTGCGCCAGCAGGGTCCAATCCGAAAAGAAAAAAGTTTTGACCTTTTTAAATCAATACCACCCGCTGCAAAAACACAAAAAGACAGACACATGCATTTAGACAGAACATGAAACATTTTAATCCATCAATCAACTCCATTTACAAAAGTATATCCCATTTTATATACAATATGTACAAAGACGTATAAACAACTATCATTTTTCCACATGGATTCATTCATACGGTAACTAAACAATAGCACTGTAACAAAACATATCTCTGATATTCTGCAGGGATGCTGTAGTGCAAATGTGCGCAAAATATATAGTGCTGTTGCTCTGTGAATACCTTATAACTCCAGTTGTAATGGATTTCTCTCAGCTTTGCATTGATGCCTTTTTATATTTGCTTTGAGCAATTATAATCATTTTCATCATAACCCATGGGGCATATGGAGTTTTGAACCCCTTGTCACCAATAACTGTTCATAGAATTAAATTAGTTAAAAATAGGCCAAGTACACAAACTGCAAACAAAACATTTTGAATTGCTTTTGGAGATACAAGATTATCATTCAACAGCACTTTAAAATATGTAAATATTAAGTATATGTCAGCGCAGTGTCCTTCCTTGTTATAAAGAGAGATGCCGTCTGTGTTGACACAAAATGGTGACTATAAATAGAAACTTTTGTTTGAGGAGGACATTCGGCTCATTCAATGCGAGGGGAAGCATAACAGTGTCTATGTTGTCCTTTTTTTCAAAATACAGAACTGTGAAAGTGAACAAAAGTCACCCAGGGGCTTCCTCAACTTGAATCATTCAGAGGGCTTTACAGGTGGATTCAGCCATTTTGGAGAATGATTGTTTTCAAAATCACTTTTGTGTTGTTGTCAAAAATCAGTTAATATCTCTTGATAATTTCATACCTCATGATTCGCTACATGTGCGTACTGCGTTTTAAAATAAAAGAAGACAGAAAAGGGTGTGAATACGAAGACTCTGTAAAATGGTATGTAAACAAAGGGGGCCCTCCGTAGCTAGCAAGATACCTCGCTTACAGAGCCTAGGCTGTGTATTACAGGGCACACAAAGTAAGGACAGGTAGCGGACTGTGAGGAGACATTCACTTTTAGATTTAGACAAAAAGTGATTTTGACAACATTGCGTTCTCCAGAATTGCTGACTCCACCTTTTTAAGTTGCCTCTAAACAGGGGCAAGACTCGTGCTTGGCAGTTGCTTGCTACTGATTGGACCATCGTGAGACACTGTTCAGAGGGGGCCGGTGTGACGGCGTAGTTTTCAGTTCTGTCCAGCAGAGGGAGCCTCTCCAAGTCTGACGCTGCCCAGGAAGGTGGTGTGGTTGGTCATGCTGATGAGCGTGTCCTCGTACACTATGCGTATGGAGATCCTCTGGCCCGCGCGCAGCAGGCTCACGCCGGCCGTGTAGCAGGTGTTGAACTTGCGCTGGCCCGTCTCGATGCTGCAGGTGCAGCGCAGGAACGGGTTGGAGTCCACCATCACCTCATAGCTGGCAATGTCCGTGAAGTTGAGGTAGTACACCTGGGCGGGAGAGCGGAGAGCAGGAATGAAACTCACAGACAAGACTTGATGAGAGGGGTAGTCAAAACACACGGTCCACATGATATTTAAAGAGCTTATTTAATAAAAGCCGAAACAGCTGGGATATCACTGTGTAGCCAAACAAGGCTTTGGGTTATAGAGGTTCACATTATACCCACAGGGGAGGGGGGGGGGGGAGTCGGAGAAAAAGAAATATGCCTCATAGTGTAACTCAGACATGTAAGGATAATGAAAAGCAAGCATGGGTTTTATCTTAAGCTTAACTACAGAGCAACTGTCAGTTCACTTTTGACTCTGATCGATAAATTATAAGGAGTTACGTCAAGGACCGTACTCACTTCTACCTGACTATAGATGAAGTAGACACCGTCCAGCAGCACTTCCAGCTCTCCGGAGCGCGAGTGCATTTTGAAGACGCGGTGATGGATGGACACCATCTTCCAGTTCCTTAAGATGCCTTCGGACAGATCTAAACAACATGTCACAAACAAACAAACAAACAAAGGAGTGAGGGAGGGGTGGCGGGGCACACACACACACAGTCTACACAAACAGCCATCAGCCATGTTTAACTGCAACCAGAGCACAGCGCTGACAGAGAATGTAAACCCGCTAATGATGCTTACACTCCTGTGGCAAGAGTGATGCAGCATAACTTGAATCTGCTAGCATGCAAGGCTTCTGCTCTTGACCCGAGTTAACACGCGTCTGCCTTGTAATGTAAGACTACACCTGTATACTAATCCTCTAATAGCTGTGGGATTACTTTAGCGCTGCCATAAGCCTACATAATCTTGTATAGGAAATATTGGTGGCAAGTTACATTCAGCCCTAGATCTTCGGTTGTGTAAGTGATTGTGTTAAAGGTGGAGTCTGTCAGTAATTCTTGAGAAAGTTTTTTGTCAAAATCAGTGAATTACTCCTCACAATTCTACTACCTGTCTGCACTGTGTGCAGATGTTAATACACAGGGCTCTGTAACCTGGTATTCAAATGGGCCAATTGTACCTTACAACATTCCCATTTACAGAGCCTAGGCTATGTATTAACACTATTAAACATTTTTTTTTCAGCGCACAAACAGCACAGTACAATGGGGAGATATTCACTGATTTGGACAACAAGTGATTTTGACAACAAGCATTCTCCAGAATCGCTGCCTCCGCCTTAAACCTACCGTTAGGCGACCGAATAAAAGGAAATATCTCGAAGAACATCTGGCACTTAAAAATCTCCAGTGCAAACCTTTTTTAATGCAACCGAATGCTGACAGTTCACAGGAGCTTTGATTTATACTGGGGGTAAATCTGTGGTCTAGCAAGGGATGTGTACAGCGCAACAGTTGCAGAGCCCGGGTCGTTTAGAAGGCTAAGGCATGTTTTTTTTTGTCTCAAACAACGGCGGTGCGACAACAACAAAGAAACACACAGAAAAAAAACCTCACCTTCTCTCACTTGGATGGTCGTCTCCTGTCCTTGCAAATGAACCACTGCAGGCTGGAAAAAAAAGAAGATCTCTGGTGACTAATTTTGGATGCACAGTGAAACGAGCGAACAGCTGTTTAATCAGGGGTAAGAATTGAATTTCAACAGGGTGACATAATCTACCTGGTATTCCTTTGTTTTGGTCTTATCGGCAACTCCTGCAAGAACAAGAGAAAGAAACATTATAACTCTTTTGGCCTTTCCAACGCCGGCCACAAGAGAAGAGAAAAAGATGATTAAAACAAAACAAACACAAGACATAGTTGAAAAGATAGATCACTGCAATCCCAAACTGTTGTTTGACGTCCCGAAAACTCTCTCACCGTGAACCCAATGAGTTCATCACTTTTTGACAACTAGAGCCCCTTTCTAGTGTGGGAAAGCGTGTCTCACATGCGGGAATAGGTCTGTAATCTAAGAACACATCTCTTAGCTCGTGGGTGTATCCAAGTGCTCTTGGCTCCAGTAAAATTCGATCACTTTTCCAGCACTTATAAGATAAAAGATCAACTTTTCAAACCCCAAAGCTTTAAATACACTATACTGTATATCTATATATAAAAAAAGGGAAATGTTTGAAATCTTAACTTATCCACAAAATAGTACGGTATACATAAAATGTATATTGAGAATCACCTGATAAGGCTTTTGAAGAAAAACACTTGGATTTTCCATAAAAATATTAATATAAAAAGAAGATTAAACACTAAAACCTTATATAACGAAGTATGTCCTATGTGTCCTGTATAATTTCTGGAATCATTTGTAGACATATGGAAGCCCAATTTAATCCAATCTGCTGAATATAAATCAGCATGAAGAAAAATGTGTGTAAACTAGACATTACTTTTTTGACAGTCTGGTGACCAATATGTAGAACATCCAGAATTTCCAGTAATGTGTTCAGATTTCAAGCACATTTCAAATCTTGGCTGGTATTACATCTACGGTGACCCCCATCTCAACCTATACTATGGCACCCCTTCCAAAATGGAAAACTTAAGGAGATATGCGAAAAGCCAAATTTCAATGTGCCCTGTGTAGCTAGCTTATTACTTTGAAGCAACATTTAAAATCTAAAATGTTTCCAAACTTTCCAGAGTCCATACGAAGTGTGTGACGTTTAAATACCTGCTGGCCCTTGAGTGCCGGGAGGTCCCTGTGGCCCGGGAGGTCCAGGGGGTCCGGCTGGCCCCACGGCGTTGCTCCCAGGAATACCGGGGATTCCAGGGATGCCTGGTGGCCCCTGAGGGCCCGGGGGACCAGGCGGACCAGGGGGCCCCGGTATCGACCTCTTTTTCCCTGGAAAGAAAGAAAGCAAAACGGTTGGCATAACTTAAAACTAATCAGGTATCAGGACATTTTTGGACTGTTGAGTCAATTTAATTCATATGGCTCGATATGTCAAAAGTGGATTCTCAGCGATTCTGGAGAATTCTTGTTGGCACTTTAGGTTGAAAACAAGTGAATAGCTCATCACGATCCGCTACCTGTATGAACTGTGTTTGTGCAGTGTTAAAAGACAGCCTAGGCTCTGTAAACTGCATGTTGCTAGCTACTGCAGGCCCCCTTTGCTTATCTACCAGTTAACAAAGCCTAGGCTGTGTATTAACACTGGATTTTTCTTCCAGCGCACAGTACGGACAGGTAGCGGATCGTGAGGAGATATTCACTGATTTTGACAAAAAGTGATTTTGAGAACAAGTGTTCTCTGGAATCGCTGACTCCACCTTTCAATTTGCCTCCCAAGGGCTTACAATCTGTAATACAAGCATGTGCACGGACTGTGAATTCTGGTATGAATCAAGCCGCGAGGCAGAAGCAATGTCCCTGATGGATGGAATCAAACATTGAAAGCTTGTCATTCACTTTAAGCCAAACACGGTTATTGGATTTCGGCCGACATCTCAAGGATGCCTGCGGAAGAGAGAGGCAAGCAGGTAGCGGTGGAATCAATGACCAAGATAACTGGAACCTAGGCTGAAATATGTATTACCTTTTTTCTTCTCTTTCCTTCTTTCCCTCCCAGTCGATTCTGTAAGATACAAAAACAGTGTGATTAAGCTTGAAATGGTCTCCTGGACAATTATCATCTCAGATAACATCTCCAGTATCCCGCTCATTGCGTTTAGGTATCCTACACAGGGCTAAAATAACATATTCAGATGTTCGGCACTGAACACTGGAGTGGAGGTATGTCAGTCTGTGGTATCTTCCAGTGTAGTAATTTGTAAGTGTGGTTTCACCTCCTCTGTATGAACAAGTGCCTTAAGCATTCACAGGCAGTGGAACTGGAGAAGATCATTAGAGAGATACTTTATCCTGCCAAAATCCTTTTTCTTTGAATTAAGCCCAGATGGAGAATGCAGATGAAAGTGTGTCTACATGTGTGTTTGTGTGTATGTGTGTGTGTGTGTGTGTGCACGTCTCCCGCTTTTACAACCAAGTGTACGTGTGTGCATGCATGGATGTTGGTGGGGCATCTATGTCAATGCTTGAAAGACAAAATGCACTTAGTGTGCATCTGTGTGTATGTGCGTGTGCGCTCTCTGAGCTGAAGAATCCTTTTCAAAAAGCCGTCTCGCTGCTTTTGTGTTTACCATGTCATTACAACTACAAAGGCCATTTAACCTTAAAACCTCACAGTTTGAGTCCCCCTCAAACATATGGCCAGTATTTCTCCTCTGGCTAAATGACTGGATGCATCCGCATAGATTTCTCTTAACGAGCAGCCCCTATCTGGAATCTGGTGCCCGTTAGGAGTGCCCAGAAAGCACACATACATACGCACACGTGCACACACACACACACACACACACACACACACACACACACACACACACACACACACACACACACACACACACACACACACACACACACACACACACACACACACACACACACACACACACACACACACACACACACACACACACACACACACACTTCTAAGGCTGAGATTACAAAAGGCTTTGTCTGTGGGCTGAGAGCAGAGGAGAGACCTGGGAATGATTAGTGTTTAGAGGCTCGGGACTTTACTGATTTATGTAGAAAGTCTCAAAGGTGAGTTTTTTTTTCTAATTTAAACACAATCACTAAACTTCCCCCCAAGTATTCGGTGTCACGCCACAGACATTGGAATGCCTTGTGATCATGCTGCACTTGTTGCTCTCAGACATGAAACATCAAAGGCCCTCGCCGTTTTATTTGCATAGCTCACATTCTAAACAAAAACTACAAAAGCAAATTTCAGACATATTGGCCATATGGTTTTTCGGTGGAGCTATTGATTACGATAAATCAATTCGAATTTCCCATGGAATTAATGAAAGCCAGCAAAGCGCCTGGGATGATAACCTCTTTCAGAAAAATTGCCAACTGCTTCTTTGAAATTACTGCATGTTCTACAAAGTGATTCCGCCCCCCCCCACTCCAACAACCCCTCATCATCATAGTTTCTGATGGTTCGGACGTGACCGATAACACAGATGGATTCCAAAGTCTGCTGTAGATACAAAATTATATTTTTGGGGACCTGGTAATATTTTGAGACAGGGGGAAATAAACACAGGCTTCGCTGTCTGTTTCAAATTGGTGAAACCCTCCCAAAACCTCTTGTTGTCCTTGTTTGCCGTCCAAGTAATAATCAATCCCATTCCATTCAATCTCTTGCTCTATAAACTCGGCAACATTATGTGGTGGAGCTGCTTTGTTAAGTAATCACAGAGAGTGGTAAAAACAATAAAAATAAAATAATAAATTCCCCCAAAAGTGAGAAACCATAGAAAACAGCTTTTCAAAATGTAAGAGCCCTTGAGCCAACTGAAAGCTAGGGCTAGCCCGAATACCATTTTACAGGCTTCGAATATTCGTTAGATTTTCCGAGCAAATATTCGAGTACTCGTTCTAAAAAAACACACTATCAAAACCGACATTAATAATCCAAATGTACTCACTGAAACTGAGTGTGTGAGCCGAGACAGTAAGCTGCGTAGTTTGTTGATACTTTAATAACTTTCGAATGGTAATAAAGTCGGAGTTCCTTACTTTTTCCGTAACCCTTACAGGAGCTTATCAATTCAACCCGGAACATGCATCTTTTCGGGGATTTATAAATCCATACAAAGGTCCAATATTGATAGTCTTTTGTGTCCATATTATATCCATTATTGACCGCGTATTCCCATGACGCAAGCAAGTCAGTGTTGATGATGGGCGATAGCAGCACTGCATTACGAACATAAACAAACAGCTAAGGTAAGCTAACGTTAGCATTACGCCAAGCATTAGGCTACTTTTCCTTCCAAAATCGCGCTATTGTTGTGTTATAGAGTTAAGAGTAACACATAATCTATTTTTCCTCCATCTCTCTCTCCCTTGGTGCCGCTTTAGTTTGCCTCACTCTGGTAACATCACATAGCCTAGCCTACAGCTTATATCACTGGTTGCGCTTTGAAAGGTCAGCGGCCAACTAGGTCAAAGTTCAAATAATTTGATAATATATTTTAAATGAAAGTCTAATGTGTATTTTACAATTGTCGTATAACTTGTGTATCTAATAATTTTTTGCTGACGAAATATGTTGCAGTTTGAGGTGCTTTTGCAAAAAAAAATCAGAATACTGAATTGAGCTCCGAATATTAATTTATCAAACGAATACTCGGATATTCGAATAATTCGGGCCAGCCCTACTGAAAGCCCTGTTATTTACACTGTACTGAATCCCCCTCCAAACAAACACACGGTTAGAAAAAGCATTGCTTAACAGTGGACCAGGGCCGTTGCCAAGTACATATGCAGAAAATAGACCGACGCAGGTGCACCACCGAGCAATGGCTTGTGGGTGTTTTCTTTTTGTTATTAAATGTTCTGAAATTTGAGTTTGAGCCTGAAAAACATAGGAGGGGGAGATAATACGCTTAAGTATCAGCATACAACTTCAAGGTATAAAAAAAACTACAAAAAACATGCCTGTATCTGGCTGCTTTCCGGGACTCCTTTTCGCTCGCTGAGTGATGCCCCTGTGATCCTCTGTGGCGTGGAAGTCGCTATTTCGGTGCAGTATCTTCTCCTAGTTAAAAAACAAACAAAAAAAGGAAATATTATTTATCATGAGTCTGGGTCATTCATACTGTAGCAGAGAAAAAAGGGGGCCACTGCTTTATCCTCGGAATAGTCATGCCAGCCAAGGCCAAGACAATAGGCATGAGTGATACACAGTGTTTGAGAGCGATACCAATGTCAAACAAGTGGCCTTTTCTATTCTTGGGGGGTATAATGTTTGCACAGAGACAACTTGGGGCATTTGAAGAGATGTGAGACATTGTCAGCCCAGCATATTCACTTGTGGCCAAGGCATTGTCCCGTCCCATCGGGGCCTGTAAACCCATCCTGTAACCCAAGTCACTTTTGTCTGTGTTTTTCCTGCCGTTTGAGACAAGTCACCTGGAAACGACTGCTCTAAAATTCACCTTTTTTTAATACAAAAGGAGGACATGAATTGTGGTTAATCTGAGAGCAATACCCCCATTCATATGGCACCTGGTCCCAGCCCTATTCACAGAGGATGCATGAATAAGATACAAAAAAAAAATATCAAAGAAAAAGGGATCTGATGTAGCTGCTCTGAGCTCATCCCCTAAAAAACAGGAAAAGCTATGCTACAGTGGTGGGGGTGTGTGTTCCCATGGGCGAGTGAGTGGCGGGACACATCGCATGCCTGTGTTCTTATGTGACCGGTTTTCTGCTGGAAATACATTCACATGAACTCTGAAGGACGCCGCTGACCTGACTGTAACACACCCCGAGACGTGACCGGCTCTGACAACAAACGAAAAAAAAAAAAAACACGTTTCGTGCTAAGGACTTAAGAGTTAGATTGTTCAAAGTCGCCTTCGGTTAGAGAAGAGCCAGTTTGTGATCACATCTTTGGAGGATTCCCAGAATCCCGATAGACAAAGAAAGGAAAAAGTCGGCACTGGTGGAAAACCCAACGAGACCACCCAAAGGCTCCCTTTTCGTCGAGGCCCTTTGCAATATATGAGATCGCTTTCGGTCACACTTTGGAGTGTCAGCATAAATAATGGTACCAGCGCTAGATAAAGGCTTCTCCGTATAGCCGAGGACAGTCCAGACAACTTCTTATTGGCGTGCTCGGACATCTGCTTGGAGTTTGGAATGGCTGACATCTCCCCAAAGCAGTGACACATGCGCACACAGCACCTTTAGCGTGGATCAAAAGATAATAAATAATGATGTAGCATTCATTATCAGACAAGCTTACTGACAGACACTTTGACCTCTTTTTTATCTTCTCCCTATCCAATCCCAGTTGGGTACAAGATGACATATTCCATGTTTCCCCCTTCTGTGATGCTCGAGTAAACATAGTTGTTAAACCCCTCCCCCCCGCTCCCCCCTGACGGCGAGAAAAACTAACTTCTCCTGAACGCAGCATGAACTCCCAGTGCCTCTTTGTGTGGTTTTTCCAGCACTGAGCCACTGAAGAAACCATAAGAAGGCACTAGACAAGAAAAGTTGTGTTTCGAGTTTTCTTCTATACCTCGTCTCAGATGTGGGGAAGGAGCCCTACCACGACCGACCCCCCCTCCTCCCTCCCTTTGTGGTGAGGGATGAGCTCTATCATGTCAAACACCCCCCAGTGGGCTGTTTTTGGGTAGCAGTTAAACTATATACATCTCTGACCAGCTGCCAGCCATGTCTGACCTTCTCATAAGCAAACAGGAATTTTTAGCCTGACGGTGGAGTATGTGTTGAAAGAAGTTTTTTTTTTTTTTTGCAGACGTGCAGAACCCTCCAGATGTTTGCGCTGTTCATTTGGCGCGCAGGTGTCTCCAACATCTCCTCTCCAGCTGTTGGCATACAGAGGAGCTTTTCACTTCTCAAAGGGATTTCGGGAGTGTATGTTCAAGACATATGGCATTACACTTTCGTCTGTTCTGACAGCCAAACATGATTTCAACAGCCAATTTCTGGCACTGGGATTAAGCTCCGGCCCAAACGACAAAAAAACAAACAAGCAATCTGCTAGGCTACTACCAACACAACTGCTGTAGCGGCCGCCGGTGTCCCGCAGATGAAGGCAACAAAGTGATTTCAGAAAATAAATTTTTCCCATTAGACGACGACGTTTGAGAAATGGGTTCTGCCTGCGCTCCCCTTGTTTGCTTCATTGCACTTCATTACAACATTTACGGCCTTCATAGCCTGCGCAGGCCCTGTCGAGTTACAGTAAATCAGGATGACAACGTGTTGGTATGTATGCCAAGTGCCAAAGATTGACTAAACCATTCTTTTTTTTCGGCACAAGGGGAAAAATGCTATTAATTAGAGGGCTTTCAAATCTTCAAAGCGTGGGGGTGGGGGTGGTGCCGTTGCGCACGGAGGACCGCGATTCCCTGTTGCTCCGTAAGGATATGACTAAAATTCAGCTCACCCCAGGGAGGTGTAATTTTGTGATCACAAGACTTCTTTTGTTGCCCCTATTAACACTTACTACTCCTACAACAGCTTGTATTCTTACCCATTTCTGTACTCACACTACCGAAGCTGTTTGTGCAAATAAAATGAGACAACACAAGTGTTTGTATTATTAGCGATACTGTTTCCTGGCTCACATTGCTCCACAACTAGACTTTATTGTGGCAGCGAAGCCTCTTACTCTTGGAATAGCAGCAGTAAATTGCGGTGGAGAATGTGAGGTTACAAAGATTGAGGAGGTGAAACTCGGAGCTGGTGGCTGTGGTTGCCAGATGATGCAGGCTGTGTGCTTGGCCTTCACAATATATCCAGAATGTATCGTTGATTGAGGCTGCTTGAACTACAACAAATGGCATTCAATTCCATGTGCATTCACACTCTGCATGCCAATATATTGGCCAGTCAGATGAAGCCTTCCAGAAAATGTTATAAAGGAGGGACATGAAGCTTAAGTAATCAATCAATAATAAAACCATAAATCATGTTCTTTGAATGGAAATAATGCATTTTGTTCAGTGTCTGCAAAAGCCGCTTACTGCCTGTTATCTGTTGGCAGTGAACTCAAGCAGAAAGAGCAGAAACACTGTATATTTAACAATTTGTTTATTTATCGCAGGCTATATCGTCATCGCAATATTCAACAATGTAATCGCATTATACATGTTTTCCTGATATCGTGCAGCCCATCATTAATAACTTACGCCAAACATACTGCAGGGAAGTAAAGCTCCATAATTCTGCTGTGATTCACACTCCTGGACGGAACAATATAGTACAAAAGAAGGAGTGTCCTTCCCCGGGCCAATGTCTGGGAGGACATGTGTTTTTAAAGCAGAACCGGGCTAATTCAATAAGAGGATCCATAGATTGTCATCTGTAAAACGCTGTGGAGCTCAACCTGAGGGAAATGTTGCCTGTCAGCAGCCAATCACATTTCACATTGTTGCAACACTCGCTGGCAAAGTGACTCCTGAGCAGAAATGCCGTGAATGCCTGGAGAATTTATTATTTTGGTCGATGTTTGTGACTCTGGACTTAATCTTTACTGGGCGTCCACGCCATCCGTCTGTCAAAGACAATTCGCTCTTATATGGAAAAGTTTTCAGCCTCAAGTATGTGAAGTCTGGACCTCCTCTGCCAGGGCTTTTTATTGCACTTGTGTCCACACTGATTAATTCCTGATATGGAGGGGCCTCAATCGCGCGCTCTATCTGTACACATGATACTGCTGTTTTAACTAATCACGAACTAGTCACAATTAAAAGGAGAAGTGGGTGACAGCCCACCCTGGCGCCCCTTAGAGCTTGTACGCTTTGCTGAGGACTTTGTGTCCCATCAAACTGACTTTTTTAATAGCCGTTAACTAGGCTCCAGATGTTCCAGCATCTGTTCTCCGGGAGACTTTGAAGGCATACATCAGAGGAGAGAAAATTATTTCATATATAATGGTTATAAGAAAAATGTTAGGCAAGAATAAAACGCTACCCGAGCTAACACAATTAAATATTCCACGGGGTTGACTTTTATGACGTTTCACTACTCCGAGGGTCAGGTGAACGAGGGTCAGGCGGGCTGTGAGTGACACTTGCTGCTATTTTGTAATGCCCTGCATCACACTGAAGTGCTCTCTAGAACTACACACACACACGCGCACACACACACACACACACACACACACACACACACACACACACACACACACACACACACACACACACACACACACACACACACACACACACACACACACACACACACACACACACACACACACACACACACACACACCTGGGAGGGGCATTTATTTTACTGTTGGGAACTCTTGCAGATCTGCTGGACAGCTGGGATTTACTGCCTTGCTCAAGGGCATACCGACTGTGACTGTTGAGGCGAAGACTGTTTGTTCACCGGATCATAAATGACCAGATCAGCTGCGCTCATTAAGACGCAACAAGTCGGAATCTGGAAAAGTGTGAAACGTTTAGTGGTACCGAAAGATCTCTCCAAAGTCGTTCTATTCTGCCTGACACTTTTATCCTATATTTTAACTTTTACAACGAGAGCTATAGTGTGTGGGGGGTTGGGGTGAATTCTCTGTAGATCTATAAACCTTTCAAGTGCCAGTTTAGGCCGAAAAAACAATCGTTTCCATCTCTGTACGAACATCAGAGCAAACGTAAAATAAAATTCTATACAGACATCCCGATAGATTTAGATTTTTCCTCGCATCAATCACCCCAAAATCCATGTTACCACCAGCAGTTCCTCCCCTGTTCCCAGACAGACTTACACAGCCCTGATCCTTATCTGGGAGTTATGAGAGTATAAATTCTGCAACTTTTCAGCACAGAGTCCCTGACCTCAATGCCGTAGGTCCAAGTTAGAGGAGCTTTTTCTTTCCCCAGTAATAGAAGGCCGCAGAAGAACAGGACAGACATGGGATTAAAATTAAATAAAATGCAGGAAAATATATAACAAAACATACCACATCTAATATCATTAGACTAAAACTACATTTGCTGCCAGTGTGTGTTCTTTTCATTATCAAACTCAAGCATTAAAAAATTCCTAGAGTTCATTGCAAAGAAAAACAATTCTCAGATTTTACATTTTCCAATTGTATCTTTCAATTGAAAGGAACTGTTATCATCCTTACTGCCATTATCTCCATCAAACAAAACATTGCTCTATTCTGTTTAAAACCTAGAGGCCAATTGGCAAGAGCATTATGCCAAACAAAAGTCTGGATTTCGCACTACCAAGATTGATCTGCATGTGCCACTGACCAGCCAAGTTAAAACACTGCTAACAGTCTGCTTTGCAAAGCTGAAACTGCACATTGAGAATCCACAACACCTGTCTTCTCCAGATTACATCTAAACCACAACGCTGACTCAATCCCTTCTGAGCAGAGTTTACACACTTGGCACTAAATGATGACGAAGCCTATGCCACCTCATGTCTGTTAGGTCGGATGCCATGTGTCTATGTTGTTTGTTACCACACCTGATTGGATTGGGCTTTTTCTTTGTATTTCTACCAAGAGTTTTCATGTTCTGTTGCACTTGTCTTGTATACCTGCACATCGATCTTCTCTGATGCTGCACCAAGGGCCTTTGATGAGGACTTGAGTGAAAATAATCATCCCAATAAACAACTTGAAACTCTCCAAAATGGGGAATCTTCAAAAGAGGGAACCCATCGCGAAAAGCTATAACAAGTGCGGCCGGCTGCGTCCAAATGCCACATGCTCCTGTTTCTCCAACTATGTAAACTGTGGGATGTGTAATCAGAGTTGTTTAATGCAGACATCTGGCCAGGGACAGCATCACAGCGCTGTTAAATATTTACAGCTGGGCCACAGTCTTTTTTCACCTCATGAAGCATCACCATCTGGGGGTTGAAAATACCAGGAACCATCTCTAAGCTCGGCTCTAACCAGGGGCGGGTAACCAAACGCAAATAGGCTTCTGGCAAAAGGTCAAAATGAATAGGAGATAGAAGAAGCTTTATTCATCGCCACAAGGATATTTTCATCGGTATTTGCTTTGCCTTTTTTATCTTATGTTGCAGTTGCCTTGTTGGCCTCACATCACATGGAATCTCTCTGATGCTGCACAAGTGCCTTTGATGAGACCTTGTGTGAAAAATCCTAATACAATTTGAATAGGCTGAAAATGTTCTGCTTGTGAGGGGAAAACGACGCGGATAACACACAGAAAACAGTGGAGTGCATAGACTCTCTAAGGGGCAGTTGCGAAAAAAATTAAAAGAAGGGCACCTCCTATGTAAAAAAAAACATGAGGCCCTTGTGTGCTAACAGTCGTAAGTCATATATCGAAATGAATAAGGTGATACACACATACTCAAATGCCCATCTGATACAACATTTAGGGCAAACAAGGAGCAAGGAAGTGTCCCATTAGCGTTCCACTTAAAAGTGAAGGGCTCATGTTTGACTAGGGGGTTCCCTATGCTAGAAGAAAAGTCAATCTTTTGCCCTAAGGTGCACCTAAGGCAATGAAATGCCCCTTGTCTGACCTTAGGGCAAGTTTTAAAGACCCATTAGCCGACAGGTGAAATACACCTGTTCGAACAAAGATTTGAAAAAGGGCACTTCAAGTAGTTTTCAGTTTCTGTTGATTCTATCGGCACCTTTTGATAAAAGCAGTAGTGTTTTACGACACCAGCGCCCAAGCGCGTGCCGGCGGCGCATGCATTTGTTAAGGAGGCGAGTGAATCCCTCTATGAAGAGAGATCATAGATGCGTTGCGAAGACGTAATTGATTGTTGTCAGATTAATATTGGTAACATGACAATGGTGAAGCAGATAAAACTCATGATTTAGTACCGTCCAGGAAACACAGGCTTCCATTCTGCCTGGTGTAAATTGTTCTCTGGAAAGATTGGAGGTGTTCAAATTCATTACTAATAACTATATATAAAAAATATATTACTTTCACTGAGGTCTTGTTTCCTCTTACAGGTAATTTATAATCATCAAATAAAAAAATTTGACTTTTAAATTAACATTTAAAAGTTCCTCGAAGAAGCTCTCAGAGCTAAAAGAGCATGGGCAGTTGCCTCCCCCTGTGCATGCAACTGACCACCGGTACCAGAAGTTTGAAGATCTTTTCCAAAAGAGAAATATACATGCACCCAAGTTGACAGCTTTCTAAAACTTCTGGCCAATGCCCCACGCAGAGTATCATTGTCTCTGCTGTATAATAAGGTCACACAGCTGGTGACATGTGAGCTAATAGGAGGAAAGCTAAGTGGAGAGACCTAACACTCGCTCCCCTTTGTGCTGATGAAATTAGTGAGCGTGTGGTGGTGATGGTGGGCTGTTGCCAAAGCCACAGACAACACAATGAACATTCAATCAGCCCCGTTGCCAGAAAAGAAAACACATGTGAGACGAGGCTGGCTCCGCTCCAAGTACCAACTGGCCTCCATCTAAAGTCCCCACAAATTTACATCAGCCCTGGGGCTTTGCACCTGCTGGTGAATGGTGATCCAGTTCATTTTTCCATCCACCTGCTCCAGCTCGCACTTACGCACGCACACACACACACACACACACACACACACACACACACACACACACACACACACACACACACACAGTCACACACACACACACACACACACACACACACACACACACACACACTGACTGACCCCTCTCTGTGAAGCCAGCTGGGCCAGAAGGAGGGAGCCTTTAAGGTTTCTGAGCATCAATTTCTGAATGTTGAGGGATACGACTAATGAGACAGATTAGTTAATTACAGCTGTTTTGTGGGAATCTTAAGTTATCATTGTTATATTTAAAAGGGACTTGTGTATTTGATATGTTTCACATAGTAAATCATTGTCTTTATGGGTTTGTTACACATACATTACTTCAGTTGAACCATAGCTCCCCTCTATTTCAACTTCCTTGATATGCCTCCCAGTCCCAGGGTTGTGTTTACCTGAACATGAGACGCATTTGGCCGGGTGACAGACTTGTTATAGACAGCTTATACCTTCAGTGCATCTCTGTCCAAGCGGCTGAATCAGCGCTGATTCATTCAAAACCTATTTGTCTGGAAGGAAACCGAGCTTGGCAAAAGGTTCGTGACAGCAGCAGCCTACGCTACCGTATAAAGAAGAAGTTGCCCATGCAGAAACATGCCATGACAGAACTTGACACCTTGATACTGGGAAACAAGAGCACTGATCGGAGGTGAATGAACACGAATACCTCTCCTCCGTGTGAGGAATGAAAACAATACCTCGATTCAATGAGCTGCTGTGGATCTATTTTCTTTTTCTTTTATTTATGTAAGTTGTGGATGTTTACCTCTTGATGACCCTCTTCTCCGCCGGTAGACAGCAGCACCTCCGCCGGGTCTGCCAGGTGCTCGCTGCCCGCTAGAGTGAGCATGGAGTCCCGCTTCTGGAGGATAATTTCCCGTTTGACTTCGGAGCGCAGGTCCAGGTAGCAGACGAGCGTGACGGCGTGCAGACACAGCGACAGCAGGAATAATCCCAGGAAGACAACACTGCCACCACCGCTACGAGTCCTGTTGCACGTCTTCTTGTTGCACGTGCACGGAGCTGCAGCCCTGGGCATCACTTTGTCCGGGAAATCCTCCGCGGATGGACCATGGCATGCCATTATCGGGAGAGAGAGAGAGACAGCAGCAGTCACACAGGAGGCCTCTCCTTTATCTCGGCATACTCATCGGCTCGTCTGTGTCTCGCGAGGGGCCGCGGCTATTCATTCAGGTGAAACAGACTCATAGGTGCAGCAGTAAGCAGTAGTAGAGGCAGCCAGCAGCAGGTCGGCGCAAACTTCTTCAGAGTATCTGTAGTAACACAATGGAGACACGCCCACCCGCGCTGTGATTGGCCAAGGCACATTACGAAGCCAGGCGGCTCGACGTTCAGGGGACAGAGGTTGGAGGGCTGAGCGCGCCAGGTGCAGTAGTCGAGCGACACCTAACGGACAAAGCAGGAGGTTGCAACGCCTGTCAGAGTGAAGTTATTGTGTTTGTACATATTTTATTTTAATTAAATTCTAATTTTTTTTTATTATATTGTATTGTATTATTTTATTGCATTTTATAATTTAATTTTCTTTACTTGACATTATTTTTTTACATTTGAAATTTTACTTGTTTTTATTCAGATTTTATTTAGTTATTTTTTTAATATATGTATTTATTGCACTCACACATAGCCTATTATACACACACACACACACACACACACACACACACACACACACACACACACACACACACACACACACACACACACACACACACACACACACACACATATACATATACAGAAACGCAAGCACACAAACACACAACCCCCCCTCCCAAAAAAAGCTGCGTTATTTTAGTTTATAGTGATACATTTGCAATTTTAAACATATGCATATCCTGTGTCTGTAAGCTACTTTAAGGCACATCTATTTTTTCAACTTAATTTGATGGATCTTCTATTGCTCATTTGCTTTGCCAATGCTAACTCTTGTTTTCCATGCCAATGAAACCCTGTTGAAATTGAACTGAGAATGACAGGACGTGAGAATATTCCCCCTCTTTCTATATTGTTTGTTCTTCGCGGTGTTGTGTTATTATTACTCACCGCTTTTGCGACAGGAGAGGCACATATCGTGACCTACCCTCGGTCATTCATTCTCAGTCATGAGTGTGAACGGGTCGGGGGTGGTCAGTGATCTAACGTACATTGTTTACGCGTGTGTTTAATGTGTGTAAGGGGCTTTGGGGCAAGCTATTTTTCATTGGTATACTTTGTTTGGCACTTTTTGGTTTTTGTGCTGTGGGTGGCAACATGGGGCGGCGGTGCGTGGCGTGGTGGTCCCGTGTGAGGATTTCATTGGAAAGAAAAAAAGCCCTGGTAAATATTGGGCCATGGTGTGTTGTCATTGGAAAAGAACCAATCATTATTTCATCATCAAAGAGTGGAAAAGTATTGCAAATGATATTCTTAAACCGGGGCCACACGTTATACAATTACGTTCAATTACATCTGGACCCCGTCAGCGCCTTGACACGGCAGGCCGACGATTGACGGGGCCCTAATGTCACGCCGAGGTCAGCACCCACTCTGTGTACAACACCAGCAAAAATAGTCTAAACACATTGTAACTCAACCGGACTCAGGAAATAGGCCTAAGTTGACATTTGTGTTAGCGAGGACAATTCTTTAACAAGATTGAATGTGGCACTGTTGGGTTTCGACATTTTTCAACATCCAACGCAGGCCCTTTTTACTTTTGACTTTTTCTTCTTGTTCTTTTCAGATGTAAGACGCTTTGATCTCTGAAGCGAGAGAGCCTAGAGATAGCCTTAGTGGATCTAAGTCCGTCCTTGAGCCTCGACATGATGAAGGCTTGATTGATCACCGGCGTAGATTAGCTTTCAGCCGAGTGCCACAAGACATTTGTCTTTATTTCGTCTTTCGGGGACACAAATCTGACATTTGAGAGCACTTGACCCCAAGCAGAGGTAGACTTTCACTCTCATAATATGAGCTCACCCTGGCAGACAGGCTGAGTTATAGCTTGATAATGGAGAAGAATGACTTTAGGAGATCGGAATATGTGTATTTCAGCAAGACGTTTTCTCACTAAAAGATAAGTCACAATCCATTACATTTCTTTGGGTCTACTTGGCTCTTACTGCTGCATGACAACCTTGTTTTTTCCCTCCTCAATGCATTTCCTCCAACCTTGACTGTGGAAAATAAAAAGTGATTCTAGTCAGCTGCCACTGAAGGGCAGCATTGTCAAGCCATAAATCAATAATGTGTCTTGATGAACTTGAACTTCAAACATTAAAAACAGCCTACTATTGGGGCGTGCAATGACCTTTTTAAAACCAAATCTTATTTTTATATTCTGCGTGTTTACCTTCATATAGCCTCTCTGATGTGGACTATTGATCACAGATGAATCGAGCATCATATCCTTCTCACTCTCCCAGAGGATGTCATCTCCTCCATTGTTTAGAATAGAAGAAAAAATCAAAGAGGGAAAGACATTCAAAGTAAGAAACCCTCACAGGGCCTGGGCTGTGACTGAGGGCTCAGCCTATAAGCACATTTGCCACGCTTTTCATCCGAGCAGCATGGCACAGCATTGACTGCAATAGTTAGGCACATCCATCCGCTATGAATCCAGCACATTTCTTTTGAAAATTATTTTCTAGGTTATTGTATATGCGATTAGTTGCTTCAGGCTATTCACTCCATCCAATGTTTAATTCAAATGGTCGGGCATTGTGGAAAGAGGGGGTCAAACGACCCTGAACTCAACATGAACGCCACTGTCTGAATCACCTCTGTATATCTGCTGTTTTGCTTCCGACAACACAACTATAGAAAGCCTGCTGTGGCAATTAAAACCATTTTTGTTGTGAACGTTAGCCTGTTTTTTATTCATTTTTTTTTCTTCGTGTTGGCATTGAATAGCGGAAGAATAATTCTTATAACACCCCCTCTGGGCGTCAATACAGCGTTCATAAATGGTGTGCCGCTCTATCCTCTCTGAGCTCATAACAAGATTTAGAGGCTTTCCCCTGCCAGATGATGGAGTTTTTGCAGGAGGAAAAAGCACTATGGATATGTTATTTTTTCTCACTATGGAGAGTTGAGTAGTGGGCTGCACCTGAATGCACCATCACTTCAACAAGCCGCTGGAAGACCATGCATGGCTGACTTGGCCTCAACTGAAGAGGAGCTACCTGTGCAATTCTCCTACCCATTGACAGTGTTGGGGAGTAGTAAAAGTAGTAGAGGCAGTAGCTTGATGGTAGTTCAACAGTGATTCAAGTAGTTAAATTACTTTTTTTGCCATTTTGTTATGTAGTTAACTACTGAAACTACAAATCATAGCTTCACTAATTTTACTCACATTACGAGCCCAATCCCCGATTTCTTTCATGCTGACCACTGTAAAGGCATTTCCAGCCAATGCATTTGTCATTATCAAATGTTATTTAAATGCTATTTTATGGTTTACGTATGACCCAAGAGGAACAAATTGGCCCTTTTAAGTTTCTTTGATATCTCAGTGCTATTTCTCTGCTGGCATGTGGCATTATTGTTCCATATTTTGTTATAATTTCATATCACATGTACAGTATTGTCAATTTAATTGGTAAATTAGATTTTTTTTACAAAGTAGAAGCTACTTTTTCTAAATCGATTTAGTTAACCAAACTTCATTTCTCCATGGGGTAGCTTTGCTCTCTTCAAGTGTGAAGCCATTGGTGGTTTGCATAGCAACACTTTCAAAGCTTCCCCAACACTGCCCATTGATAAAAGAGCACAAATCAAAATTGACTTTCAATTGCCATTATGAATCACACATGAATTAAAGTGATTCATCGCTAATAGAGTGATACCATTACATATTAGGGTAAATTGTTTCAGTCCTCTCCACACCATACATTATCTTCATTGTTCCTCAACGTTGGATTGCGGAGGTGTAACCTTGGCTAATTGATACACTGTGGCGTTTGATTTCCTACCTATAAATCTCCTGTAAATTGGTGTGTTTGGTGTGTCTCCCATTTCCCTGAACAATGATTAATTCACTCTCATTGTGAGTGTCTGTCTGAAGAGTCCTTTATCAAGATCAGAGCTCTCTCCTCTCTCCCTCTCTCTTTCTGCCTGTCTCTTTAAACTACCCTTCCTTTATAGCCCCTTCCACACTCTCTCTTCTTCCATCTGTTTGATGACATTTTTTTATGAAATCTTAGGGTAAAATGAATTGATTTTTCCTTTGTCCTGTATACAGAATTTGATGAAGTGGAATTTTTAGCAAGCAAATTGTCATCGTGTTTTCAGGGCATTGTCAAACGATACCACTTGGGAGTTTTTGGTTTTGGTTACTGTTGTTGTTTGATTATTATTTTGGTTTCACTTTGCCTTTTATTGAATAGGGACAGCGTAGATACAGGCTGGAAACATAGAGCGACATCAACAAAGAACCTCAGCCAGAAATGAGCCAGTAATGTTGTGCTTTTATGCTGTGCATATAACTGTTAAGAGTATAAACATATTCAAAGTCAAAATCCTTCAATGAAAGATGTTACTGAGTAAAAGTAGTAGCCACTTGCCAACAACATAAACAAGAAAATAAATATAAACTACTACTTTCTGATTCATCAACCTGTGAATATCCGTTTTAGGTGAAGCAAATGCACTGCTTGATCTACTGTTGCTAGTTGAAATGAGCAATTTTATAAAAAATTTAAAACATAGGAAATAGGTTTTTAATTTGAAATGTGATAAGTTAGATACCTGTTGAGAGTATGGGAGTAAAAGTACACTATTTACTCAAGTAAAGAACTCTTTGACCTCTTTTTGACAGCGGAACAAGCTTCATAAAGTTGAACAGTTTCTTGATGACACATCTTGGGGCAACATATTTGCCTTCATTTTGAGAACTGTTTTTGTCCAACGTAAGTCTGAAGAATGTAAATCCTATTCATGTATCTTTTAGCTGTGTTTTTGGCCTACACCGTCTCCTGATGCAATAGATCTGGCTGCTTGGCTGATCAATGCTCCACTCTTTTCACCAGCCTACTTATGCAATTTGGTGCTGCACCGGAGTCTGGTGATAATTCTCAGTGGGGGTTTCCTTTAAAATTATTAGACATCGTCATTTGACCCATGTGTGTAGTTTGAAGATGTAGATTATTTGCGGATTTACGATCTGTACTTCAGTGAATGTACTTAGTTACTTAGGAAAGCCAAGAAAAATCCGGCTCACTCTTAATTGGTAAAGATTTCAGGATCTCTCAAGATGAAAGCTGGGATATATGTATCGCTAAGTAGTCTACAGACGTCCGATCCAAGTTTAAAGCCAAATTGCATGAGTTTGACATTTGAACTTTATTTTAGTACTTAGAAGTTTGTGTATACTTTCATCAAAGTTCTTTTCCCCTCTAATCCTATTCCCTGTGCCAAGTATTTCACCGTTTGAGGCACTTTGTTAAACAAAAAAGTGTTTTGCTGTGATGTTTTTGCCTTGCCCGGAGCTCAGCAGTGCTCCGCTGTGAGTAAACTGGCTTCTGTTATTGTATGTATTAATGAAAAGCAGAGGACCTGAGGGAGACATACATGCACACTCACATGCCACAGCAACACAACCGTCCCAATGTTCTCATACATAATGGGTATCAAAAGAATAACTTTTTACTTATTATTGTTGAAACAGCGATTAGGCATCAATTAATTAGTATTTAGGCCTGGATGCTTATGTTATGCTCCGCTCATAGAATAATGAATTGTAATGTGATTTTATGACAGGGCTGAAAGAGTAAATTTACATATTTTATCAGCATTACACTTATATGAAAATAAAGTTTACTTTTAAACTGGTGTGCTGTTGGTTAACAGTGTAGTGATTATATTATCAATATTACAGAGTTAAAAAGAGAATTAGTGTACATTCACCTTGTGGCCTTTAAAACCATTCTAAATGAATGCTAATGATGCTACATGAATGTGTAGATATGCAAATATATGCTAATGACTTTATAAGGTTATACTCTGAGTCCTTTATTAGTCAATAGTCATGTGCGTGAACATTACTGGCCAGTTGTTAGCGACGCAATTATTGAGTCTCGACATAAAGGGAAACTTTAGAGAATCTAAGGAATAAAAGATAAAGAGCATATACTGTAAGGTGCTATGCATAGTAGGAAGAGCCATACACAGTGCAAATACATTACAAATGAAGGAAAATAGTATTATATATAATCATTTTTAAATGTTGTGTTTACAACTTATTGTGCTGCCATACACACATGGTTTTTCTGCAACTCAGCAAACAACATATAACCTTATAAAGTTATCATACAAAAGTGTTCAATCAAACAGTGTTGCTGACTTTGTCTATCTGCTGCTGTTTTGTTTCACTTCTATTTTACTTTAAACGTGAAAGTGAACAATAACAGTAGCAACGGGTGCCTGAAAACCAGAATGGTGGAAGGTAAACGGAAAATGAACTCTCTGTGAGTTCATCACTACAATAAGTGATCCGTTGTCAATGTGAAAATATGGAATATAGTAATATTGAATATAAGCTGAACAATAAAAAATGTACTGAATAGCTAATACATACATGGTATGTAAAAATCTATATAAATAAATACATATTCATTAAAACATCATACTCCAAATAGAGAGCTCTTTCTATTGTGTGTGTGAGTTTAAAAAGTGACAGTGAAAAGTGTGTCACTGGAAATAATTCCTACGATATGTGAATCAGAATATACTCTGAGCCATTATTGCGTGCTTTGCTTGCAGATCCATCATGGGCAGAGAAATGTATACACTTCTTCCAGGAATCAAATTGCTGGGAAACCCACAGCGGGTGCGGCGATAGAGAGATAATTTAGACCGTCTTCTTGTAGGCGCTTGTGTATATCTTGGATGTGCTGTGTGAAGCCGAGTCAAAAAAAAAAGAAGGAGAAATATGAGTGAGATGCATGTTTATATGAGCCTTTATGTGTGCCAGTGATGATGATTTACGGCCCCTCTCTCCCTTCCCTGGGTGCTGTTCCTGTGTACTGGGCGATGCTGTGAGGCTGCCACGTCTGAAATCTCAACCTCTGCCAGCTTCAATAAACACTCACTACCCGTTATCAAAACCCCTGAGTAAGACCAAAGGCATGATCAAGAGCCACATCTGAGGTGAACCCACATGTAATCTAATCCGTCAGTCTCTCTCTCTCTCTCTCTCTCTCTCTCTCTCTCTCTCTCTCTCTCTCTGCCACTCTTTCTTTTATGGCTCTCATTTGTGGTCGTTTTCCCCGCTCATAATTTGTCCTGGTTTGGAATGGGAACAAGTATTTTTTGCAGCGTCACCCCCACGATCTGACTTAGCTGCAGAGGTGTAATAAATACATGTACTCAAGTACTGTACTTAAATACAAGTTGGAGGCACTTTACTTGAACCTGTTCTCTTTGTGCTGCTTCATGCTTCTAGTCCACTTCACTGGGAAATATTCTACTTTTTACTCCTCTTCTTTTAACTGATTACTTAAGTTACTAATTCATTTATTAATTAAGAATTCTTGCACACAAAACATATTCTTTCTGAAGTATGGTTTTCAGGTACGCTTTACACCACTAAATCCTCAACAGTACCGCGTCGTGATACCCTTAACACTCTCATATTCAGAGGCTTTTCAATTTCTAAGTGAGGACCCAGTGACCATAAGACCATTTCACATGCTGCCATCCGTGCACTTTTGCCCCAACATGCTCTGTCTCCTTCAATCACACTCTTCTTCCTCTCAGACCCACCACCACTTCCTAGAACAGTCATTGCTGGGAAGAATTATATACCCATTTGCTTGGGTCAGTGTTCATACTGTTTTTTCCCATCTCTTATGGGGTGAATTCACCTGTACTCAACAAGATGAATGACTTGATGGCTCTCACTGGCGAAATAGCTGTAGTTAAACAATACGATCAGCCCCCACCCACCCCCCACATACCTCCAATATAATGGACACACTCAAAAAAGGGAGAGAAAAAAAGAGAATGGGTGGTGTGAAAAGGCCAAACGTTGAGAGTAATTGCTGTTATGTTCAACCAGAGAGAAATAAAACAACTTACTAAGAGGGTTGTCTGTCTGCAGCATGCCATGAGAGCCACATATCAAATTGCCCAGGCTGAAGTGGCTGCAGGTTCAATTCCCCCTGAAATGAACTAATTCATTTAAAAGCATTTGATGCAGGGGTGCTATTTTTGATCCTTTTTCTGACAAAACACTCTCAACACAAAGACCATGTATTAATGCTGCTGTAGCTTAACCAGACACCTTCACACGTCAGTGGCTTATAAAAGGAGGCAAGGGACATCGGTTTGAAAAATGTGTATATACTCTGATACCCAGACATCATGTAATGTGGAGTCAGTGAACAGCACTCTCATGTCTGTACGGTCCTGGCTCAAATGTGATGGTTTAAACCAAAGGGCTACCAGAGGGACATTGGATGGAAAAGATTTAACCCGTGGTGACTCCAGCTTTTTCCATCTCAAACCTTTTGTAATGGGTCTGTGTTCCACATCCAAGTTTTTTTTTTCGTAACCTATTTTTGGTTGTGAAGTGTTTAGAACCACTAATACATTTTTATCAGTGAGTGTTAAAAATATATTTTCTTCGTAAAGAATAACTCTGTCTCTAGGGCTAACATAATACACTGTTTTCCATACTATATTAATATTCTGCAGTGGTTCTGAATCACATAAAATTCAACAAAATGAAAGAGTTGTTTCAATTTGGCATTGATACTATTTCTCACTTCACTGAGAACTATAAGGAATGGATGACTTCGCTATACATTGATTTAACACTGAGCATGCAGGGAAGTCACATATGGCGGGTTTAAAACAAATGTACAATTTAGCCATGACCAATTTAGCCTGGTTCAATTCGACCTACTGCGCTCATTTGTGCACATGATGCCATTTAACAATTCATTGCACGGTCACAGGTGACATTTTAAATGCATGCTAGTTACTTCCATACAACATAACATGCTTGTTTTGCTTAACCTATTGGATCTAATATATTCTGGTGACACCGCAACCTCACAGCTGATGTTTTACACAAAATGTTTACCATGTTCATCACCTTAGTTTAGCATGATAGCATGCCAACAATTTCTTATTAGCAAAAAGCGCTTGTAAAGAATGTTTTACTAATCCATCGGGTAGATGATTAAGTTTTACACTATTCAAATGAAAACGTTGATCTATTAATGGTGCTAGGGGAGATGTCTGGGGATCACCAAAGGCATTAGTATTCATCATCTGTGGCCCATGTATGTATCACATACTTCTAGTCTAGACCAAGTGGTGGACCCAAATATAGAATCTTCTTTGGTTGGAAACATCCCCAGTTATTTAAAAAAGGTCAAAGATCAAGTAAAAAGTGTCGTACTACTGTAGTCTCTTGGAAAAACCCAAAGAGGGGGCTTGGCAGCCAGTGCATGGAAGATTTACAACCAGTAATCCATCCTGTGAGGAAGCAAAGGTGCACGCTATCAGTATGACAACATGGCATGGTGGGCCAGCATGAGGTTAAAGGCCCAGGGATAAAGCCATTGGTAATCAAGCCATGGGAAATGAACCTTTCTTAACAGGTTTTTAGTCATTGTGAAGTCATCCCTTCGACTCCAATCAATAAAATACCTCCTCTAAAGACAGGAACGTCTGGGATACACAAGGCAAGTTCAAGGCCTGGATAAAACATCGCCTGGTGTTGGGATTTATGTTGCTGTGAGTGCAAAACAAGTCAGACAAGGGTCCTCTCTAGCATTTTGATTGAATAATAAAATACTGTAGGGTGCATTGCATCGTTGAGGAAGTAGCGGTTAGAAAAGAATCAACAAGCTATTCACCAGTACTCACGTTGATGTCATGATATACATGCAAAGTGGCCAGTCACAACTTCCTTGAAGTTTAATACAGCAAGTGAAGAGACCATCTGCTGTGTAGTAGACAAGCTTACGGTAGTGGCAATGTGCTGAAAGTAAGCTTTGGTGTGCAGTACATTATTTGCCGCAGTCTGGTCTGTTGGCCACAGGGGGCAGTAATTAGCCCACTACACACTTTTAAAAAATTAAGAAAAGCCACTCAGAGTTGAGATTCTGCGACACAGGAAGCATTTTCAGAATGAGAATTCTTGGTTTGAGAAGATAAAAAACAAAAGATTCAATGATTGGGAACTTTCTGTCCTCCAATACAGAGTGTTGCACACTTGCTCCACTAAGCTCTTCATTGGGAACCATGGGGCCACCATTACTTTAAGACTAAGACTTGATTTTTTGCACAAACCTTGGTTGCCACCTCTTACTCTGTTGGTGAGGCTCATTCTAGTATACTTAAATTACATCTTGCCTTGCAAAGACAGTGGTTATTTATAGACGATTCAACAGCTAAATTAACCACCCAATACAATTGAACATGTGGATTTATTACAGGTACCATCCCATGATTCATAAAGCCTGAGGTTCTCAATGAGGCACTTTTCAAACTATAGAGATTTATCGCTGCCATGCCCTGAAAGCCTGTTTCCTAACCACAATGGCCATAATTCATTACTCCTATATGACGCGGCGCATCTGTGTGTCGGAGTATCAGTGCTCTTCTGATTTGCAGTGTGTCTGTGGCAACACAGGCCGAGAGGGGGAGTATGTTTGAAATGTATAGCCCAGATGCACGGCTGGAAGTAGAGCATTCCAACTATGACATTAGCTCATGCAAGTGGGTTGTTGTAAAATGTGTGTCATGTCATTCCTTTTAGATTTTTATTGTAGGACGGTTACATCATTTAAAGCTAAAGTGCTTTACTTCTGTCGCCCTCATGAGGAATTCTGAGTAATTACAATTACAACAACATTTTCATCACATAAACCGTTCATACAAGTTTTTTCTTAGAAGTAGAATCGTCAAGTGAAACACTTCTTGATCTTTCTTGGGATTTGTATCCTGTACCAGTGTCAGGGTGCAACAGTTTGTAAACGCTGCCATTCTAAGAAATACAGAGAAAGTTTTGAGGAGCTGATAGATCATTCAACTTCTGTGTCAGCTCATGTGGCCATGGCTTGAATGTAAACAAGTTACGCTCTATAGCTTTAAGGGTTGGATTTGGTGAACATATAGTCACATTTAATGAAGACATTGTTTTGTTTTAAATTTAAAAAAGAGTTTCTGCACTGATTGTCCCTTTGACCTTGGAAAAGTGCCCCAAACCTCCCAACTGTCAGTTTGCGTTAAGACTTTTCTGCTGACAATCTCGGCCCCTTCACGCCCTCCATCTCCTTCCCTTCATTATCTCTCCAAATATCATAACTTATTCAAAAGCCCTTAAAAGGCAGACTTTACCCTGACACAGCAATATCCACCAGTACTCTGCCAGTTCATTAAAAAACCTCATCTAACATGCACAACGCAAACACACACACACACACACACACACACACACACACACACACACACACACACACACACACACACACACACACACACACACACACACACACACAAAAGCGAATTCAGATTTCTCAGAAGCATTGCCCGGTGGTGCTAACACGTTTCTCTAAGCTGCCATATATTTGAGTTTTATCGGGGTGCAGGTTCTAGATGTTGTCCCCTCTGAAAGTCCTTTGAACACACCAAAAAAAAATGGAGCTTGGCTCTCAGCCGAAAGTGGAATTGACTACATTTGGAAAGCCTGTGCTGTCCGCAACCTGTGTTGCTTTGGTCTGTTACAGGAAGAACTGGAATGGCTGCAGACCTGTGAAATCTTTACATTATGTCATCAACTGTCACATATACCCTGATAATTTTCCCTTCTGGCATCCATGCAGCGTTCAATTACCCGCACCTGGTCGCCATGTTGGGCGAATGTTTTTGATGAAAATCACTTGCCAAGAAAGAATGCCTTTCAATAGTCCCCTCAGTAGAATAGCTTAAGGCTTTATTAGGGACCATACACCTGTCTGACAACACACCCCTGATGTTGTGTTAAAATCCCATATGCAGCTGTGTGTTACTCCGAGTGTCTTTAAGTAAAGTGTCTGTGTGTGTGTGTGTACGTACGCTGTTGGTTAAACGGCCCCTCTTCAGCTTTATTACCTGGCCATGAATCATGAGCCTTCATTACAGCCTGCTCATTGTGCTCTGAAGGTTAAGCAAACCAATTAGAGTTCCCCACACGCCGTTGGGGTTCTCAGCAACAACCACATCCCCACGTCTTGCATTTTAAATAGGCAGACGATTTTTTTAAATAGGGGGCCGGGATTAAAGAAATAAAAAAGGAAGCGGGAGCTATAAGGAATGGGGATGTTTAGTTTAGGAGGCTTGGGATTGGGTTGACGGTTTGTGCAGTGTGCGAGACGAGACAGGGAAAAGAAAACAGAAGAAAAGAAGAGAGAGGGAGGGAGAGATGGAGAAAGAGAGGGGAGGAAATAGACTATAACAGGAAGCAAAAGAGCGAAAGGGAAAGAAAGAAGCCCTATTAGAAGAAATGACACCGTCACGGTTCAGTGAGTGCCTACACTGGGCGGCGGTACTAGCCCCAGTGCTTAATGCTCCCGGGCTGTCAGCGCCCACAGTCAGCAGCACTGCCTGGCTGCACTCCCAGGGGAAAGCTGTGTTGGTCTACTATGCTCTCCATTAACTCTGCCGCTTATTAGAATAGATACCAGGGGAAAAGGGACTCAGCCAACCAAAGAGCAGATCCGATAGAGTGCAGACGTGGCACACTGTAATCACAACGCGGAGAGTGTAATTCTGAGAGTTTCCTCAACAAGCCCGATTTATGGTTCAGATACGGCAGCGGAAGCAGCGCCGCAACACAATTATTTTATTACACTTACGTTTGAAAGCCTGGCGATTTCTGGTCCAAAAAGTTGACTAAACCGTGTCTGTTTGTGATTGTATATTTTTCTTATACAAGCATCGTTAACGGCCATTATCTCATCAATAGTTATTTTTACAATACTTTGAACAAGAAATCTCAACTTCTAAAGGACTTACATCAACCAAACTTTTCCAAAGTCATTCTTAGCACTATTCTGAAGGGTATTACAGAAGGATTTGTTAATTCAGATATTTCTAAAAATAAAATAGCTTGAATGTATGTAATCAACTGGCAAAGTGTCATGATTAAATCTATAAGTTAAAATGTTGACACTATTCACCTGTCTGACCTTAATTGTCTTGCATTCATTTTCTTTGGGTAAATGAACAGTTAGGATGTGTCTGTAAGGATGTAAAAGTCTTTGGCCCTGTGCGTTGAGACTGTTAAATCCCCACTCATCTCTCTCCCATTCTTTGGGGATGCAGGTACACTGAAAGAACTGTCAAAGGAAGTTTGGAGAAATCATATAGCTGTCTCATCCACACACCCCAAGCGGATAAAGGTGGCGGAAATTGTTTTCCCTTCAGAACTGTACAAAGAAAGGTCATTGCGTCGGGGCGTTGTGATGAGGGGAAGTGTTTCATAGTGTACACTGTATGTGGATGTTTTTTTTTGCCTCCTTGTCTTGAAGGATGAAACATTTACATCACTATTGACCTTCTCCTTAGTTTGTAGATATTTTAAATGGGACGGAACTAGACTTATTTTTGTGCACGACTAGAAGAGGTGACAGAGGGACAGCAACACAGGGGGAGAGAGAGAGAGAGAGGGAGAGAGAGACATTGAGCCATCTAGGAGATATGAACATGTGAGGCTGAGGAAAAGGCTGACGCTGGCGCACTAAGTTGGCATATTTAGCATTTCAGAGGGAATAGTAGAATCAGCTAGGAAACAAAACGGCTGGATCAGCACTGACTGACAGAAGCAAGGACTAATGCTCAGTGAAAAAGAAGAAAAAACACCCTCCTCCTCTTCCTCCTTCTGCTTGTTCCTTCCAGCTCCACTCGGCTAGAACAGCATGTTAAAGATGAAGGGCTGTCAGGCTTTCATTGTGTCTGTCTGCTTTTCTCATTGGTGGCACAGAGATTTCAAATTTCCAAACGTTTGTTGTAAGAAAAAAATGATTTGAAATTAAATTGACCAATTTTTTCTTCTGTGGCCAGGAAAAGGTATAGGCCCATTTACCAGTGGAGAAAAGTACAATTGATTGAGTATTTCCATCGTGGTATTTCAGATTTTGTTGATTAAAGCGCCCCATTTGGACAAAATCGGCAGTGTTTTTACACCACCACCCCCTGTTGTCCTAAAGATATTTGCTAGCACGAGCCTGCGTAGTTTATGAATCGAGTGAAAGAAAGACGGCAAAGCACATGGCAACTAGCTAATGTATTTACAGTATATCTGACTGTCTGATTAATAATGGCAATATGACAATGGTGAATAAACTTCAACTTTGATGTGCAGTACTGTTCTTCTTCCGGCTGGGAATTCAGCATTAATGTGTCTTTTAGAGGTAATTTATAATCATTAGAGGACACATGTTTCATAAACATTTAAAGGTTTAGTGAAGAGGGCAAGGCAAGTTTATTTATATGGCACATTTCAGACGCAAGGCCATTCAGAGTGCTTTACAAGGGCACAACACTACATTAAAAAAAGACAGGAGAAAATATTGAAAATTGCATTTAAGAGAAAATAAAATCAAGGAGCAAAAACAGGCAGAAAAAATCTTAACAGTGAAAAGAAAGTGCATTCAAAAGACAGGTTTAAATAAATGATCTCAATACTTTTCTCACAACTCACCCAAACAAGAAATGTAAAAGGTTGTTTCTTCCCGAGATGTCTGTGTTTTCATTGTATTCTTCAACACACGTGTATTATACCCTATCATGTTGTGCTCTTTCTTAATTGCAACCAAAATGACTCTTCTGACAACAAAAACACATATCCCGCTATTTTTTTTAAAGACAGCTTTTAACCTCAAGTGTTTAAATATCTGTGCAGCTTATTTTGCAGATGTACATAACAGTGGTTGAAAATGCCAACTCTGTTAACCTGTGTGCGTGTGCGTGTGTGTGTGTGTGTGTGTGTGTGTGTGTGTGCGTGTGTGCGTGCGTGTGCGTGCGTGTGTGTGTAATGTGGTTTCATGAGCTGCTGGCTTTGCATTTAGACATTCCGTTCGTCCCCTCCTTCAGTCACATTTGGTGGAGGCCGAGCGGGGCTCAGAGGGTCCGGTGCCGCTGCCCCGTCAGCTTGACCCGCTTTAGTAAAAACGCTGCTATCATCATCAGAGAGGGGAAAAGAGCCTGGTAGTGCTGAGCCCCAGCTTCCCATTCACAAACCCCTCTGAAAGCCCCACTCACTCACCACAACCTGATAACTGCTCCAGGTGTCTGGATGCCGTCCAAAAAGCTGCCTATATTCCTCACTCTGTTACACACACACACACACACACACACACACACACACACACACACACACACACACACACACACACACACACACACACACACACACACACACACACCCTCTTTCATTCTCACTCCTACACCCTCTTTCATCCAGTCGTTTACCCGCTGCCTGGAAAGTCTTTGTTACCGCCTTCTTTAGAGGATGATTTTGCATTGATAAACGTGGTTACGAGTTCTTTGACAAAAACGCCTTCAGCCTGTATAGCCTTCACTTATGTGCCTTTCACCAGCAGTTTAACTGTATATGCTGAGATGGAAGTCATATTTACTGCAGTCAGCAAGTTTATTATTGCTTAAATCGTACCATGTATATTGGTTCCAATGTCTTGTCAAAATATCTTACAACACTTAAAGGCACTACGAGTAAGATGGCACGTTGGCGTCCCCTTTGGACAAAAGCGGTAGTATTTTTACGACGCCCGCTGTCGCAAATGCTCGTGCCAGGCGCGTGAGCGTGGACTGAGAAGGGCGCAATATAGTGCATGTTCGTGTGTTGAAAGTGTGAGGACTCTTTTCGGCTCCGTGAGAGTGGTTTTGACACTGCATCAACTAATGCCAGTCAGTACACACACCTGCTTGCAATGAGTTGATTCAGCAGCGTCACCTAACTACTCTCTCTCTCACGGAGCTGTGTCCTCACAGAAAGCGAATGAATGAGAGACGGCAGTTAGTAGACTATGGATCACGATGAGGTAATGTGTTTGTGTTGTTGATGTAAATAATGACTATTTCAGATAATGGTTATCTGATGATGGTGAAGCAAAGCAAACTTTGTGTTAGTACCAACCGCTCATTCATTTAGCAGTCTAGTTTCGCTCTCGTGAAATTGTATACACGTTGCTTGGCAACGTCCTCCCGCCCGCCTATCACTCACTCTCCCTTTTCGCTTTTCTTCATTGCATTCTCTTTTTTTTCTTTGATGGTTCAGCCCCGTTATCAGTCATTTATGACGACAAATAACTGTCTCAAACAAGGCTCCCGCTCCCCTTCCCTCACCTGGAGGGATAGGCTTCTCAAATCGCGTTGCAGCGCCACACTGAAATCTGCAACCAATACGGATATGTGACCATAGAGCCTGCACGAGCGAACCGAAAATCGGACTGGGTGTGCGACCAGACCAAAAGCAGTAATAAAAACTATATAAAAACGTCTTTCTTTGCACTGATGGTCTCGTTTGCTGTTAAAGGTAATTTATGATTATCAGAGGAAACATGAGGTTGTTTAAAAGATATTTAAATGTTACTCGTATCCGCTTTAATATAAGACATTTGAGTGAGATAGAGGGACTTGTATGTCCACTATGTTTTTAATTGAAGATGAGGATTACAAGGCTATTCCTACAAATGTTCAATATGTTTATTTCTGGCTAACTTCAAGATGTATCTCATTCTAGACGGCTTCAATATCACTTAATAATCTTATTTCAAGTATGTTATTATCTTCAATCTAGAACATTGCCACTATTTTATTACATCACACTTGCATTATAGATAATAAAATGGACAGGTCAGGGGAAAAATACTGATTTTTCAAGACCTCTTCTATCTTGACAGGTTTAAATTTTGCATCTTATTTCAAGAAATCTTTGAAAGTGAATTTCCACTTGTTCCATTCTTACTCATTAAGTTAAATCCGCCTTGTATTGCTGTGTTGTGTTTTTTTTCTAACATATTTTTTCAAGAGGCTTTTTTTTCCCAGTGATGCTTTTGTAGCTGCTGTTTCCAAACGATTATTTTGTATTGTCAAATCTCTTTGGATTGTTTGTAAAAAGCAAGGTAAAAAAACAAGTGTGTTATTTTTTTTGCCAATTTATGGCTACTATATTATTCATTTGCTAGCGTGTGAGTCATCCTGGGTAAATAAATGACCTTGGGGGAATCCCTGTGGTCATATATAATGCACTGGATCTCTCTTATATTTGTTCCGTGTCGAGCAAAGCAAACTGTTTTGTTGGGGGAGATCTTAGATGTTATAACCTGTTCTCGAGGGCATGGGGCTTGGGGCATAAGTAATTCTTCCAACCATTTTCCCCCCATTTTCTACTCCTACACCGCTGTTGTGTAAGTGGTCAGACACTCCTGCCCATGTCCCTAAGGACAACACCAAAGATCCCTGGCCAAATTAAAAACTTATTGCTCTCTTCTTTTCCGGCAGCCCTCACCAGAGTACAATGCAAATGCTCCAAAAACTCCATTCAAGTTCTACGTGACTGGAATGGGAGAGTGCTCGTTTGACCCAGTTTCTCATATTATCACAAAGTGTTGAACATGCAAAAAAAGGGGGAAGATGAGCCTTTAAAATGAGAGGGACCCCAGTATATAACCTGGAGGCACATGGCTTGTATCAAATCTACCCCCAATGCAAGGCAATCAGTTTGCCAGGAGAGGAGACATTCAAGTCTGTTTGATATATTCATGTTGTAGTCGTCCAGCGTGCACCTGCATTGCCTTTGGTCTGGTCCCTGCCCTTGCTTGCTTCTTGGCTGTCTTAGCGGATGGCAACCAGTCCCCCTCTGGCACTTCAGGTAATGGAATCATGAGGAGAGTATCAGTTAGACTTAGAGGACGTGAGCAGCTCTCCTCAGTGTGACTAAAGAATCTGACGAGAAGAGCCGTCAGCTTACCGTCATATCATAACTCCCAATGCGCCATCATCACTGATCAGCTAGTGGATGTGCTGATAGAATAGTGTCATTTACCTATTTGATAGACTTCATATAAAAGATACGTTGAACACATTTGAACACAACTGCCAGCTTTTTAATTTAGACTTCATCAGTTATCAGTTAAACGGCCCGCCGTACAATTAGGATAACTTTAATACTACAATTACAAAACTGTCAAGGGATCTAAATTCCATTATAGACAGTACAAAAGGCAGCCAGCGCTAACTTGGGATATGGCTCTGTTGTTGCACAGCCAAGTAAGAAAGGTTGTGTGGACAGAGTTTTATTTTTAAATGGGAATGGAAGGGAATGTGCAAGACCTGTTTCTTTGGATCTTAGTCAAAAAAGATACTCTGCTTCTAAATAACTTGGACGGTGCTTTCTCTCTTTTTTTTTAACCAAAAGGAATACAGATGTAAATGTAATATTTAAAAAAGTCATAATCGTTGGTAGCTGGTAAGTAATAGGAAGCTTGTTGTTGTCTATTAATGTTTGACCTCGAGGTATTGTTGTAGTCAAGTCCACCTAAACTTAGACCATGACCGGACGGACCAGTATGAATCCCATTCAACATGACACAATTACGATAAAATGTGGGACATGCATAGGCACTCCTACAATGGATGCATTAATTATCCACACAGTTACTAGCTTGCATGATTGGTCTTGAAATACAATCTTCTTTATCTCAGACAAGACAAGATGGAGTTAAAATCTTGCCATGCCAAATATCAAACGGCCCCATTATTCTGACATGTCAATAGTCCGACATATTTCCCATTGGACCGAAAGGCCATTGATCTGACAGCCCTTTATCTTATAGTTGTATTTGTATTTTCTTGTTAGAGAGATGTGTGGCTTTGTTTTAATTGTGCCACACACTGGCTTTTGCTGAACCAAGCCACATGGTCACAAGTTAAAAAAACAACACATAAGATATTAAAGTTAAAAACATCTACGGAGTGTGTGTATATTCAGAATAATTGACCCTTCGGACTAATGGCCTTTTGGGAAACATGTCGAACTTATTGAGCTGTCCGAATAATGTACTGTCTGACTATATTTGACAGTCCCCATACATACAAATGTGTGGTGGAGACATGGCTAACAAACAGTAAATTCATTCAATACACAAAAGAATAATGTGCCGAACACTTATTCAAAGTGACAAACAGATGACAAGTTCCTGAAAAGTGAGATTTGCTGAAAGTCAAACATTTATGGCGAAATAATAGACGGAGCTTACGTTTGTCAGAATTAAATTGAAAGTCTGTGTAGGCTAATAAAGATGTTCAAAGAAGTCTAAATATAACACATCTCTTTCTCTCTCTCTCTCTCTCTCTCTCTCTCACACACACACACACACGCACACACACACACACACACACACACACACACACACACACACACACACACACACACACACACACACACACACACAAACTTCGCTTCCTGTGACGCCAGCCATGGTTTTTCAGTGTGTATTCTCAGGCATTCCCTCACCATTCTCACTTATCTTACGCCTTTCACTGCAGATGGTGCAACAAACAAACTGAGAGCATTTTGAGTCATGTGTCATAAAAGGCAGACCACTTATTGAAAACATATTCTTTCCACCCATTCTCTATGATTGACTCAAATGAAAGCGTTTTGCAGGCTCATCCACTTTGCATCAAAGAGGTGTCTGTCTCGGGATCCAATTTACGACAAGGGAGTGCCGATGGAAGCTTAAGCCTTTCCTTTTTGCCGCGGTAGGAGGGCAGCGTCGTGATTAATTTAGGCTTGTTTTGTCAGCGCAGGAAGCCACAAAAAAAAATAAAAAAATAAATGGAAAGCTCATTACAATCAGCTGGGTTTTGTCAGAGTCTCCCATCTAATCTCCCATAGAGAAAGCCGAGCGATGCAGCCTCTCTGAATATGCATTGATGATAATTGCATGAGTTATGCATGAGTGAGCGGTGGCACTTTTTTTTTAAAAACTATCCCGCCCAATAAAAGTCCTCCAAAATCCTGGAATTAGAGCCTTTGTCACAATCCCTCAAAATGTTTGTGTTAGGAAGGAACCCAGCTAAATCACTCGCAGGGGCCATTCTCGAATGTGTTGGAATGCAATGCTGAATGAGTGTTTGACGTGGCAGCATTAAGATAACAGTGGCTTGTTTGTTTGACTATTTACCCAAGGCTTGTACTGAAAGCCATTAATAAACACATTGTAAGCTTGTCATGTTAACGTTCAGCCTACACTCCGCTATCGGTATGTTGCATGCCCTCCGTTTTGACTTTTGGACTTTCACTGACATTACCTGCAATTAGGCCTTCTTAATTGCCAGTAAACAGACTGGAGTGAGGAAGGTGATTGATGGTTATATGAAAGTCAATAGAGTGATGCGTGCGTTGACCTTACAGTGAGCTGGACCATGGGTGTTGACCCTTGGATAAAAACACACACCGGGGGCCTCCCAGACGGCCCGAGTGTGTGGGGGCTGTTGCAACGTATGCCCCTGAGCTCTACTGTTAGCATTGATGGATGATGGATGAACTTCTCACCTTACACCCCCTTCAAGGTTTTGTCTGCAAGTGCTGCAGCGTTTTACCAACAACAACCTCACCGTGCTGTGTGCAGTGGTGGAAGTATTTAGACCTTTAATTCAAAGTTAAAATACCACAATGTCAAAATGTTCAATACAAATAAGTGTAACGGCATATATCTACTTAGCTGTCAAAGGTAAATAGCTTATTATATTATATTATTATTAATGATGCATGAACATGTGAGCAGAATTATCATTGTTGTTGTCAACATGGAGCTAATTCTTTACAGTATATATATTTTCAATGTTCAATCCATATGCAGCATCTGTGAACTGATGTATGCTCTGTATCTAAGGTCTTCCTTTGCACATTATTCCTACCATAGCTTCCAGATGAATGTAGGGGTGTTCACACTTGCATATATATTGTACCTATACTATATTTTCTTGTAAAAACGGATAAAATGGATGTACTAGCTTAAGTACATCAAAATGGTTGAGAAGCACACTGCGTTAGTGTATGCACTTTAAACCAGTGGTTGTGTGAGAGCCAGAGCTGCTTTTATATCTTTTGATGCAAAGTCAAACTGAAGTCTCATCTCTTGACAGGCAAATTGCAAAGCTGTGTTAGTCGTGTTTTTACATTTACTGCTTTCAAAAGCAAGAGGCCTAATAATTCAACAAGCTGTATGGCTATATGCACAGGCTGCTTTTCACTGTTTATTTTTTATTGGTCTAGTATACATTTGTATCAGGTCAAAAAAACTGGAGATCTGAACGTCTCTATTCAAGTCAAGATCGTAGGGAGGAGAGTCTCACATCAGCCAGGCCTTAGTCAGGGACTCTGTGTGTGTTTGAAGCTGCACATATGAATATTTAATATTTACCGTGTATCAAATGACTACATGTTTTGTGTTTACACTGCAACGCATGGTGCACAATTTGGGTGTAATGCTCAGTGGCATTTTGTTTTGGTCGCAGACTCGCAGTCCTGAACTGACCCCCATACGCACGATGTCACGCGAACCACACTGTCGCACAGAAGTTGATTTACGATTCCATTTATAAGTAAATGTGTAAGGAGACTCAACCAATTTGTGAACAGATTGTTGGGATTGAGATGTGAACGGCTTCACAATAGAAGATTTGATGCTAAATTAATAGTTGTCAAGAGCTAGCTTTTAACTATATCTGTCTAACCCTGGCGCCCTAGCAGCATATTTATGAGAAATGTCAATCTAGAATGACATATTCAGGCGTACAAAGTCCGATATGACTGTTCAGACTCAGGTCCCATGGCAGAAAATCGGATCTGTATTGGATGTAGGACCACATTTGAAGGTGATAATTGAAAAGATTACATCCAATGTAATTTGTGCTGTACACACGCTGATTCTAAAAACAAAAAACGTCACATATGACCACATTGGAGCATTTATAACTACAGCCTGAACATAGCCTGATGAACCATCAGCTAAATACCATTGGACTGAGTAGATCCCTTTAAGTTTAGAGAGCTTTTATCATACTTCAGCTCAGTGTTTTGGGTTTAAATCCTGTACGTTTTCAGTTTTGTTCACTCTCACTGCTCGCATCAGCAGGTAGTGTACAGTTGAGTTATTGTTTGGAGTTGCCTGCTGCTGCTTGAAATGATGCACCAACTACACCCAGCACCAAACAGCACACAGGCAATGTTAGCGAATGGCTGGTGAACACAGTGGAACATTTAGCAGTTAAAGAGAGAATTTTTCCTCAACAGTGGGATACCAAAACACAGAAAAAGAGTGAATATTGGATTAACAACCATCAGTTGACTCCAAACATGACTCTAAACAAATGTCAATGTTGCTGCTCTGTCGGCTGCTAACATAGTATCACCTCCATACAAGGTGATACTATGTTTATAATTGGTCGGTTTACAGCTTGTTGTGCTGCTTTCAAGTCTCAAGTTTCAAGCGATCCACTTTCCAGTGAAAGTGTTCCATTTGCAGCGTTTCTATCCACACTTTGGTGGAAAACAAACAAGTGGGCTCATAAAACAGACACATAAGTCCCTGACAGATTACCCACAATGACTACAGTGATTGACAGCTCACTTCCAGCTCAGGGTGAATGCTACTAAAGAGGCTTTTCCAAAACATCTTTGAGGAAATCCTTTTCTTCTCAGGTATAGTAGTTGTTCCCCGCAGTTTGAGGAGGAGGCAGTGTCCCCTCCGTTAGCCGATTAGCGGCAACACTCTAAAGTGCAAAACCAACGTTGAGCCTTTGAAGTCTGTTTGCATAGCATCGCCTCTCACCACAGACTCGTATATATCCCTCACACCCATCATTTATCCACTCCCACTCTCACTTTATCCCCCCCTTCCCCCTCATAACTTTCTTCTCTCATCTCCCTGAGCCAGATCTCTGCCATATTCCTTTTTTTTGCCCATGGTCCGCCAGCTGAGGCAGACTTATTTAACAAGTGCCAGGGCGCTGGATGTGGCGGCAGCTGTGGAAGAAAGCGTGTTGATGTGGCCCTCTCTATCTCTCTATACCACAGGAGAGTGAATCCCAGGGAGGGAGTCTCCAGATGGGCCTCGGTTTGAAGCAGTTCACCCCTGGTTCCCCTAGATGAGCTCCATACGGTATGGCGCTTGCATATCTGAATACTAAATGCAAGTTGAGTGTAATTAATTACCTGACTGCATTTAGGTTTTTATTTACATACTTACCACACCTGATACTTTTTGAAAGAGTTTTACAATCCATGCCGAAGTGGATAAAGTCTAGAATCCCATAAAGTACCTGGATATTTATTTTTCATATGTATGCCCACTGACCCCTGTCACCACGCGTGCAAACTGTGTGACAGATGCTTTGATCTATTCCTGCCTCAGTGCTCCTCTCTCCTGTGAATAGTACAGGCGGCTGGTATTCTGCGCGCGTGCCTCTGTGCTGACTCTGCTTTTCCTCTGCATCTCATTGATTCGGGAGCCCTGAGTGATAGATGGCTTTAATAAAGCAAGGTGCAGTCCCCCCCCAAATAAATGAGCAAACGCAGGATTTATTACCAACATCTGCATTTTAAGGGGAGTAAACAGGGCCTTAGCTGGGAAAAAACACAGTTTCCACTCACACAACCCCAAAGTCTGACCCAGAAACATGGAACAAATTCAGGAGCGCACACACACTGCTGTTCACATATGCGCAGACACTGTACATTAACATGCCTAACACACCCAGGCATACACACACACACACACACACACACACACACACACACACACACACACACACACACACACACACACACACTCACACTCACACTCACACTCACACTCACACTCACACTCACACTCACACTCACACACACACACACATTCATGTTGGTACTTTTATTATCTTTGTGAGGACCGTTTTGACAGAAACACAGATACATTAACATGCTTATCACACTGTCTCTCTCAGGCGCATGCACACACACATACACACACAGCATTCCCTGGCCCCTTGACCAGGCGTGTCCAAACTACGGCCCGCGGCACGTTTTCTATTTGCCCGCGGCCGATTTTAAAAATATAATGTAATGTGGCCCTTTCAATCTTTTTTATTTTATTTCTTTTTTTTTGGGGGGGGGGGAATCCATGTGTCCTTCTTCAATAGCTTCTTATTCATCTGACACAGTGTCTCCAAATTATTTTTTCATACAACATTCTTCAGATTAAGCCTCTTAATTTACCTCTCAAAGTGCACCAGATCCATAGCCTGGCATTCCCAGACCTGCCACTAGGCGCTGGCAAATTAAATTTGCTGCGCCTGTTGGTCTGGACACTCTCCATTGAAGCTTTTTCAGAGAGTCCAGAAATCCTGACTCACGTTTCAATTGGTTCTATCTAATATGGGCGCGGCAGAGCCCTTTGTATGGCGCTCTGGGGCGGACGTAACCGAATGACGACAGTGACGTGCATGCGACGTCAAAGCCGTGATAGTAAACATCAAAGATGGCTGCGGATATGTTGTGTGAGTTTGAGACTGCTTTGGCCTCGACCCTTTACGATTTGGAAGACAGCACTCAAATCTTTCATTAGCAAGTAAGTGGAATGTTCTGTTTTGCCGACCGACCATGGCAAAAGCTTAATTTAACAGTTTAACAGCTGTTCGCTAAACGAACGGGGCTTAATACGTCACCTTGTGCATCGCTCTGATTGGTTGTAGTGCTATCCAACTGCGTGCAGTGGCATTTGAAATGCACGAGTAGGAGCCGCCCCTTGAGTTGGAAATTACTATTGTTCGTGGCCAGACCCTCTATCGTTCAAGATATCAGGGTCTAGATTTCCAGGCTACCAGATTCATGCATTTCACTTTAACAAGTTAAAAAAATCTACCGGGGGGGCATACCCCCGGACCCTTCTAGTAGGGTCGGGATCTCAGCTGGCTACTATTTTCACCCAGCTGGACATTGGAGGCAATAGCAGAAAACACTGGGTGTCTGAATGGCATTTAACAATAGTCAATGATTTGGTCAGCCCTAACATTGGAGAGGGGCCCCCCTTATCAAATTCTGCTTAGGGCCCCATGAAGGCTTGGGCCGGCTCTGAGGGGAAATGTGTCTGTTTAATTTGCAAGGAAAGTGTTGCCGTGAATTACAATTTATTTATTAATTTACGAAGACACTATGAAACTAAACATCAGAGCAGCTACATGTCCTGATAAATGTGTTATATTTGCAAAGTGGCCCGGCCCTTTGTAGATTTTTCTGTATGTGGCCCTCAGTGAAAAAAAGTTTGGACACCCCTGCCTTAGACTAACCCTAACCTAGACCCCGATACCCCAATTATACTCTGTCTAGCCAGAACAGCCCTTTGAAAATCTGTCACATAGAAAGGACTAGCCGAAATGTCCTCACTTTTCAAAAGCCTCCGCATAAGGTCAAAAACTCAAAGGGGTTTACAAGAACACACACACACACACACACACACACACACACACACACACACACACACACACACACACACACACACACACACACACACACACACAGACACGTCAATGCACACAATTCCAATCCCTGTCCTTTCCCTTTCCCTGTCCTTCAATCTCTCTGTCACTTAAGTCTTGCGTCTCCTAGCCATCCGTCTTTCCCCTTCAATAAAAGGAGACCTTGGTTTGTAGAAGATCTTTTTGGCATCTCTCTTCTTCTCAGTATAACTCAAGTTCTTCAATCCCTTCTTTATTTCCCTTTTGTCTTTACCCTCTTATTCTGACTGACATCCCCTCCTTTTCCAAAGTGCAGAGCGGGTCCTCTTTGAACCAAAGTGCTCATCACTAGTATGCCATCATTCATAATGGTCTTTTTTGTCATAAATTCGCAGCACATTTCATTTGCTCTCACCCTTTTTATTTCTTCTTTTTTTTGTTGCCACGGCAGTGCTACAGGCTGCTTAGTGTTGGTGATTTATCCATGCACAGTGCCAGTGGAGCTAAATCTCTACTCCCCCTTGGCACTGAAACAGTAGTGTGCATGGTTTAATTTCAGCTCTGAAAAAGACTGTCGTGCCGCAGTGATAACGCAGGGCCTGTTTGCCAGTGATTGGACTAATTAATAGGCTCACAGATGATTCGCGGCTGTCTCACCGAGCAGTCATAGTGGATGAGGGCGGAATAGCAGAGAGCAAAAAAAAAGAGGGAGGCCAGAACTAAAGTGGCTTGACCTGTGAACTTTTGAGCTTCTTTAGAACAAAACTGTCGGTTCACTTGTTAACTTTAATGTGTAAGAAAAAAAGAGAGACGGAAGCTATTAAATGCCAGAAAATTGCATTCACACGCAGGTGACCGCAATTTTTCCAAGCATGCTTGTTTATTAATGACAGCATCTTGACAACTCAGTAGATAATTACAAACACATTTCGCCGCTCTTCCATGGGGCACATTTCCCCCCCTGTGTACTCCCCGCAGCTGCCTGAAAATCTGATACCCTTTAAGCTACATGCAGGACTTGGTCCCTCACTGTCTCTCCTTCTCTGTCTAAATACAGATGACCCACACTGCAGCTTTATACACTGAGTGCTACTGTGATAGCCATCCCTCTGTGATTAGGACTGGAGCTCTTGTTAAAATGAAAGACATGGTTGTGTTTGCCATGCATGCATTAGTCAACAATATGTTCCACCAAGGGGAGTACTGCATGTGCATGGACTCCACTGCTGACAATGATGAATGACTATAGTGTACACCGGTTAGGCAATTTGTCCCCAAACTTTAAATCACAAATTAAGGTGTCAGCCATACGTTCTATGTTTATAAACACACACACACACACACACACACACACACACACACACACACACACACACACACACACACACACACACACACACACACACACACACACACACACACACACACACACACACACACACACTCTCTCTCTCTCTCTCTCTCTCTCTCTCTCTCTCTCTCTCTCTCTCTCTCTCTCTCTCTCTCTCTCTCTCTCTCTCTCTCTCTCTCTCTCTCTTCTCTCTCTCTCTCTCTCTCTCTCTCTCTCTCTCTCTCTCACACACACACAGTAACCTTTAACAAATTCAAGACATGTTCTTGTTCATCACACATATGCTCCCTGTCTTTTTCTCATATGTTAAGCATTGCACATTAAATGCATTAATAAAAAGAACTGTAGCCTATACACTTCAAAGACACAGCCAGCAGCAGGGTGACGGTGTTTTAACAGAGGGGCGCCCTACAGCAGTGTGAGATCCTCCAGTGCATTTGCTTCACACACATTTGATTAACCCAGTTTTACCCGGTGTAAAGGCACATCATGGGGGCAATTGCTTGTGAGACACGTGAATCTCTGCAGTAGCGGGCGATAGTAGCAGGTGTGTGTGGGTGTTTTGTAATTTGCTTTGGTGGCTTTTAGCAGGGCTGTGCTCATCTGACACCCCATGCTAATTTAAGGAGGTCCTGGTGGCCCATATCTTCACTTGTAGAGCCACTTGACTATTAATGAAGCTGATCATGAATCATTCCTCACTCCGCAGCCTCAGATTCATGTTTTACTACTGTCTGTGTTATACAGAGCCATCAATGTTTTACAATGTGCTGCTCTTCATTCCTGTCAGATCCAAAAACCTTCGCTATCTTCCCAAAATCCATAAATATCTGTTGAATAATTGATTTCTTTTCATGGGGTCGTGAGAAGTTACAAGAAAAAAAAGAAAGGAAATCAAATATGGATACAAGGAGATTTTACATTTTCCTCCAAGCACCAGACACCCGTGGATGTTGTTGTTTGGGCTAAATCTAGATGCCCGAACAGGCCTTTATTTACCCTTGAAATAGTGGTGAACTGGGCTGTATGCATCCAACCCAAGATTGACTTCTGTTTTTCGAAATAAATATAGATTTTTTTAACATACCCGATATACTTTTGTTGACTTATGTTCTTTCTTTATTTAACCGAACATGGTTAAGATGTCGGCAAAGTTGTCCACATCGTCAACGTCATTTCAAAGATTTTTGCTTGGTGGGTTCCGCGCATTTCAGAAAAAAATAATTTAATAGTCCTTTTTAGATATGCGCCTTGTCAAGTGAATGTGATAGCAACTAAACATGTCCCCTGCGCCCCACTCTTACATAAAACAGTCTCATCAGGTCTGAACCAATACAGGTATGAATTTCCTTAACATTTACAAAACAACAAAAGTGTGAACTGAACACAGTCACAGTCCAATTATATACATGTCTTTCGTTTTATCTCGCGGTCTCAAAGGTCCCGCTCCATTTTTTATTGGATCACAAAACGCTTGTGTGACAAGACCACCTGAGAACTTGCTGTGCCTTCTGTCTTCTCCAGCTGAGCCTAAAGCAGGTCCAAAGGCCCAACAGGAGAAGAAGAAGAACGCACTCAGCCCCGAACAAAACGCTAAGCCCTCCCAGTAGGGCCAATAGTGTGCAATTTCTGCCTTTAACTACATAACATTGCTTCTCTGTATGAACCTCTGGGGTCAAAATCATTGTGTATTCCTGAGCTACCGATTCAGGGTTTTGCTTGGGGGAGTCCGTTGGCAAGCTGTTAGAGCAAGGCTGTAAATGATTCATACGGCACAGGCAGGCAAGTCCATGCTGTTGCTGATTTTAAAGCATCAGCCGAATGATGTCCTCTAAACTCAAGGTCTGGGGGTCCCTGAGTGGATATTACGCCTCAGGTTAGTCCTATTAATGAGGAAGAAGTGATTCCCCACCCCCCCTGCCAACCCACCCTGTGTACTGTTGTTCACATATGTTTGGGGGAGACTTTTTGACGAAATGTGCCATTGGAGAACCATTAGTCCGGGACGTGCTTCAACTCACTTGCAAAGCTGATCTTAATCTGCTCTGGGACAATCTGCTGCTGGCACCATTCCCCCGAGACGGAATGTGTCAATCTACCGCAGTAGTGAAATATATATACACCTCTTGTACTTAAAACTCCTCTGTTACTCCCTTCTCTGGGGGACTCATCCTCTCATCTTCCTCCTCATCTCAATCTGTCTTTATTTCTTTCTTCCTCTCTACCTCCCTCCGTGAGCTCCTATTTCACCGCCAGTCAATCCGCCGGAAGATGAAGTGGCAGGATAAGGTCGCGGCATCTGTAAAAGGCCCTCATTGGGGCCTTAATGAATACCATTAATTCAATCGGGGGACTTGTTTGGATGGCCGTGGCCTTTGTCCAGTCGTGATTAAGCGATGCTATCAGTTATCAATTGTAATGAGCTTTTGTGGCAGTGGGAGAGACGGGCGCCGGCTGGTGAAATAATAACATCTCGGTCCGATTATAGCGGGGTGTAAGGCCAGACACCTATCTCATCCAGAAGCTAATGATATGGTGACGGGTGGGAGGTAGTATGTAATGTGCGTGCAGTATTTACTAATTCATCACTGGTCAGAAAGTTTTGATGAGATAGTGAGTGCGCTAGCTCGTTTGACACGTCTTTGTTATTAAAATCTAATGTAATTAAATTCCTGTAAGGCAGCTGTAGTAAAAATCTGTTATATCAACAATGGAGCAAATTATTTGTGTAATGAGAATAGGGATTGCTTGTAACGGCAAACCAAGACAAATCACCCAACACTGCACTCCCCTTCAGATCTACCGAGCATTAGCATCTCTTAGCATTTCTCTTTCATCGCTCTTATCAATGTCGAAGTTACCAAATAGCTCGTTGCATTACATTGTTTTGTAATTTTGTCTTCCTGCGTTGACCATCATCAGAAGGTGGTGGAGAAGCAAAAAAGAGCAAAAGTAAATATTGAACGGACATTGATCAGGTGGGCCAGAAACACAAACAGAACTAATGAATTCCATTATTGCTCCGTATCTGCAGTTGGATGTGAGTATATGCAATTTTTTAAGTATTTTTTAGTAGTTGATAATATGCCAATGTTGCTGCCCTAAAGAGGCAGAAAGAATGAGTTAATGCAAGTTTCTCATATCCCAAATTCCTATGTTGCTTCTTGTATCCTTGGTCTTGGTCTTGATGTTTACCAGACTAAATCTGGTTGTAAATCTACAGTTTTTAATTATTATTTTTTTTCACATATGATTATTGTTCTAATAGCATCAATCTCTCACCGAACTCTCTTGAAGAAAGTATTTTTTTTATAAATACATGTTTAGATATAATCTTATGAATTCATACGATGTTGTAATAGTAAGTTAGATTTCTTAAGCTATATTAAAAAGACATAATACCAAATTGGCCCAGTTTTAACCAAGATATCTTAACATATTTTAGTTCATACAGTACTGTATGAACTAAAATCCCAGAGTCTTGACTTTGTGTTTTGCTGATAATTTTTCTGTAATTGTGGATTGCTTGTCATGTCAGCAATGATGATGTTCGTGCACACTCGTCGTCATTGAGAATGCAGCATCTGTATGGTCGTCGCCCTCTAGATTTAAATAATTCACACAAAGCACCATCTCCATTCAGTTTTTATGAGCCCCCAGTGGCAGTTTCAAGGCAGTTTCAGCCTGTTTATATCACAATCTCCCTTATGTGCCCTTATTGCATTTTGCTGTGGGCTGCAGCCTTGTGAAGCTCCTAACCTCCATGTTCTCTTTCTGGGTTTTTTAATAAACAAGGCCCTGCGACTATTAGGATTCTGTAGCCTTTATACAAAGAGCGACTGTCTTTGTGTAAACACTCAACACAACTATGATTCATGGCACAGGTTATTATAACGAGCGTACATACGACTTTTAAGATAAAACCCAAGGGCAAATTCCTGGATGGCTTTGGAAGCCTAACAACAAACAAAACAACAAACAGCCCGTTATGCAGAGGCGCCAATAGTACTGAGAATGGCCCAGTGTGCGGCTAAGCAGAGCCGCAACCAGGCCCGGAGTGATGCGCTATTCTCATCTCTCTCATAACATTATTAAAAGTTTGAGCCTGCAGGCCGCAAGGGTTTAGCGGAGGATTATTATTTCAAGCTCCCTGCAAAAATAAATCAATCCTTTATCAAAGTCCGCAGTCCCCATGAACTGCGTAATCAAATTGAACAGTGTTTCTAGGCAAGTATCCCGTTACTGTTCTATTAAATTAAGCTATTGCTGAGGGGAGATATAGCTCCAATATAGCTTTGCACGTAATACAAGGGGTGTTATGCGCAGACAATTGAAAAAATCCCATAAATTTGGTGCTGTAAAACATTTTTCCTGAAGGATTCTTTCTTTGAAGTTTTCTCTCTCTCTCTCTCTCTCTTTCTCTGTCTCTCTCTCTCCATTACTGTCGGAGTGCAGAAAATGTTTTGTGTGGAGGAAAACGAAAAATATTGCAATTCTGGCTGTGAGTAGTATAGGTTGGCTGTCGCGGCTGCAGACATTTTACCCCATGTGCCGGGCTAAATCCTCATTTCTTCCCAAACTCTTTCCACTCTTTAACTTTGCATGAGGTAACCAAGAATGGCCCCTCTGACATTTAGAGAGAATATATTGGGCCAGACCCCGTTCCCCATTGTTATATGACATATTCCTGTAATGCAATTTCTGAACAAGAATATCTCTCCCGCTGCTCCGTCTCGCTCTCTCTCTCTGGGTATGCCTGAGAGCGAGCTGTGATTGGACCAGGCCTTCTTGCAGCCTCGGCGCTTCCATTCAGCCCGTCTCCCTGTTGAATAGCGGCCGTCAAGCGGCGGTGCGGATGAAGTGTTTTCGCTGTTATGGTCAATGAAGGAAATGACAGTGAATTTGAAAATATGCTGATGACTCCACTTGAAACAGCAATTTCTCTGATTTTAAAAGAGTCAGTGTTTCCATCACATCCCCCCCCCCCCACACACACACCCCAGCCCTTTTACCTTCCAATCCCACCCTCCCCGGCTCCTTCACACACTTTCCTATTATGTTGGCAGGGATTTCACCTTTGAGATGAAGTGAGATTTTATTGTCCACGGCAATAGATACAATGGCTCTGAGACCACAGACTGCATTATTTTTTGCAAATAAGACTGCATTTCTGCTTTTGTTTTTTCCGTTTGATCCAGTCAGTTCTCTCTCTCTCTCTCTCTCTCTGTCCCTATATATATATATATATATATATATATATATATATATATATATATATATATATATATATATATATATATATATATATATATATATATATATATATATATATATTAGGGCTGTCAAACGATTACATTTTTTTATCAGATTAATCACAGGATTCTGTGGATTAATCACGATTAATCACGATTAATTTTACCATTCGAAATATGCTTGAAAAATTCAAATTTTCTCTATATATTGTTGTATGAACGGAAAGATAAAGGACAGAAGGTAGATATGTACATTTAAAATTAGTATTGTTATTAATTAAAAATCCAAATTATGGTTTTAATACTGAAAATAAATTTAAATCAAACAAAAATATATACCTACCACACCATAATTCAATTGGTCTGTCTCTTTACTATGTCTTTGGGCAAGTATAGGCTATACTGTATAATGGCATTTATTTTGTGAATCTATAGGTTGTGCATTCTTGAATACAACTTGATTACAGTCCGCGGTGTGTGTGTGTGTGTGTGTGTGTGTGTGTGTGTGTGTGTTTGTGTGTGTGTGTACGTACGTTTGTACGCGCAAACACGTCCTAGGGGACTGTTCATTTGTACCAGGAAGCCGACGTTATGTTGTCTACTCACACACACCTCTGAAAACTGCAGACGTTTGTGTCCTCGCGGGCTCTGAATAGAGCGGACAATGTTTCTCCTCCTGTTGCTCCCGACATCAACTGTCACCCGCGGCAGTTGATTTTATAAACTATCTATGCCCCCGACACAGACGTGACCGTTAGCAGTTTAAAACACGGCATGGGCTAGCGTGCTGTTATGTTTGGCTGCGCGCAGCTACTGATCCTGGGTCAGTCACAACTTAGAGTGACTGTAGTACAGAGCCGGTGGGATGCACGGGGCGGATCTTTCTGCACATGCGTTAATTGCGATAAAAAAAATTAACGCGTTAATTCCAGAAATTAATCACTCTGCGTTAACGCGATAATGTTGACAGCCCTAATATATATATATATATATATATATATATATATATATATATATATATATATATATATATATTAGGGCTGTCAAACGATTAACATTTTTAATCAGATTAATCACAGGATTCTGTGGATTAATCACGATTAACCACGATTAATTCTACCATTCGAAATAGGCCCAAAAAATTAAAACATTTTCTGTATATTGTTACAAGAATTGAAAGATAAAGGACAGAAGGTGAATATATACATTTAAATGTAGTTTTTTATTCATTGAAAATCCAAATGATGGTGTAAATACTGCAAATCAATTATAATCAACTAAACATATGCTACCACACAATACTTCAATTTGGCTGTCTCTATTCCTATGTCTTTGAGCAAATATAGCATAGGCTATATAATGGCATGTATTTGGTGAATCCATGGTTTCGCATTCCTGAATACAACCTGATTGCAGTTTGTGTGTGTGTGTGTGTGTGTAGAAAAGGCCCCAAAGTTCATAAGTTAGTGTTTGATATTTCTTACAGTGTGTTAAGATGTGTTTTATTCAGTGTAACTGTCAGTTAGGGCCGTGACGTCAGTCGGCCGGAGAGTCTGTTTAGTAAGTTTCCTTTCTCTTCTCCCTCGGTCAGATGTGTGAGAGTGCATGTTGCCGTAGTAATCGATCATTCCACATGTGAAACCTGTTTATTTGAGTTTATGTTAATCACCCGTGTGTGAGTAAATAGCCTACATGCAGTCCCGATCGCTGTTATAAGTTAGGCTATAGTTTATGCATGTTATTAACGGCCACGATTCGCGGGTCGCAACAGCTGTTGTAACGTCTCCTCACGAGCGGAGTTTAAGCCTTTGTTTCTTTTCCTGTGATATATGCTGCTGTGTCTGTGAAAGAAGGAAAATAAAGAGCGGATAAACCATACTCCTACTCTCCTCGTCTCATGCTTATAGTCTGACGTTTTTGGCCATAAGTGGTGTTCTGGCCGACACCTCTGAAGTGAAACCTGTGATACAAGCAGATCAGTGCGGTACCGGTACACCCACCAGTTTCCTCCGCTACAGTGTGTGTGTATGTCCTCCGCTACAGTGTGTGTGTGTGTGTGTGTGTGTGTGTGTGTGTGTGTGTGTGTGTGTGTGTGTGTGTAGCCGACGTTATGTCGATCTCACGTATTATTCACACACACCTCTGAAAACTGCAGACGTTTGTTTCCTCCCGTGAACGGAGCAGAATGTTTCTCCTGTTGCTTCCGAGAGCAACTGCCAGCCGCGACACAAACGTGGCCGTTAGCAGCAGTTATAGGTCCGTGGTTAGTAGTTTAAAACACAGACTAGCGTGCTGCTATGTTTGGCCGCGCGCAGCTACTGATCCTGGGTCATGCACAACGTTAGAGTGACAGTAGTGTAGAGCGGGTGGGATGAACGGGGCGGATCATTCTGCACATGCGTTAAATGCGTTAAAAAATGAACGCGTTAATTCCAGAAATGAATCACCCTGCGTTAACGCGTTAATTTTGACAGCCCTAATATATATATACTATACTTTATAATATTGCATAATATGGCACTTTTGACACATGAAACTGGAAAGCTTATATTTAGGGTTCAGAACCACTTCACATATATCACTTACAGTACTAGAGAAGTGGGCAGCACCTCATACAATTTTCCATTTGAAACCAAAGGCATTTTAGCATTAACCACGATCCACATTCACGCAGACGCTAAGATATCTCATTAAACAACTAAACCTCTTGATATAACGCTAGCAAAACAGACAGATAGTAACATATCCTCCCCTCCCCCCCCACATGCTTGTACTTGCGACGAGATTCATTAGCGACTGCTTTCCATGCAAAACACGCGCCCGCCGATGACACTTGCACTTTCCTCTCTCATCCCACTGTAACCCCGGTGTGTGTCATTAAACAGGAGTGCTGAAATGCAATTTAAAGTGAAGCTTTGATTGAACTTTTGATGATTTGTTCTAAGGTGTTTGAGGTGTACACCCACACCACGCATACCCACACGACAAGAAAGAGCCGCTCCTGCCTTTTAAAGCCCTTAATTAGGTTTCTGGAGGAGCGACTGCGACGGAGAACATCACTTCCTGTTCAAAGACACTGGCGATGTCGCTCATCTTCTGTACACATATGGTACTCCCCCTCCCTCACCCCCCCCCCCCCCCACAACAGTAGCCTAATAAGCTGGGCACATCCTCTCTTGTTTGTCTCACGCTGACTTTGTTTTTTTTTACATTCTCACCTTGAAGGGTACATCTTCTTTTTTTTTGCTCAGGGGGCTTGTCAAGTTTGAAAAAGGAACACTTCCATTATCTTATAACTGCTGTCAATTATGAACGGATACATCAAACAACCCCGAGTATTACCACATCGTTTCCTCTACCTCTGACACTCACTCACTCACTCTCTCACAGACGCACTGCATGTAAATGAATGAAATGACTTCTGCGACATCCTTGTTATTCAAGCGATGCCTCGGCCTGCACTTCGTTTTCGACCTTGTTGCGGGAGTTGCATTGGAAGCCCGCCATTATAAAACAATGATGGGACTTTAAATACGCTGTCGGGTACCGACGGAATTGTTTCCTTTTTGACACACCGAGCTTCTAATGGACTGACACCACTCTCATACTGATGAGAAGAGTCTATGAACTAAGTGTGTAAAAATAGCCTTTGATCTCCTGTCATATTGATGTTAAGAGAGTACTTACTAACTCATTAAAATACTGCACGAGTACTATCTCTTAATCTTTGAATATTTTAAGTGACTCCAGTACGCTGAAGATGTATTATTAATTGAATATCATCTCACTCTAAAACTGGTGTCTGCGTCTTTGTCAGCCAGTAACAGATAAGTTACTGTATCTGTATTGTATTACTGCTTCTGACCACCTTAGAATGTAATTATTCTACACGTTCAAGGCGGAAAGTTAGTGAAAGTGGTTACGCATCAAGGTGATGTATTATACAGGTGAAACTCGAAAAATTAGAATATCGTGCAAAAGTTCATTTATTTCAGTAATTCAACTTTATAGGTGAAAATAATATATTATACAGACTCATTACATGCAAAGTGAGATATGTGAAGCCATTATTTTTTATAATTGTGATTATTATGGCTTACAGTTTATAAAAACCCCAAATTCAAAATCTCAGAAAATTAAAATATTACATAAAATCAAAAAAAAAAGGATTTTAAATACAGAAATGTCGGCCCTCTAGAAATTATAATCATGCATATGTACTAAGTACTTGGTTTGGGCCCCTTTTGCATGAATTATTGCCTAAATGCGGCGTGGCATGGATGCTATCAGCCTGTGGCACTGCTGAGGTGTTATGGAAGCCCAGGTTGCTTTGATGTGGCCTTCAGCTCGTCTGTATTGTTGGGTCTGGTGTGTATCATCTTCCTCTTGACAATAGTCCATAGTTTCTCTATGGAGTTCAGGTCAGGAGAGTTGTCTGGCCATTCATGCAGAGTAATACCATGGTCAGTCAACCAGTTACCAGTGGTTTATGGTACCGTGGGCAGGTGCCAAGTCTAGCTGGAAATGGAAATTGTCATCTCCATAAAGCTTGTCAACAGACAGAAGCATGAAGTGCTCTAAAATCTTCTGGTAGGTGGCTGTGGTGACTTTGGACTTGATAACAGTGGACCAACAGCAGCAGATGACATGATACCTCAAATCATCACTGATCCAAATTAAATGTTGCGTTTCATTTGGAAATCAAGGTTCCACAGTCTAGAGGAAGAGTGGAGGGGCACAAAATCCAAGGGGCATGAAGACCACTGTCAAGTTTCAACAGTCAGTGATGATTTGAGGCACCATGTCATCTGATGGTGTTGGTCCACTGTGTTATCAAGTCCAAAGTCACCACAGCTGTCTACCAGGAGATTTTAGAGCACTTCATGCTTCTGTCTGTTGACAAGCTTTATGGAGATGCTGAATTACTTTTTCCAGCAAGACTTGACACCTGTCCACAGTGCCAAAACCACATGTAACTGGTTGACTGACCATGGTATTACTGTGTTGATTGGCCAGACAACTCTCCTGACCTGAACCCAATAGAGAAACTATGGACTATTGTCAAGAGGAAGATGATACACACCAGACCCAACAATACAGACGAGCTGAAGGCCACTATCAAAGCAACCTGGGCTTCCATAACACCTCAGCAGTGCCACAGACTGATAGCATCCATGCCACACCGCATTTAGACAATCATTTGTGCAAAAGGGGCCCAAACCAAGTACTTAGTACATATGCATGATTATGCTTTATAGAGGGCCGACATTTCTGTATTTAAAATCCTTTTTTTATTGATGTTATGTAATATTCTAATTTTCTGAGATTTTGAATTTGGGGTTTTCATAAGCTGTAAGCCATAATAATCACAATTATAACAAATAAAGGCTTGAAATATCTCACTTTGAATGTAATGAGTCTATATAATATATTAGTTTCACAATTTAGGTTGAATTACTGAAATAAATGAACTTTTGCATGATATTCTAATTTTTCGAGTTTCACCTGTATATGTACCTACATGTTCCACAATCAAATCAAATGAGTTATCAGTGAGGCAACTTAAAGGAAAGGAAAAGTTTGACATACTGACAAACAAGATGTGCATATTCGCCTCATTGTTTGGATGGGAAGCTACCTTAGCTTAACATAAAGACTGGAAGAAGCATGGTTAAACAGCTGATCTGGTCTGATCAAAGTTTAAAATACCAGCACCCCCTACCTACAGTAAACCTAAAAAAAATCTAATATATTTTTATCAGTTGTGGTTATTTTTGACATTTAAAGATAACCATGCTAATAACTGTTTCCCTCTCTGTTCAATCTGTGCGCAACAAGGGCTAACCAGATCTTGGCTCCATAACCCTTATAACAAAAGAGTTCTGACATTGAGTTTGAGTAGGTCTTTATGGTACTAGCACCGCATTTGAGAAGAGCCACTCTTACATGAGCATCGCACATTGTGACAAGTAGATGTGCCACTGAACCAGAGAGCGACTATAACCCTGATCTACAGTCAAAAGGCTGTATACGTATATCTCTTTTAAAGGTCACTTAGTATGCAAAATGCACCTTTTCATGTTTTTTCAACATTAATATGGGTCCCCGGTGTAACTAGAGACTCCCAAAGGATGAGATGAAGCAACCCTCTCTCTTTTTTTCTTTACCTCCACCTTTCTGAAAACCTGTGTTCCAAAATCCCAGTCAGATTCCCCCCCAATGATGTCATTAGGGGAGAAGCCACCCCCCTCATAACTGGCACTGTGAGAGATCTGAATTTTTCTTTGGACACTTAACCATGAAACAGTTTCTAGCAGAAACCCAAATAGAACATTTAAAACTACAAATGAACATAATATGTGACTTTAGGATGAATTTAGTCTACAGTCAGCCGAGTCACTGGCAAACCTACCGTGTATGTAGTTTTCAATCAAGTAGACAGTTAAACTACTTTTTTTCACACGGGAGGCTAGGCTATGTATATACTGTATGTGTATGTCTAGGCTTTATGTGCTCTAGTGCCAGCACCTGTGTGCCTCCCTCCGTGAGCTTGTGAGCGTGTGTTTATAAGACAATGTGTTCTTATTGTCTGAGTATGTTGAAGGGACTTAATCCAAGGGTGCAAGCTGCTGCCAAAAGTGATAATGGTACGGTGCCCTTTTAGATGTTGCCATGTGTTACCTCGGCCAATGTGATTGGCTAGACCTGTCTCACTTAAGGCAAACAAACTGAAAATTGACCTCGGAATGAATAACACTTAAATGCCACATTTCATTAGATCAAAATCTTGCCTTGTATGGGTGTTCTTACACTCGCTGATATGTTTTTAATTATTGTGAATTAATCACCCTGCAAATCGTGCTCTATGTGGTGAAAATGCGCTTTAACCGCCGGCACAAAAGCGAACGAGCAAATCTTTCAAAATGTCAACCTATTCCTACAAGGCTGAGATGATCTTAGGATGATTCTAAAGCCCCTATCTCACTGGGCTGCGACTGTTTGCGACAAGTTGGAGACTGCATTCGCAAACGAGTCTCTAAACTGTCTCCAAACGGTCGCGGAGGTCTCAATTTCCTCGCATGAGTCGCAGAGCCGCGCAGTCTTGTCGCATGAATTTTGAACATGTTCAAAAAAAGTGTGCGACAAATCAGTCTCAAAATAGTCTCAGAGTCGTCGCAGGTGTGTCGCACGCGTCGCAAACCCTTCTCAATTTAGTCTCCGCGAGTCAGAAAGTGCGAGAAGTGTGAGACAACTTTGCGAGGGTTTGGCGACATATGAAACTAAATTGCGACTGATTTGAGACAAAAAGGAGACTGACATTCCGTTCGTGCGACACTCGCCAGACGTTCGTGAGACATAAATGCGACCTTCCGGCAAAGACATTCGCAAACGTGTCGTGAGGAACCAACTCAGTGAGACTGCAAGTGAAAATTGTCGCAAATTGGCACATTTTGTCGCAATTTTGTGTCTCCAACTGGTCGCAAACAGTCGCAGCCCAGTGAGATAGGGGCTTAAGTCTATTTGCTACCACCATCCTGAGCTTCAAGCAAAGGCTTTTTGGGAACATGGCCCGGGATCAGTCTCAGAAATGATTGCATATTATTACGACTCACTGATGATTCAACAAATTATCTAGTGACCTTTTTTATACGGACTGATCTGTTATACCGACAAGTGAGAACATTAGAATTCCCCACAGCTGAGTAGAATCCATTACATCTAGTGCAGTTGAGCAACAACATTTACGCCTCAAACTTTCATCAAAAGCCAATCAGTGGTTTCTAGAGGGCTGGACCACAGCTGACTCATATTCCCTTCTGTTATTTCAGGGTGAAAAAGTGTTATGATGTTTGGATTACACATAATAGACTATTAAAGCCAAAGCTTAGCGCCGTTGACCGGCATAACCCAAACAAGCAGATACAAAAGCAATTTCTCTTTTGTGATAAAATAAAACAACTCGGTTGCTTGGTGGCAGCTAATGACTGATGGTCGTTCCACTTCATAAATGCACGCTGAACTGTGCAGTATATTTGGGTCAAGCGTTCAATTGTATGTTTCAAATGGGGGGGATATTTTCGCAGTCAGCCATAATAAAGCACCACTGCCCCTGAGCTACCATATAATGAAGAATTGCAATGTCCAGATGTCGAGTCACACTGAGCTTCTTGTCAGTTCTAATGGGGTGTATTAATGAAGCTCGGCAGGACTTCATCCCCCGCTACGTTTAGTTCACTTCTCTCTGATCCCCTTTGGCGCATTCCTCTGTCTTCCACATGTTAAATGAAAGTTCTAAGCAACATACATGTACAATCAAAGCCACCACTAATCAGTTAAAAACACTTGCTTCACATCATCACTCATCTGTTACAGAGGACTTCACTTCACTACACTACAGCAGACTAATTCATCAAAGCATTGATTCAGCAAGATGCTATCGCCGTTCCGCATTAACCCCGCTTCCCTAGTAAGGGTGCTGTCGGCAGTGGAAACGCAAGCCAGATGTAGGGTTAACTTACCCTGCTGAACCGAACCGATCTGTGCTGCTCAGTGGAGACGAGGTAGACGAGAATTGAAGAACAACAATTCAAACTATTCCTTCAAAGTTGGAATAGCTACTTGCAAATGATTTGTGTTGATAGGTAATCCTTAACTTTAACTCACCCAAGTTATTAGTTATTAGTGTTTTTATTAACTTTAAAGGTTTAGGATAGGTGGCAAAGTCAGACAGCATGGTCGACTGTCCGTCCCAAAAGCATAGACTTGTTACTCTCAGCATTTTGGCGCCAGTATCACTACTGAGAGAAATCCTCCTTGTAGAGGAACAGATACCAAGTCCTTGGCAAAGTCTCAACAATTAATAATGCAATACAGCCACAGGATATCTTTTTGTGTTGAGAAAAAGATTTAACATCTTCCGTAAACCGTGGGTATGAGTAAGGCATGGTGACAGATAACACTGACAGCACGTTATGGAGCTAGAGTGTCTGAAAGTTGACTTTTTCTTTCATCCAATGGTACAATTTCTTTTTGAGATGGGACCTTACTTTGGTCAAAGTGTCTATCCGACAAAGACGGACTATAGCCATGAAGAGATCCACCTGGAAGCCTGGTTGTGAACAGACATTTTGAGGGGCAGGGGCTCATGGTCTTCATTGACGTGCAGTTCCTCTCTCTGACTTGAAGTTATCCACAATGTGTACGTTGCACCTGCACACTAGGGAAAATATATTACTATAAATTAGACTAGCTTGATTGCTAGCGAGTACAGACTATATATGTTAATAACAACCAACACCTGAAGTGCTTATAAACTGCAGTACTTTCTAAATACAGTAGATAAGGAATATTTGTAATGGATTCACTTCTGTTTTTTGTATTTAATTTAATAAAAAAATATACAGTATATTTATTTATTTGTTATTCTCTTTGGGGGCACAAGGGCATGGGCTCAAGCCCCCGTTGTGTCCTTCATGTGCACATGCCTGTATGGAAGACAGGTGGGTTATTTGGGGTTTTTCTCTTTTAATAACATCTAGCAGCAGAAAGCAGCAGTTTGCTGGACTATGTTCCTCACCCTAGATGTGACTCTTTGCCATTCTCATCCGACCGCTCTCTGTCTTTGTCTTCTTCATGGTGTCAGTAGGACTGCAGTGGGCTCCTCCAGTGTTTTATTAGTCTAGACCTTCAATCTGTAGTGCAGCAAACTCCCCAGAGGACAGCTGTCTCTGCAGATGCTGGTACTGGCGTATATCCTTTGCCACGGATCGCACTGTGTTCAAAGTGGAATCATGAGTCCTGCCCGTTCGGGTTTAGTCAAACAGTAACAAGATATCCTCTTGCTTTCTGCATGGCTTCTGTGAGTAACCTCTGCATTACTCACCGTCTGAAGTAGTGGAGTTTTTTTTAAATTTCCCATAGCAGGGAGACTTGCCTACAAAACATGCCAAATATGCGCCTTTTATATATAATGATGATGTTCAAGAATGAGATGTAGACCACAGTTCACGTTAATCGCTTTTCTCTTGTTGAGGGCAGAATGATAATGGGTGTCTCTGGGCGAATATTTGCTTCGTTCATCTCATTGTTTCAGCCATGCCCTGAAAGCTTCACATATGAGCTCCATGTGCCATCTCTCTGCATCTCCCTATTGTATTTGCAGTCAATAGTTGTGCTTTAAGGCAAGACACAGCAGGCAAAAACATGGTTTCTTTTTTAAGCACTGGTCAATTTAGAGATTTTTGGCTATTTTGCTTCCATTACGAGAATGTCTTCTTTCATACTAGTATAAATAAAAGGTCCAACATTTACATTTAGGTGTTTATTTTACTAAACCTTGTTTGTTTGCGTCTCTATATTTCTCCTATACAACAACTTTTAACGGCTATTATCTCAATATTAGTTTTTTTCAATACATGCAGAAACATGCAGAAATTGCATTTTTAAGATGTGTACATAGTATTTTTTTATTTAAAAAATTATAAAACACAGTTCGTCCACACTTGTCCACACAGTAAAATGGAATGACGATTTTAACTCTGGCTTTATCCAATCCAATGTTTGCTTTTTAAAGAGATGTAAATGTACGATTAGTTACTGCCAAATTTGTATATTCATTCTCACATTGCTGAAAGAAATTGAAATACATAAAGCAGTGACTCGCCTTAAAAGAGCTGAATCAACAGCCAGACAGAATTTGGAAACTGTTCAGATGAAGCAAAAGGAGAGAAGTATGCAATGAATGGAATACATTATCAAAGTACACTGCTTGTATCAAAAGTGAGTTGAAAAATGCTCTATTGCTGACAACCTTGGAACTATTTTTCCTTTTGAAAATTATAGGGCACGTCAGGTAAGCTGATCAATGTCAACCCAACTTGAATGTCAAGTGCCGGTCTTGTCAGGTGCGCTTGAAGATAGCTGAAGACCTAAAGTGGAGAAAAGAGGGCAAATGGAACAAGTGAGTTGGAATCTGATTTATTCATTGTGTCATTGGAGAGGGAGATAGGGTGAAACACTGCAGTGCACACTGCAAAGTAAGGGAGCTAGTGAACCAGAAAACCTTTTTTTCTCTTTTTCTTCAGTTGTAATCAAAGTATCCTCCCTCCTGACACGTCCCCTCCTGCCTTTTTGCGCTTGTTCTCTCTTTCTTTGTCATGCACGCACACACCACACACACGCACACACGCACACACACTCTTTTCTCTTCTCTCATGCTCTCACACTCATATGACCATCGTACCCTTGGTGACAACAGAGTCCATGTTAGATCCGATTAACTTTCACAGCCAAAGGGCCCCGGCGAAGAGGCGAGCGAGCATGAGAGTCCGTCAGCCAATAGCGGCGCGGTTGGTCACGTGCCTGAAGTGTGCGACGACACAGCGGGGGCCGATTAGTTCCTCCTGGTGGGAGGAAATGTTGCTCTCCTGCTCTAGTGATAGGATTAACACTTTCTTTCCCTGTGTATCTCTCTGTATGAAAGGGCCTGGGCCTAATTGCTTGTCTCCTCTTTTTTATCCCCCTCTCCCCCATCCCTTACATTACAAACCACTGCCACTGTGTCGGCCCCTCTTTGATAGGTGAGTAAACTCATTCCGGAGAACAGTCTCATGAGCATCATTTATACTGCAGTGCAGTGCGATCCTATTGCGCACCACACACCCCCACGTTGTCTGTCTTGTGTTCTTCTTTGAAAGCAGCCCAGGCATAACAAAGAGAAAGAGAAACACAAAAGGGCAAGGGAAGTGAAGCAAGGGAAAAAAATAAGCAATATCCTTTTATGCTTTTGTCAGAAATGGGGCTGTTTGGATCACACAGTAGTAGGGGTGTGCGGAGACGTCATTATCTGTATCTGTATCTGTATCTGTTCAACCAACAAAATTATCTGTATCTGTATCTGTATCCGGATACACAACAAGAAGTGGGCGTGGCGTATACCGGAAGTTTCTTTTACATTAGCCTACATTAAAGGAAGTCACACCTAAATTGATTTTCTAAACTAATATTCATTGTCAATGCAATTGTTGTCCCTTCAAAGCATCACATTGATGTAATGTTGCCATATAAGTCAAAAAGTCAGATATATTTCTACCTTTTCATCTCTCTCTCTCTCTCTCTCTCTCTCTTCTTTGTTCTCAGAATACGAAGACATTCAGGGAACGAAAATATTGATAAATAACAGCCCAAATCTGTGCATAGGCTACTCACTGTTAGTAAATGAGGGCCAGTGTTTTACTTTTAACTTAATTAAGGTATCCCTTTAACTGGGGGAAATACAGCTGTATTTCATGATTATTTTTTATCTCTATCTCTATCTCTCCCCCTCCCTCTTTTTTTACTTTTGTTTTACTAAACTAAGATTTAGGAACAATATATGTATCAACGTACCAATCTCATAAACCCTAAATAATATGTTAGCCTTTCCACAAAGCCACATGTGATTTTAATGTGTCAAGTTTGCAGTTTCCGATTTTATTGTATAGGTCCTGAAGTAGTCCTAGCCGTATACGCATTGATTGACAGCTGAAAAAGTACAGGTCCTAAATATCAGTTTGATGGAAACGTTGTGGTGTTTGAAAGAGTTTAAGCAGTAGGCCTAGTGAATGTAAATACATCGGGGAAGGACTGACGATGACTCGGGGTGCAGCATATTCCATCGGTTCGTCTCTTCTCCGCCACGGCAGCGGAGAAAACTCACATAAAAACGGCAGCGAATGCGACAGGTAGAACCCTCTATTCAAGGGAAAGGGCGAACGCGCTGCGTTTATCAGTGGATAAAAAGAGAGAGACCGCGGGTCACGGGACGCGCCCGGTCCTCTCATGTCCACCGCAGAACAGCTGTTAGTGTCATTCTACCTGTTGTGTCATTGAGGCGGAACGCGCTGCGTCAATTAGGCGCATAATAAAAAAAAATCCCCGAATAATAACGGGACTATTCGGAAATTATCCGTATCCGTATCTAACTCATTATCCGTGCTTATCCGAATACATATTCGGATTCGGGCTCATCCCTACACAGTAGCATTTTTTATACGGCACACAGGTCTGTTGCACAGGACTGGTGCAGTGAATAAATCCTGGTTTATAGTGTTTGCAATCCAAAAATGAAATGAGAGGGAAAGAAAAAGAAAAAAAGAAAAAAAAGTTTTTTGGGATTTGTGATTTGAGCTGTGGCAATCTGGTAGAAGGAATTCATTCTTTACGGCACAATGCGCACCCAGAGACAAGTGAAATGACAAAGACAGTCTGGGCAAGCTATTGAACATTGTTCCGGCTCACTTTTTATGTGTGTAGGAATGTTCGCTGCGGGAATAAGCAGGGTTGAAAAGATCTACTGTCGCTTATTTGCTTTATTTACTTAGAGAGCCTGCGAGGAACTTTTAAATGTCTATGGAACAGTCAAATCTGATGATCATAAATGATGTGTAACAGAAAACTAGACCATCAGTGAAAATAATGCTATTATAATATAGTTGTTATTTATGCCTTTGCTTGGGACCAAATTATTTTCACCAGGGAGACTGGAAAAGCCTCTGTTAATGAACGGTACTAAATCAAAGTTTACTTTCCTTCACCATCATCATATTACAATTATTAATTTGACAGTCACATATTAATACATAATCTCATTGCCATGCACCCTGCTGTCTATCTTTCACTCGTCACCAGCACACGCTAGCAAAGATCTTTAGGACAGCAGGCGTTGGTGGCATAAAAACACTACTGCTTTTGTCCTAATGGAAAAACAACAAAAACTGAGGTTCCTTCCTAAAGGTGGAATCAGCAATTCTGGAGAATGCTTGTTGTCGAAATCACTTTTTTTTGTCAAAATCAGTGAATATCTTCTCATGATCTTTTACCGGTATATGTAGGGGAGAACGGGGGAATCTGAGGCATCGGGTAATGTGAGCCACCCCCTGTATCTAGGCAACGGAAAACATTTGTGATCATGTGAGATATATGTTTTCAAGCCCCTCTCATTTCCCCATGGCCCTGAAAGAGAGGACCTCATGGTGCTGTGGTAAGCATGTTTTTTTCACCAAAATAGGTATTTTGCATGTAAAAGTAAATTTTCTTGCTGTCAACTTAATCAACTGTTGTGCCAAAACAAATGTATTCACGTAGAAAAACTTCTATCGTACGTGTTGATGAACTACCAACATATGACACCATGTGATGCTGATAACTGAAGATTAGCCTGAAATGCTAAGAGAGGTAGTTTTTTCTCAAATTGTGGTGGTGGGGGAAAGTGAGCCAAATGCTGTGGGGGAAAGTGAGCCACTGTCTCACTTTCCCCCACCATGAGGCACAAGTTAAGTTTAGTCTTAAACATATTTTAATGTAATATTACATGACATATGTTTTATTATAATGTCATACACATTGTAGAAAAGCCATAATGCCAAGGAAATACACCAGGAAGACGACCTGGGGCAACCACACGGAAAGAGCACCTTCTCATCTTTCCCTGTAACCTTCAGGGCTGGAATGTAGAGTAGGCCTATTTGTAGAGTATGACAGGCTGATGTTATAATCCAGTTGGGTCTTCTCCTGTTTTCTGAGTCCCAGGCTGTTCTCGCTGGTTCTGATTGTCCTATGCTTTGACCCCCAGACACTAGCTGGCTCTAAGGGTCCTGTGTTCTGTCCCCCAGACTGTGTTCTAATCTAACTGGTTCAATCTTTCATTTGAATCTTATTAAAACCTTTTGAATTATAATATGTTGTATTTGATTTTGTTCAGAGTTACTTTCAAGTGTTTAGAAAATTTGCTTTGCTTAATTGACCAAACCCCATCATTATTTTACTAGTCCGACATTAGTTCTGGAATGTGTGGCTAGCTTTCAGGATTCTTACTGTTACAATATGTGTTGTTATGGTAGTTTCAGAGTGGAAAAAGTAAGTGGATCAGTTTACCCCACAGCTGGGGTGAAGTGAGCCACATGACAACTTTTTTTTTAAACAATCATATTTTCACTGCCCTTTGTCTTGAAAAATTCTGCTAATGCCCATTTCTATGAAACATCCTGAATTAATGGGAAATGTGTAAATTTGAGTGATAAATCATTTTAGCTCGCTTAGAGGGGAGCAAATGTAAAAAGTGTCTCAGATTACTCCGTTCTCCCCTACTATGTGTGTGCTGATATAAAATCCATTATTAAATCAAAGCCTAGGCTCTGTAAACGAGAATATTGCTAGCTATGGTGAGCCCCTTTGTTATCATACCTGTTTACAGAGCCTAGTCTGTGTAGACAAATGACGGTGAGGAGACATCCACTGATTATTGACCAGAAGTGATTTAGACAACAAGCGTTCTCCAGAATCGCTGACTGCACCTTTAATATAAATCCTGATAAAAAATGTGCCTCCCTTAAAAAAATTTTTTTTTGATGCCGGAAAAAATAAGTGACACAGCATCAGAGTGGCGGCGTGTTTTGTAAGCAGTCGGTGGTTATAATAATGCGTTATTGATCGTGTCACAAAGCATCTTATGAAGTGAGAGATGGGAGAAGGGAGATCACATGGCCAGATGAAGCTGTCAATGCAGCCCTTCAATCAGGAGAGTGAGAGAGCCAGGCAGATGGTTTGCTCGCTATTGATCCAAAACATGCACACACACTTCCACTGACTAACGGCTCAATATGGGACCATTAGGGGAAAAACTCCTCTCCTTTGTGTGTTTGTCTGGAGGGCGTATGCTGAGGTTACTGATAGTCCACACCATCATCATCATCATATGCAGCTTGTTTAACGTGAGGTAAGAATTGGCTCATGTTATCCCTGCAGACAAACAAAATGTGTCCACTGTGTTTTGCAACTGTTCTTAAATAGGCTATATTGGAGGCTATATTGAAAATATCTATGTTGTACTTTCAGCCATGACATTGTTGTGTACTTGAGGTTTTTGTAATGTACATTGTGTTTGTGTTGTTGTTTTGCATTTTTGTTTGACTCAACGTTTAGGAAATGAGGGTTGCCCCTAAATGATCTCTGGAGTATAAATAAAGGTTAAATGAAAATGAAAAAAATTTTTTAAAATAATGGTATGAAAATATATGGTCATTAAACACAGACACGGGAACATCTCTGTACATTTTTTTATTTACAAAATGTATTAAAAGTCTCTTTACAGCACCTCACTAATGAGGTTCAGCAAATTATGCATGCATCTCTTTGCTCTTTTTTACCCACTACTAGGCCCAGAAATGGTTTGATTTTTACAGATTTTTTTTTTGTTTGATTTACTTTTGCAGAAGGTGAGGCGTCCAAAAAAGAAAAAAGATGAAACCGATTTTTATACAAAAGAATAACCAGGGCTGGATTTTTACTAACATTTTAACCTAAGGTCAGTTTGTGAGTAGCAGAGCTGTAAAGCATCACTGATATCACATGCAAATTTCTTATAAAACAAAATCATCGAAAAAAAAAAAGGTAAACCAATTTTCTTTTTCATCGTGTAATATAAATAATTCTCATTTATCTAAAATTTACACATCTTTCTTAACACGTTCTTCATTTTTTCTTCACATTATCGGTTTCTTTTTTTTAATATACATTTTGTATGTATTTTTATAAAACTATCTGTCCATAGTTTCAGGTGATTAAATAAGTATCTTCCTAAATCCTATGGAATCACAGTCTTTTTGAAAAGAAAAAAGAAAATATTACAGCAATATGGAAATGTGCTAAACTTCAGGTCTCTCCCTGGTATAACCTTGTATAAATCTATTTTTCTGGTTGGTATTTATATATTTTGTCATTTACTAAGTGAAGTCACCAAACACTGTTATGCTCATTAACAGGAAAATCAAATTCAAAGCAAAACTACAGCTCATTGTAAAATGTGCAATTGTTAAAAAAAAAAAACGGTAAGGTAATCCAAAAATACTACACTTTAAAAGCCATTACTGTTATCCTTTCATTGGATTGCAGTTAATCTACAAATGAATTACCCTTTTTGTTTGGTTTTTACTTTCATGTATACAGAAGACTTTAGTTTGAGTTCTCGACTTCGGGGAAAAAATACTGTTTTTGGAGTGGCGTACCTTAGCGAGTCAGCGCTCCTTTGATATTGTACAAACTGTAAATCACTTTTTTTTTACTTTCTTACTCAAGCATGAATACCTTGTTTTACGCACTCTTCCTCATACAAAACACACTCTTGGCAGTATTGGAAGTGCGAATTATGGACCTGCTTTAAGTAGGGGCGTGAAAGCCAAAACACCAGATCACCTTCTCGCTTTGCGAGTCCCCATCCCAAACGTTCAGAAGACAGTGGCAGCAGCACCAAGAGATTTTGGAGCACAAACATCACACTCACAATTGTTTTTTGGGGCTGTACATGGCATTTTGCTCCAATAAGATCAATCTGTCATTTTAAAACAGGTTAACAGGTCACTACAAGTGACCTTAACAGCAGTATAAAAGCTATTGTCTAATAACCAGTGTCTTACAGTGCACTGAATAGAATCTAATAAAATATCAACACATAGAACCAGGGAAAATCTGGCAGCAGAAAGATGAGAAGAGTAATCCGATCATATTGATTACAAGAGAAACCAATTACAACACTTGTCATATAAGATTCGTCCTCTTTTCTGGCACTTCGAAATGTGCTTAGGGGGTTGCAAATGATGGCTTTAGTTCTCCCATTCATTGTAACATGTCAAATGTATTATGTATAACTCTATCTATATATATAGATAGATATACATACATTACATTTATATGTATAGATGTATAAATATTTTAAATCGCTGCACCGTTCTTCTGTTTTGTATGAGTTTCAAGCAAAAAGCAATATCATTGTGAATGAGTTGCATTGATTTGGACTCAGAGTTCCATAAGGCACTGAGAGGAGGAGGAACCGCAATCGGCTTTTTTTTCCCCATGACCAGTCCAGTCCAGTCCAGTCGTGTCGTCATTGCAGATTATCGTTGCCGTGTCCGCCCGAGAGGATTTGGCTTGGAGCTCAATCCTTGTCCTTTTTTCATAGATATTTAGTCACAGTCGGAAACCTTTCCTAAACCTGTGTCAACACACACAGACCAAGAAGCAAAACATGGGAAAGGGGGTTAAGGTATATCTTGTTTTTATGATTGTCAGGTTAAAATTGACATCTGCGTGTGACATATGTTGGCTGAAAAATATGTGACTGTGAATCAAAAATGTCAACGTCAAAGTGATCAAAATTGACACATGGCTATGTTTGCCTTTGTTTGTTTAAAGCCCCTGAAAATATGGTCAGAAATATTGCATTATTTTTTCAATAACACCAAAATGTTGAGTTAATAAGCAACAATTTAATGTGAAGTCCCAAAAATTCATCCTCAAGTATTATTTCTGAAGAGTACCCACTTCAAACCAGTGAGAAGAGAACAGATGAAGAACACAAATATGGAAGTCTCTCTCAAATAAATAAGCAAAACCTTTCTACTTTGGTAGAAAATACTGTGGTCTGTTCATGTATGTGGTGTGAATCACTCAGAGTAAAAAAGTTGATTAAGAAATGTTTTTGTATTTATATTATTGTTTTGTTTCCAGGGCCTTTAAATGAGGTTGCTCTGTTGTACAGCTGTACTATACATTGTGATACTGCATGAACCAAGAGGTTGTGTATTTGATAACTTCCAAGTATCGTGCATTGTACAGTATAGCCTTTTTGAAGCCCGAGCCCCGAGGCACTATCAACAATGCATCTGTGGCATAAACAATATCTCAGAGTTTTGTATGTGAGTGGGCATGTGTGTTCACAACATGACAGCCATACAGTATACCATTTCACAAGCAGTGGCTACACGGCAACACATGCAAATCAATTATTCACTCTAAGTGATTTGACAGAGTAGCTGAATGATTCATCCAGTAGCACACAGCGCTCTTGAGTGGCCTACCTACCTCTAGATCTTAACACTCTCGGTTCCATACACGTTGTAGCCTTCTCTGTATGTGGCAAAGTTCTGGGTGTTGGCGGGGGGAGTTGGCTTAAAATTCTGGGCATTCTTGGCCAATTTCAGCCGTTTGGTTTCCTGCCGTGACTTATAACAGAACTCTATCAGAGCCACCATCATGGCCAGCCCCAGCCCTCCAACCAGAATATAGAAGACACCAGCCACATTGCTTAGGCTGAGAGCACTTGTCTTGTCCTGGGGGAAAGTGAATAACATAGTTAAGGGGGTTTTGCAGTGGAGCAAAAAGGCAGCAGATATATATATATATATATATATTTTAAAAAAAAAGTGCAGCCTGCATCCTTCAAACTGAGCCTCACATTGCCTTGACATAAAAGTGCTTAAGTAAATCATCATACTCTATCTTATAACTGCTGCTACGTATGGCAGATTATGGATAGTAACTGCTACAAGCAAAGCAAAAATTTGAAGATGTAATGAGGTGCTCAGGCTAACATTGTTCAAACTGAACTGATTTTTTTTTCCTACTGCTGTGACAAAGTTGTAAGGGTAACTTCAGGCTGCCATAGTCAAAAACCATTGTCCTCTTTGGGGGTAAAATAAGCCAGCTCTTTACTGCCTGGATCTGCATGGTGAATGTAGAGATTGTCCCCTCCCTGCACTACATGTATGTACTCTACAGTAAAAATGGCTTCTGCTTTTGACTGTGTTAGGAAGCTTGTCAGTATCGCATAGGTCGATAGATCTGAAAAAATCCCTATCTGTTTAAAAAAATTAAATAAATGTAATCCTCTTAAGCGACATGTACGTATAACTCTCATGGCAACATTGTCATACAGTACAGTCAAAATTCATAGTAAGATGAATGATTGCGCCATTAACTGTTAAATTAACACTACGAGATCTAACCATTTTGCTGCTGCTTACCAACCAAACGTATTCATTCAAAATTTGTTCATTAGAGTTTTACTATTTGCATTTTAACCCTATGAGCGTGGGAGACATCATGGAGCTATATCGGGACCCTAACCGTTTATTCTCAGGCTTAAGACTGTGTCTCAGAGGATTAAATAGTGGGTTTATTACATTCCTCCACTCCTTGTAATGTGCAAACAGGAGCCTCCAACCTCAACTCCGAGCAGCCACAAACGAGATTGAGACGGGCACCCTACGGCGCGCCAGTCGCTTGGGAGAAGTTGAATTTGACTAACGCATCACAGTTAAGAGGCTCTGCTTGTGCGTCACACCACAGGAGGCCAAAGAATCTAATAGACGCATCTCGAAAAGCAAACTAGTAACAACGCAAATAAATCAAATTTTTTCATTAACAGTTTGGTGAATAGAAACAGCAGCATAATGGTCAACCATATCATGAATGTCAAGAGTGAAAATGAGCAAAAAATAGCAAGCATTCATCAACAACTGTTAACTGCTGTGAATCAATTGTAATGGTGTATCTGAGAGGCACTTGATGGTATTTTCCCCACAGTATTAGCATTACAGCTTTTCTACAATCCAAAAGTGTCTCACTTCTATGGCATTAAAAGAAGAAGAAACAATAGCTTTGGGGGAAGCAGTGCCTTGTGTTAAAGCCACATTTAAACTGTGTTGCAGTTTGTGGCAGAAAAAAAAAACTCAAATACAATAAAAAAAGAAAAAAAAAAGATTATGTGTAGCAAATGAACAAAAATGTATACTATAGAGAAGTCTGGTTCTTGCATATGAACAGTACGTCAAAATGCAATTTTGGAATCAGTACAAAAAGACCTGCAGCGACTGACCTTACTTCCAGAGTCCTTGGTTCCACATTCACCCTTATCGTACCACCATTTGTTTTTCAGCTTGTCTAAGATGCCTTGTTCACTGAGTTTCAATACTGCAAGGTTTACAGGAGTTCTTCACGTGGGAAATAACATAAATAACATTATATTATGTTATTTTATGTTATTCAACTTTTAAACTACTTACATACTTTACAAAGCGATAAGGCAGGGCTCCTGGCCATGTTTCAACATCACAGAGAGCAGGCATTTTCTACCTATTACCTTCATGACCCCTAGTCTAAAGCCAGGACCTACCCATATCGCTTTGAGTAATCGGCAGGCGCTGTTACCAGGGCGGCCAGCAGGTACTGACAGTACAATCTGCTAGTCTATTGATATTAAAAAGAATCAGGGGGATATTATTTTTAGGGGGCAGGTAAACAGATCACAGGGGGGCTTCTTTGACAGCATTTAACAAGTTCAGTCCGACAGTAGCGTTGTCTTAGCAAACAGAAAAATCTGAAAGGGATGGACACTACCTTTCCATTTCCATAATGTAGGCTTTATTCCATGCTCGGCTAATGCTATACTGTCACTGGCATGACAACGATCAATTCTGGAGGTATTAGGACCATTTTCAAATCTAAAAGAACTGTGCCTGAAAGTGAAGGCCTAATTCAATCTCACGTGTTCTATCTCGACATATCACAAGTAAAATCTAATCTTTTAATTAAGCCAGATTAGTGTCAGATGAAGTGTGCGCCGACCAAACTGCATGGAGCTGCAGAACTAAGCACAAACGTATCAATGGAACAACTCCTCTCATATTCGCCTGTAGCTGCCTAATCGGATGTCTGACACAGCTGTTTCTTGCCGTTTCATAACACTAGAAGTCACGGCATGTCGTCAAAATACTTTGTAGAATTCTATTGCACTAAATTACTTAAGAAAATGTAAAGCTGGCTAAAAATCACATTTTGTAGTTGTAAGTGTAGATAATGTGTGGTGCTGATGAATCTCTTTGTGTAGAAGAGAAAAGGGAAATGAATATATTGTATTGATAAATGAGTGACCTGACTGCTAGTCCCTGGGAGCAAATTCCCCAAAGGGGATCCATGCAACGCATAGTGCACCGGGAGACGATAACACCACTGTATATACCCTCTCAGCCAATCGGGAAGAAACGGACCACACTATTGTCTTGGCCTCGGAGACAGACATTGATTAACAATGCAATTACTCCGTAACATGCTCTGTGTCTGAAACTCAATCTAGGCTGCAGTGTGTTGTGCCTGAGGGGGTCAGTTGAGAGATGTGTTAACAGTGTGCAAGGCGGCCGTCTGCATGATTATGTGCATCTCTCCTGATGTCTTTTGGAACACAGAAGCTGTGAACGAGGCACTGTTGTGTGAAACCAAGCGCTCCGGGCCACGTTATTCCAGCTAACCAGGACCTTTTTCCGCTGAGTCCCGGGGAGCCAAAACAAGCCACGGAACACAGACAGAAGGTACATACCTGTGCTTGATAAAAGATCGCTGACAGCGCAAGAGACAGATGCTTTCAAATGGCTCCTGAACAACGAGCTCTCAAGCAGCACAGGGAAGGCCTCCTGAGCTCAGTGACTGCAGAACACAGCAATGTTAGCAATGCAAACGCTGACAGAAAGGTGACTTTGTAAGACTTTTCGAAAAACTTTTCAGAAATCAAGCACAGGCATTAAAGGAATAGTTCCAATTATTTTTCAGCACTCTCGGGCTTCAAGACATGGCTGCAAAAAAAAACATTCCTTTAACTGTCCGTGCATTTTTTGAAGGTTGCTCACTGCTAGTTAGCTTAGCTCAAATACTGGTAGTCAATGGGTAACGTTAGCCTGCCTCCGCTGGCGGTCAGAAGATAAACTTTCAAACATCACTTAACAGTCCTGTGTGCTTGTTGTTTGTTTACCATGTTATGTTTCACACTATATTGTTTGTACTTTATTTCATTTTAAAACTAAATACATACCGGAAGGAAAGCAAGTCGTGCAACTGCCCCTCTAATCGTCCGCTCAGCTTCCAAAACATGTTGTCCTCCTCCGTGTATTCTGGTTCAAATAAATATGGTTCTGGGTCTTGGTTGTTTCAGAAGAACTAGTCCTGATCCTCCCTAGGGCCCGTGTCCACATAGAGCAGCACCCTTTGACCATTTATTCTTCAAAAATGCATGCACAGTTAAAGGAATGGTTTTCTGTTGCCTTGTCTTGAACCCTGAGAGTGAGACAACATTTATTTTTTTGGAACTATTCCTTTAAAGTAAAAACATGATCTATGATCTTATGCAGCCTCTTGTGGTGAGGCTATTTCAAAAACCATATGCCAAAAAACCTTTATTCTGGTCTTGGCCCTGTCCATGACAAATGACATCAGGAGTGCAATGACACAATCTGCAGACAACGGGACCTTGCAGTTTATCAGTAACCAATTACCTGACATATATCATCACATGTGCGCTGACAGCATCATTTGTCATTAAATTGACCTGCATTGTCAAGAATATGTTGGTCATATTGGTTGTAAAATAGCACAATGCTTCATGGTACATAATATAAATAACATTATAACACGTTATCATGGTTGAGTGGGGTTTCACACTTTGCACCATTAGTTCCTATAATGGAAAAAAATCCGTAATCATTTAACCACAGAGGAAGAGGGAGGGACCTGATGGTCAAAGAGGGTCACAGTTCGGTTATCTATGAGTTGTCAGGTAAGAACTGTGGAAACAAAACCACCAGTTGGTAAATCAGATGAGTCATTCAAATTCAAATCATAAGTATTTTGATTAATTAGAATTCTCACGTTTGCCTGAAATGCTTAGTCCCCTCAAGACGCCGCTGTTCCCCTTGCTTCCCTGTCGGCCTCAGCTGAACGGCCATTTTGAGGATTTTAAGTACAATTCATCCTGTTGGCTTTAAAAGCTTGTGTGGTTCTGGGCCAGTGTCGTGGCTGTGAAGCAGCTGTGCGGTCAAGTACTGCAAAGCCATGTATCTTAAAGGATTAGCAAGTTTCTCCTTCAGGAGGCGAAGGCTGCAGGCCATGGCCCTTTTTCAATGTCAAATATTCTATCAGTGGCAAACTTAATAAAGGCTTTCTTCTTAGAATTACATATGTGTGACTTCATCAACTGCTTCTACTCAATCTGCCAGAAGCTACCTCGTCCTGATATCCTAGAAAAAGGTGATCTGCCCTACACATGTGTAAGGTTGAATAAAGCAGCTCAACCTTTCACAACTGTAGGGCAGCACCATCCACCATAATAGCTTCCGTTAACTTCAAAGTTTGTCATACAGAAAGAAAACTCTTAATCTCATATATTATGTCCCTTAAGGTCTCAATAATCAAAACTACTATTCTTCTGTTGGCTAAGAAGCGGCTCCTTTAGTTTGATGTGATCTGTTAAACCGGCTGGTCAGACCAGCAGTTAATTGACTAATCTGCCGTGGGGGCAGCAGCAGTATGGACAGTTGCTTTGGTTCTGGTTGGGTTGATGTAACAGCCTTGCCGATTACTCTGCACTATAGTACCCGATTGTGGTGACATCGAGGCTGACCTTGGAGTCACCTCCCCCGCTGCCGCACTCTCCCTTGTCGTACCACCATTTGTTTTTCAATTTGTCCAAGAGGCCTTGCTCATTCAGTTTTAAAACTGCCAGGTTAACAGCATTTCTTGAAACGATAAAACATAACTTGTAAGAAAATGCACAGGTCCGTGAGAAATCTAATGCAAAGTATTAATTATAGTACTATACGCATCATTATGATAGGTGATGGTAGCGAGACTACCACCGTCAAAACAGGGGGGGGCTTATGCATAGGATCTGTTAATCAGAATGGTCTAGGAAAGGACAAATAGTTTAAGAATTATTTAAGGAATATGGAGAGATAAGAAAAGGCTCATATAAGGTAAAATACAGTGTTAAATCTTGGAAAAAGGTGGCATGAAGGGTTACGTAGTTTAGAACTGAAGTGTGCGGGATGGGGACACTTGTCATTGAGAAGAAAAAAGTAACAACAACAAAGCATCATGCAATTAACATTCGTCACAAGTGACAGCACAGCTTTTAAAGGCTAAATTGAAAAAGCATTGAACTGTTAAATTAAAAGTGACAACACAACAGTCAGGTAGGACAGCACACAGGGACAGAAGGAGAGATCCAAGGAGAGAGAGAACAGTGAGAGAGAGACATAAATATGAAATGATTGTTAGCTTAGCCTTAATATCTACACTGGGTTCCTCTATTAGAAATTAACAACTCTTATCACAAATATATATAAAAAATATACCAAACATTGATGAGAAAATATTTAAACCTTGGTATCCATTTACATTTAAGGGCATACTACCGTTACCTTCTGTGTCCATAAACAAAACAAGAAGAAGAGGAGAGAATGACAACAGGGGGACATCAGGGTAGGTGGAATACTATAACAACATGGAGGAATATTGTTATATTATTCCACCCACCTTAATGCGGAGCCTTTGGGCGTCGCCACACCATAGCCTTTGGAGTCGAGGTTCCCGCCCACTTTCATGGTGTCGCAGGGCTTCCGCTGCTCGATGTACTCGTTCATGGTGGACTCGAGGAGAAAGGCGAATTTGCCCTTTGACTTTCGTACCCGGGCTACGCCATCGGGGGTGGTCTTAACAAACACTGAGGGCTCAGCGGATTTCATGTACGACCACATCTTCTCATACACTGCTATTTTGGACCGCTGTGCCGAAGGGAAGAAGAAGAAAGAGAAGTAGTTTAGAAGAGAAAAAAAACTGAAAACTTATGCTCACTTAATGGATTTCTTTGTAGGATTTTTGTGCTTAATGATCGCTTCATTTAAGACGGCATCATGAAGTATTTATAGACATCTCAGAAAAAAAGCAGCCAGAGTGATATCTTTAAATACTTCCAGAAAATATAGCTGGAAGACTTTTTGCAAGATCATGAAGTACAAGAATCTACAAAACCCATTCCTTTTTCATCAGCATAAATGTACTCTTTCTAATTTTATATTGCAGCTTGAGGCAAACATTCACTGAGTGTCACCTGCACGGCTGGCTATATATTGAGTTATTGTAAAAATTATGGAATTCATGGGACTGGGTTGTGAAAAAAATAGCTTCAATAATTAAGGTTTTGTAAGAGTGAATTGTGGTGGCTAATGATCATTTATATGGAAACTTCAAAAAGGTTTTGGACCGTTCTCTGTTAGTGAATTTGAGCCTTGGATTATAGAGTTCTAATTGAACTAGTAGAATCTATTACAGCCATTCATTACAACAAGCCTGTCCTCATTGTAACGTCTAGCTGTGGCTCAGAGGCCATGTGCATACCAAGTGAACAAAAAGGCCGGTTACACAGACACACGGCAACCCATCACAGAATCACAAAGATGAGCATTTTTTTTCCAGCGCCTGGGGTCGTGCTTTGCGAGCCTGTAAAATCTGTGGGAGTTGAGCGCTATCTATAATAAGCATCAATTAAATTATTCAATGCTGCTGGATTTATTTTGGCATAGGCATTTCAGACTTTGAACAGATCAGGGTCCGATCAGTAACGAGCCGGTTCCCGAATGTGCACTGTGTGAAGTGCAGTCTTATTGCCACATAAAGAAAATACCTTATTTCAGTAAAGGCCAGAGAGAGAGACAGAGAGAGGGAGAGCTGGCTGAATGAAAGATCCACTGTCAACCGGAGGCTTTGTGTATGGAATATACTGTTTTCTTTAACCTAAAAAGTCCACAAGTCATCAGTTTGGTAATTGAAACGTGTGGAAAATCTAGCCTAACTAAACTAATTAATCAGTTAATTGACAAACTAACAATTAGCAACTCTTTTTATAGTAAGATAATTGTTATATGTAATTTATCAAGCAACAGGACTAAGATTATACAGCAACACTAGCAACTATGCAAGGCACAACATGCTTGGAGCCAAATGCCGACATTATCACGCTAACATGCTCTCAAAGAATACGCTAATGTGTTTTTTTTGTTTATTATGTACAGGAACTTTTTTGCCATATTGAATGTTATCAGTTACATGTTTTTGCTCATAAGCCTAAGTAATGAACTAAATAAAAGTCTGACCTGATGATGGCACTTTTTAGTTGTGCCACGTGGCATTTTTAGGTGGCTAACATGGCTAGAAATGCCAAACATTTACTGCTTACCTACTCAGATGTCTTCTCTAGGATTATTTATTGCACTTTTTCATTATGCTCTGTTATTTCAGGCATAAATGCATCTATTGAAAAATGTATTTGAGTCAAAGAGGAATGCTAGACAGTAAAGATCATGTCATGTAAAGCTCTGTAATTGAAGGGTTGAAGGCAAAGTAGAACTATACTTAGATATATGCTCATGGGTAGACCTACTGAGCTCTGTGGCTTTGCATGCAAACATACTGATCAGTAAGCTACACAGACACTGATCACTGTCCCGGACTGCATTGGTAAAAGCCTCCTTATCCGGATCATATCCATCTCTAATGCACTTCAACTGTATTCATAAACAAAAGCATTAACCTTGACCTAACACAAGTGCTTTACCGACTTTATGTGATCACATACAATTAATTTTTAGGGCATCTGTCATAGAGCATCAGGACGAGGGAGAGGATGAGATGAGACAGCAACATAACACAAATTAAAAAGTGTGCGTGATGGATGTTTTTCTGCTGAGATGCATAAAAATCCTTGAAGTTGGGGCAACAGTGATTCATTTTTGTTGATGCAAATACAAAGTGTGTGTGTGTGGGGGGGGGGGAGGGGTCTGTCGCATGTGATGTTTTTTGTTGACAATCTTGTTGAAGGTGTTCTATTTGCATGTGTCAGACATCAGGAAAAGGACACTTTAGTGTGGAGGACAATTTTCCCCAAATAGCTGTGGGGCTCATCTGCTCGGCAGTGGGAGAAAGCCCCTGCAGACTGAAGAGAGAGGAATGTATCTGGGCATTGATTACTAACGACAGAGCGTGCTGCTTCAGTGCTTTATGAACTCAATTCATCAATAACGGAGCGGAGTCGGAGCGCAACCCAAAACTTAAATAGGCCAATTCGACTGTGACTAGAGTCACCAATGAGATGCTTTAGGCAGATTCTGATAGAGAGAGACAGAGAAAACAAGATACAGTGAGAAATCCCAGCAGGGAAAAAGAGAGAGATTTGATTATTGACTGCTGGCACACAAATATACACGCTTAAATAAACACACACACACACACACACACACACACACACCCACAGCACAATGCTATCGCCAGTCTACTCTCATCTCCTTAAAAATGTAATCATTCACATTCCAGTCTATGGTGGTAATTTAAAATTCAATTAGGATATAATGACTGCAAGAGTCCATCATCAATAGAACAGACAATTTGTTGAGCAATTATACGCTGCCATAAATACAGCTTTATACACGTGGCCCTCCTTCACACTGTATAATGGCCCCGTTAGAACACACTCTGTTTTTAAATGAGCTTGCAGACAATTAACAGGGAGTGGCCTGGTTTGGAAGCTATGGTGTGAAGTTAAAAAGGAAAACACGAGTCAATGTTGGGTAACTTGTGAACGGCATAATCCCCCCCTCTTTCTTTTAATGTCTTAACATGATAGCCCACCAAAGCAATCACAATGAAGTGCCTCAATAGTGGATCTCAGTAAAAGCCTCCTACCTAAGCGACACGGTTACATCATCTGCGTAGGTGTTTTGCTCCTGCAGATCTGTCTGAAAGCAGTGCTTTGCCTGCCGTCTTGTAATGGAGATAGAAAATCTCAAGGCTGTTATTCCGGCCTGTTGAGCCAAGATGAGATAAATAAATAGAACAGGACCTGCCTTTAGCAAGACAAGGTTAGAGAGAGGCAGCAAGATAAAAACTGGTGGGCGCTTATTATTCGTCTTCAAATCACCACATCCAAAATCCCATGCAGATATGAATGCACCGGCTCACTAATACATGCACATACAGATGAAGGTTTTTCCTTTAGAGCACGGCTCGGCAATTAGGTGCAAGCATCAGACGGTTATTTTTAGCAATTTTTTCATTTCATGTTTAGAGGGCTAAACAGTGTTAAAGGAGCAGTGGGGACGCAGGTGCACTATTTTTGGCATTATATATTTTTTTTCATAAAGCTGCAATAACTTATTTTGGTCGGATGGGGGGGGATCTAGTAATTAGAGATTGTTGTTCCAGGAGTATCCCAATAATGTTATTAAGATGTCTGATAAGGGACCAGTGATTAAAGTCCAAAGTCAAAGAAAATGCCCTCTCCATTTTTAAACACACTTAATCCGTATTGATTCTGAGTTATGCAGCATTTCCAGCCCTCCGTCCACTGCACTTCCAACCGTAGCCAGTTTTTTTTTTAATTCTTCCTTTGGCGTTGCAGTGCTTGCTCTCATTAGGGCCTCTCCCGTGTCCGCTTTCTTCACTGCTTGTGTTAATAAATGCCATGCTCCATATGCCTGCTGCTACATTTTCCTTCTACTTTACTTGCCTTCCATTTTGTTTTGTGAACACTTTACCCCCCCCCCCCCCCCCCTCCCGCAACATCCTGTGTGGGTGCCAGGACTACCTGTATCTCAAGTATGCAGAAATGAAAGTTGAAGCTCTTGGGGTTTACTTTGTCATTGAAGTGCCACATGCTAAGCCCGGAATACTAATGCGCTGGTCTTTGATGCGTGTTGCTGGACTCCAATAGCTCCTCTTCGCTCCTGCTGTTGTTGCCGCTCATTTTGAAGTTTCGACAAGACCCCTCCGAGGACAAGCGCATTCAGAAGGTTGCGCCTTTTATCGCGCTAGTCTATCATCGCTTTTGTCAGCTTTCTCTTTTATGCAAACAAGGCTCTAATCTTTATAGAAGCCTCCCCTTCACTCAGCACTGTACCGAACCACATAGTGACAAGAGCTCAGGGAATTGTGTTACAATGTGTTGCTGCATATGATTGCAGGGGCAGCCTACACTGCAAAACATTCAAAATCCTACTTGAGTATATTGGTCAAATTTCCTGGTGCCACTTCATATAAGATAAACTCACCCGACAATCAACATTCCAGTGAGATTTAGTAATGCCTGGTTAACTAGGACACAAAAGCTACTCCGATATTAGTAGTAACAAATGCTCAATATGAGTATTTTCTAGGGTAGAAAAAAAACTGATTATTATGATATACTTCCTTATAATTGTAAAATATATCTCTATTATATCTTGAGAGGCTTAACAATTGAACCTTACTTCAAACCTATCTTACCAGATGATTCTACACGTGTTGAATTGTCAAAAAAAAAGCGTATTACAATACACATTGTTTTGCTTGGGGTTTTTTTTTTGATGAGGCATTTTTTCCAGTGTAAATCTCCTCTTGATGCAACCCTGGCCTATTGCAGGTCTGCTGCTCTGTTTAAATTAAGCTCCTTATTAAATATCGTGCTGGACCATGAAGAAGCTATAGTGTCTGCGCCACAACAGCTGAGACGTGAAATTGATTCTCACGCTTAGTAAAATGCATTGGTGGTGACTGCGCTCTCAAGCTGTCGTTCCCCTCTCCACCACCACACCTGCACACATCAGTAAGGCTGCACGATGTTTGCTTGTCGAGGGCTTCGAGCTTGATGTATAACCTTTGGAGAGGGAGGGAGGGGGACACACACACAGAAAACAATGCTGCGGTCTCATTTCTCTGCGCAATTATCATTCTTTCATTGTTACCCTGTGTTTAATGAGGAGCGTGATGGGACAGCGGTGTGGTTTGTCTTTGATGGTCTCGCCCCGGTCTTTTACACGTAATTAACCAGCCACATCAGCCCATTTTATCATCCAAGACCATCATTAGGATCCACATTCTCCTGCAATGTATGTTTCACAAAAAAGAAATGGAACCGAGCCAAGCCTTTTGTACCGAACAAAAAACCTACTCATCAAGGGGATAAACATGGCCCTCGCGTGGTCATCATTTTCTAATCATCCAAAAAGACAAATATTCAACTGACTGCATGAAAAGAACCATGACAGGAATTTTAAAAGGATGAAACAAATCGCTGTGTTGCTAACAGCGGCACATGACAGCTGCTGCTGCTATGTTGAGGGAGAGCAGCACAAACGCTTGAAGCTGTCCCACAGACATTGTCTTAAGGAAAAGCAATAGACAGACAGACAGAATGCAGACAGAGGAGGAGAGGGTGCCCAAACAAGCAAGCATACAGGCTAGTCTGGGGGGAAGAGGGAGCCAAGTTTTGGGTATAGAAGAACTGCACTGCCAAGCGCCTAGAGCCGTTCAGGCTTCCGTTGGGCACGTCAACGGGGCTCCCAGGCCAGCTGTCCTGGTTGGTTGCTAGCAGCAGAATCTAAAGGCTTTCGAGGGGGATCTGCTCTAACACCTCTCTCTCTCTCTTTCTTTGAAAATTCCTCGGCAGCTCGTCCTAGTTCACATCACCACCAAATGCAGACACACGGCCATGTCACTGACCACATTTACATGCACAGCAATTATCCCATATTAACCCGGTTAAGATCATATTCTGACATTACCAAGTAATCAGCAAGTCCGGCTCATCTTAAATATTCGGAGTAAACCACAGTCCGATTAAGACAGCCGGAGTATTCCAATCTTAATCGCATTATTGAGGCATGTTGTATACACCTTGGTCACACTAAATATTCGAACCCGAGTATTTTTGCTGCATTTTTCGGCATTTTGCTGCAGTTTGCGACACATGCCCCATTTCACTAGTGTGTGCAAACATGCAACAATGCTCCTTAAAAGAAGAGGTGTCAATTTTGGCTGCCAAAACAATGGCAGGCAACGATTATGAAATAGTGTTAATTGTCCTTGGATAGGACGGTAGTTATCACCTGAAAAACCTGCTGACAGATGTCATGACGCTTCTACCACTCCTAGTGAATGTCACTGGTTTTTTCAGAATATCCTGATTGACATGTTAACAGGAATATGCCCTTAGCTGCCGGGCATTGAAACACCTTATTTGGAATATTGTCTTGAACTGCAATATGGACCTTAATCAGAATATGCTTTGCATGGGGAATATCTGAAACCTCCTTAGGAAGAAAGATAATTCAACTGATTTGAAAACCATAAAATGAGAGCCGAATGCGTTGTAGCTCATTATTTCCATTTTACTTTGTTTAAGCTTTCTTGCTTAGAAAGGGAGCAGAAAAAAAGTATTTTACCGCACTTTGTCGAGCGTCTTTGTAAGATAAACCAGGTGAAATGATCAAAGATAAGAGGCAGAGACGATGACATATGTCGCGTTTGAAACATTGCACTTGATTTAAAATTTCCAGCTGGCTGATCATGCCGTATGGGGCTAATTAAGCCCCGAATGTATTTCCTGAAGAAACAGATCTGAAATAGAAACTTTAACTCCTATTAATCAGTGTGGGGTTTTTTTTGTACTACTCGTCATCCTGCCACAGCTCTAATTAAAAGACCCTTGGAGTAGCTTTTCACACTTGTCATTTCCTATTTGAAGACTTGTGGGTGTAACAGGGACACTCATTATACAGAATACAGGGGAAAAAAAACTGCCACTCCCAGACCACCTCACACATTGTTCTACTGTCAAACCTGCTGTGGGGCTACATCCAGTGTCGGATTGGAAACCTAATCCGTACTAGGCATCCATCATGCCTGTGACACATAGACATATAGATACACCTAGGCAGCATCTCTGATACAAGGAACAATTGATGACAGACTTTGTATGATGAATAAAGTGCTGCTGTCATGTATGCCATGTTTCCTAGGGATACATCCTCAAAGTATATGCACACCCTTTTACAACCAGAATTTTTACAGTCTTAAACTTTCTAAAATGACACTATCATGTCATTCTTTGTCTGAAAAAAGCAAACAAAAGAAAAACACGGATTTTATTTTTCTGCATTTTGTTGTTGTGAGCGGTTCAACCCAGGGGTAACACAAATGAATAGCTCTCTCTGCCAACATGGCTTGCAGCTGTGAAACATATGAATTGGTTCTCTCCCGCTGATGAGTAATGAGCGAGCGCCAGATAAAAGACTGTCATATTGCCTTTTCGTCAGCGCAGGCGACAGAGTGCTGTAGTATCATTAGTTTCTTTTTGCAACTTTTTCTCCGCTCTGGCGAACGCAATGCGATCGGCCTGTCGATGAGGCAATGCATGCCACGAGCTGAGACATCTATTAATTCCACAGCGGAAGGGCGATCTCCTTAAAGATAGGCAGCTGTGTATAACTCCTGCATAGCGAGCCAGCGCGCACACACATGTGGTTGCCTTTCAGGGAATAATATACTTTCGCTTTGGATTTTAGCTAATTTATGACTTAATTGCCAAGCTAGTTCCCTCATGCCGGCAGACATATTGCTTATTCCATCAGAAGCGTCTTTCCAGGCTGCTCTGTTTAACCTACGGGGCTCTTCTTCATCAGGTCCAATTTGCCAGCGATGGCTGCCTAGCTAATTATATTTCATTGAGCTGACCCCTCTGAGTTTGAGCCTGATGCGGGCGCTTTGATTAGCCCTCCTGCTTTTATCACCTCAGAGTCTTCCACGTTGTTATCACACTTTCTAGCTGACAGCCCCCGGTGCCTCAAGGTTGCACACTGCAGTACTGCCGCATAAATTTAACCAATCGTGTCACAAGTTCAAGAACGGCTTCTCTGTCAACATGCCTCATTTGGAACAATCTTGTGCAGGTCAAGAGTGCTCTGCTAAAGGTAGAGAATGGAAAAGCTGCAAGGAGGAGTTCATCAAGGACACAAAGACGCTTTTAATAATGTAGGAAAACCTGTGTGTAAAATGTATAGGCCTTTGCATGTTTTGCTGTGTGAGCTGAAAGCAAAGGAGCCGCTGGCTGATAAGTAAGGTGTGTGTGTGTGTGTGTGTGTGTGTGTGTGTGTGTGTGTGTAGGAGGTGGCAAAGCTTTCGAAGGCCCAGCCAAAGGAGTGAGTCCTTAGAGGCCCTAACTAAGCTAAACCTTTTTTTTTTTTTTTTTTAAGATATTTTTTTGGCATTTTTATGCTTTATTGATAGTGTAGACAGAGTTGAAATGGGGCCGAGAGGGGAGTGACATGCAGAGAACGACCGCGGGCTGGAATCAAACCCGGGTCTGCTGCTGGCCGAGGCCCATGGGGGGGACGCCCTACCAACTGAGCTTAGGGCGCCCCTCTAAACTTTGTTTTGAACCAAATATTCACTCTAACTTATTATACAAAACAAACATTTAGGGCGCACTCACACTAGGCAAGTTTGCTTGTTCCGTGCTGCAAGATCCCCCCCCTTTCCCCACTCCCCCACTCCCACGCTGGCCCGTGGTCACACTGCTCCAAAAGGCCGCGGCCCGGGCACGATTGCTCCATCATACATACGTCATCACGTCGTAATACGATACATACGTCATCACCAAGCGTACTTGCTGCTGGAATTAGTAGAACAACAGTAGTCGCGGATTGCCCCAAACCCCTCCGAATTGTTGTGGGTCTTATCCAGCTGCGACCATGGCTGCGACTGAATACTGTCGCCGGTCCAAATTTTTAGCAAACTCTCCACTTTGCGATCGCACCGGAACCCACTCGTGAACCTCTTGCCGCCATTGTTTACAATTATCGTGGGGAAGAAGGGTAGCGCATGGACTACGTCAGCCAGCTCAGGTTGCGTATCCGTGTGCGCGTGTCATCTCATTAGCATCTGTACTTTGGCCACGGCACACCTCTCCCAATTGTGCCGTGGCCAAGGTGCTGTTCCGTGCTAGAATACGGATGGCGTGGTCACACTAGCCAAACGTTCTAGACTTTAGTATGCAAATGAGCTCGGGCACGGAACAGCGGCCCTAGTGTGAGTGAGCCCTTAGGACATTGTGACTTGAGTACAATTTCTTCTTGAAAACCTGAAAAATAGCATAAGTCGTTTTTTTTTACCCCTTGTAACCTTTGTGTGCAACGTCAAAAGCACAACAAGTGTTCTATCGTTATGTATACTTTCAATGAGCAAGTTAACCTAGCATGAATGCACAGGGCTGGACCTTTTCAGGGGCCCGGACATTCAAGTGGGTGGGCCCGTATGTATGTGTTTGTGTGTGTGTAGGAAACTCCAAACGTTTTCATGCTCACAACTCACCCTAAAGAACTCCTTTGTGGAGCCTGAGTCCAGAGTACCATATGCTATCTCTGTTTGCTTGGCCAAATCCTCGGCACTCTCTATAGGAGACACCATCCTCTCCACTGTCAGGAAGGCAGCCAGGTTGGCTGTGTAGGAAGAGATGATGATGAGGGTGAAGAACCACCACACGCCCCCCACGATACGGCCCGACAGAGACCTACGGGAGAGGGGGAACACACAGCCTAATTACACAGTGGCATGTGGTGCCTATCAACGTGCTAATATCTAGCAGTTGTGTTTAATGTTCGTAATTGCATTGGTCATCAGAATGTCCTTTTAACTCAAGGCGGTGCTGCGTCAACACTCCAAAACAGCCCATTTCCGAGGAAAGTGAAGTGCACGTTTAAAGTGTGCTTCAATCCCAGGTCTTTAATTGGCTGTGAAACAACCAGGGTCAAAGTTTATGAAATAGCCTGAAGATAGCGTTTATGGATCCAATTTGGTGGTGGTAATTTCAGCATACAAGCTGACCAACTCAATTAAACATGCAATAGCTGAGATAAATGTGAAATGAGTAAAGCTTAAAATAATTAACACCTGAAGGAATGGAAGTGACTCTGTTTATTATTAGGCGAGACACAGAAGGCAAGAATTTAGATTTTTTTCTTCTTTCTACTTCTAAAGTAGCCTGGAAATCCAGACCCTGATATCTTGAACGATAGAGGGTCTGGCCACGATCAATAGTAATTTCCAACTCAAGGGGCGGCTCCTACTCGTGCATTTCAAATGCCACTGCACGCAGTTGGATAGCACTACGACCAATCAGAGCGATGCACAAGGTGACGTATTAAGCTCCGTTCGTTTAGCGAACAGCTGTTAAACTGTTATATTAAACTTTTGCCGTGGTCGGTCGGCAAAACAGAACATTCCACTTACTTGCTAATGAAAGATTTGAGTGCCGTCTTCCAAATCGTAAAGGGTCGAGGCCAAAGCAGTCTCAAACTCAAACAACATATCCGCAGCCATCTCTGATGTTTACTATCACGGCTTTGCTTCGACGTCGCATGCACGTCACTGTCATCAGCTGGTTACGTCCGCCCCCAGAGCACCATACAAAGGGCTCAGGCCCGCCCATATTAGATAGAACCAATTGAAACGTGAGTCAGGATTTCTGGACTTTCTGAAAAAGCTTCAATGGAGAGTGTCCAGACCAACAGGTGCAGCAAATTTAATTGTCCAGCGCCTAGTGGCAGGTCTGGGAATGCCAGGCTACTTCTAAAGCACTTGCATCAACTAAACTTTCCATAATCATGTCTAGCACTATTATGAACGTTATGACAGAGGGATTTGTCATACAGTATGTTGCTAAGTGTCTGATTCATGAAACATTTGGTAAATACTGAAAAATGCATTTTTAAGGCCTGTACATAGTATTATTTGATTTATAAAATGAAAAAAAGGCTTTATCCAAAACTTATCCTCCAATGTTGTACACTTAATAGTTGTAAAAATTAAATAAGTATTTCAACTCTGCCTGACTCTTTGCATATGCACATGTCAGAGAAATTTTATTTGAATGTAATTCATCAACTGGCAACGATGCATGATCTACAAGTTAAAGATTTGACCCTATTCACCTGCAGAATGCATCATCCTACCTTGCAGTGTTAGCCTCTTATGCATAGCGTCTATCTATTCCGACCCACCTTGGTGAGATGTCACAGCCCTGCTGCATGAAGGCGCCCAGTGAGAACCAGAGGGAGTTGAAGATGCCAAAGTCATTGGGCGGGTCGGGGGGCGTCTGGGGGTCTTTAGCCTCGTCCTGTTCGTCAAGGTTCCACTCGTAGGGACTGAACCGACTGACTAGGAACAGGACCACGCTCACCCCGATGTAGGCAAACACTATACACATCCAGATCTCATAGGCCAGCGGGTCCAGGAAGGAGAATACGCCGGGCTTGGACTTTTGCGGCTTCTTTATCATAATGGAGATGCCCAAGCTCATAAAGGGCTTGGAAAAGTCTATCACCTCCTCTCGAACCAGAGTAATGGTGAGAGGGGCAACAGCTATATCTGCTCTCTGGAAACAGGGACAATGCACAGCACAGCGTTAGTCATAAAACTGCGTGAAGAAGTTATTCTTAAGTGTGTGTGTGTGTGTGTGTGTGTGTGTGTGTGTGTGTGAATGACTGGTACTCTAGAGAAGGAGAATAAAATAATGTTCACATATTTTAAATATGATTATAAGAAATAAGGCCCCGGCATGCTGCACTTAAAGGCAGGCTGAAAACAAGCACACACTCACACACCTACACACACCTAAAACCACTCACACACCTACACACACCTAAAACCACACACACACACACACACACACACACACACACACACACACACACACACACACACACACACACACACACACAACAAATGTATCCAAATTATGTTACTGAGAATATGCCACAAGGTCACGTCTAGACTCTTTCAGAGAGACAGCTTGGTAAAAACCCACAGAGATAAATAGTTTTTTGAGTCATCTCTTAAACCTCATGCTCCCTTTTATCAGGACCAGGGAGATCACTGGTGGGGGGAACACTTTTACATTTTACAATTTCTTAAACGAGCAACTTCACACTGCGTCTCACTGTGAGACTACCTGTCTCAACTATTTAAAAAAATTACATTTTGCCATTCAAATTGCTTGTAAAAAAAAAAAGTAATGAACTTTCTAGCAACTTTGTAACAAGTGTAACCTTTGTCATTACTTGGCTTCAATTTCGACTGCGGCATTCACAGTCAAAGACCAGCAAGGCCATGTGTCTGTGTCTGTGTAAACTTCGTCACATGCCATTCAGTAGGCTGGAATTTTCTCAAACACAACTCGTTCTGGCATGGCTTTTATTTATTTTTAATTCTCCAAGCTGTTTCTCTTTATCTCCCTCCCTTTGCTCTTGCTGCTTCAATCCAATTGTGCTATCAAAACACATCCATGTAGGTGGTGCTGCCTTTTTATAAATCACAATGGCTTTCTTTGTTAAAGCTGAAGAAAATAATTAATCAGGTTAGACAGTGTTACTGCAGCTAGTGTCTGTGTGTGTGTTCTCGTGATTAATTAAATAACTGCTGCTTTTCAAAGGAGCCGTTCTGTGAAGGACAATTTCTTTGCATTGTGCTGCATTGTCTCTTTACGTCGAAAACTAGAGAAAAGCACCGGATTGAAGCGGCACGGGGCCAGAAAATGTTTCTTTACAAGGTCAAAATGGGAGCAACCCAGAGATAGACCCAATAAACCTGACTGTTTTCTTTAGCCTGTCAACACGCCATTGTGAAGGAGGCTATAACCGTTTAATCCTGGTGCAGGCGTAAGCAGCACTCAATCAATGGTTGAGGGAAACAAAGCAATAAAGAGCAGCCTCGGGCCTATAACCTTTACAAAGACAACTGAAATCAAATTAATTTACTGGTCAAAAGGTCAAAATGTACAGAACTATTAGTTCCGGACCACCTGCTGTAAAAATCACAAGCCGTGGAACTTGACAGCGACACGATTGGGATATTTATTTTCTCCCTTTCTTTTTTTTTTCACCATCCCCATCTGCGGGGATCGGACTTTTCCCATTTGAAAGATAATTTGGTGGCGATGACACATCAAACCAAGCAATCTCTCAGGCTGATAGTTGGGAAATTGAACAGATGAGGAAGGCCTAACCCCTCATGCATTTTGTATTCAAACCCCCACCCCCCCCATCTCTGTCCCCGTTCAACTACTGTGGCCTCTACTGCCGAGAGAAAGGCAAAAAGGGAGGTAATTGTGGACTGCTGGAGGTGTTGCGAGAGAGAACCTGTTGCTCTCTTGTCAGATGTAAAACACGGTGTGACCCTTCCCTAATGTGAGAGGTTCAGCCCTTTATGGAGCTCAACACATATGGATCTTGTTGTTTCCAAGCCGCAAAACCACCACTTAAGCTGTTGATTCTAAAGCAGATTTTCCTTTTTTTTTCTCAGCTGCGAATTTACAACGTGGCATATTCATCATACACACATCAAACATCGGACATAATTGCACAATCACTTCAAAGGCATACACTCTCTCATTCATCAAAGTGATTACAGTGTGTTTGCCACATGGACTCATTGTTTTCATATTGTTTCCATGTACCTTACCTCATGTTTTTTTTTAACTGTAAATGGGGGGAGAGACAGACCTTTCTTAGGCTAAGCATTAATTGGCAATGAACAGCACCGAGAACTGATTTCATTTTCTCCGTCTCAAGGTGATCACCAACTCCCCCAAAGGCTTGGGGCTGCACTCGACAAAAATTCACACTCACAGCCGAGACTTAAGAACTTTTAAGAACTGGGCAAGAGCTGCTGAGTAGTTCAGGTCAACGGGTTGGTGAAAACCTTAAGGCAGAAGAATGAAATCTCCTCTCATGTTGAAGTTCCTTGCAAACTGTCATGTAATCAGCGAGGCTCCCAGTACTCACCCCATAGACCAGTTCACCCACCATCCCGTTCCACGTCTTGGTCTCGGGGTCTCGGGCTCCGTACTTCCCATCCATTACTATAGACAGTTTGTACTTAATTCCAACATGTTTGGCAATCTCAGCTGCTAAATCGACGCAGTAGCCTTCATATCTGTCATTCCCATCCAGATGCATATAATTTTTCTTGTACATCACATAAGGAGCTTCCTGTTGATTCAAACACACGCTGGTTTATTCACTCCCATGCCCTGGCACACACTCAGTTAAGACAGAAATGTGCACACATGCACTCACACTGTATGTGTTCGTGCACACACACACACCCACACGCACACACACACAAACACAACCACACATACAAACACACGCACACACACAGATTCAAAGTGTTATTATAAGCTGCTATAACCGCATCCATGCAGTCATGCATAGACAGATGTTGCCCCGCTAAATGCACACACATACACTGACAACAGCAGCGTGATCGCATGGTCACAGTGCTCTCATCAAGCCGTGGCAGCCAGCAGACACCAAGCCCAATGCACCCAACCCAGTTTTGCGCCCGTGGGTGCAACTCTGCGGCATAGTAAAGGCGGGTTAAGCAAAACGTATTAAAACCACAACATTTTGCACGTCCGTAGGAGAAGACAGGGGGCCAGAATTAGTATTTTTAGTAGGGCTGGGAGTCATTGGTAGGCAGGGTGTGGGTCAGCTCAGAGGAGGGTGGGGATGGGAATGGGGATGGGTTTCATAAGTAAATGCCAGTGACAGGAGAGGGATCAGAGAGTGCCCTCATTCAACAAAAGAAAAAAAGGGCTGTTAATTGCTATCCAGGAAAAATGCAACAAAGGAAATAATTAAAAAAGAAGAAAAACTCCATAAATAAAGTAATTAGATCAGGAGAGCCGGAGCGTGCTACTTTTTCCTCTCCTTTTCAAAACACCGGTGCAGCTCGTCTTTTTTCTCGTAGCGAGCATGGCATCATTATCAAACAATAGGACCGCTCAGGAGAGCAGGCATTGTCATTACAGCCACACACAATTGGAGTGCAAGTAAAGGGGAGCAATGGTTTGTTTGTTCTGTGCTGAACGTATCCCCTCACCTTTGGATCCACTGAGTGTCTCCCTCCTCTAAACACATGTTTACCTCCGGACTGTATTTCTCATCTCGGGATGTTAAAATGTTTCCACTTGCTGTGTGGAGTGATGCAGTGGAATACAAATCAAACCTAACTGTGCATGAATACCCAAGAGCCTTCTCCCATTTTTCTTTTTCATTTGTTAAAAATGTTTGTTTGCAGAGAAAGGAGGTATAATGTGTCATATAATCATAAGGCCATTACACAGCCAGTAAAGCCATTAGCAATGGAAGCTATCCAATAAGCCTGAAACATTTTAGTTTAGTAAATACAGTTGAAAAATAAATAAATCTAAGGTATTTTGTTTGTGTATCACATGTGGGGAAAATGCCCCATAAAAGCCTGCTTCCTAAATCACTGTCTGGAAGTTATACTTCAACACAGAACACATGTAGGAGCAATGCAAAATAGATTGGAGAAGAGATGACAAGGGAAAAAAATACCACACCTTCTTATCCCTCCTCCAATACTGTTTATTTTACTTTGCCCAGCTCGAGCAACCATTGCAGCATCATCCTCTAGTCATTCTTACGGCCAGTCTATCCCAGGTGTCATTGAACATTTACTTGATGAGGACAGACAGGTCTACTTACGTATGCGTTTGTATGTATTGTATTTTTTTTTTGGTAATTGATGGAGTCAACCATTATCATGTATACCATTATTGTGATGTCACTGCTACGACAGGCCACTGAAGTATGGAAAATCAAAATGCTTTGACACCCACACGGATACAGTTGAAACACTCCCCCAGTATATCGGAACGACTGTTTCAACGTGTAGTGAGTGGATGGAAAGCAAACACAAAAAAGATGTGGTTCTACCCGCCCAGGACAGAATGTATCACTCATTGGAATCAACACCATGACCTTGAGTGGCAGAATACGTGAAACATTTAAAACTGCATGGAAAGTGTACCATAATAGTAGTGACCACAATCGTTCGGTTTTCCACTGATGATTCGTTGGAGACCTGCGCGTCCATTATATTTACAAATCGTGTGTACTCGTTCCAGTACCCAATCTGCAAAGAGAGAACAGTGTTTAGTGACACATTCCAACCCACATACTGTACATGTAAGTGTAAAGCATATGGCAGGTACACTTCCAAGTATTACTGAACTGTCATGATGCAGAGCTCATTAAAGTGGCTAAGAGGAACTCAGTTTTTGTTAATTCTAGTGCCTCCTTCTAGCGTTAGTGTATTTATCTAGCGTGTAGCGGCAGCATGTGCATTTGTTAAGGAAGCAAGTGAAAGAGAGACCTCAGGATGCATCCCGATGAGAACATTTATTTATACAGTATGTGAATATGTCAGATTAATAATGGTATTATGACGATGGTGAAGTAAATTTATACATTTCGGGAAACAGGCTATTCAGGTCTGCTTGTCATAAAATTGTTTGTCTGAATTGGCGGGAAATCACAGTTGACCAAAGGCATTTATTATAAGCATATAACAATAGCTTTGTTTTCACTTATGGTCTCGTTTGCTGTTAGAGTTCATTCATGATCATCAGAGGACAAATGACACTGTTTCATAATAATTTAAAAGTTACTCGTAGCCACTTGAAAACAACACTGCATTTCCCAGAGGCCTCTGCCCTAAAGTTCAAACCTTGTTCAAAAGAAGAAGAAAAAAGCAGGGAATGAGTAAAATGCTAATACAGCAGTGACCTAGTAAACGAAGCAAGGCAGAGGCAGAGTTGATACATCTACATCCAACATGCAGTTAGTGTCATCATGATCAAAGATATAATGAACATTTACTGTTGGTTTTAATGAACTACAGCCGTTCAAATAGCCAAATTTGCGGGAACCGAGATGCACGAGCATACGGCAGACAGCTTCAATCCCTCCCACCTTCAGCTTCCCAGGTTTTTATGGTAAATAATTGATACTGGGGCCTGTGAACTGCATACACGTTTAATAATTTAGCATAATATTTTCAGTGGCTCCCACAGTTCCTTGCTTGCACAGTCCCGCCATTGCAGTTACTCTGTATTCTGCTGTACAGATGCTTAAGTCAAACCAATGTCAAGTGTTTGTTTGCCCATCTGAGATAATGGCTGCTCTGGCTCACGATGAAACGTGTTGCATATGTTGCTGCCAATAATCTAACTGTTGCTGGATAGGATCCCTCCCCCCGTCACATCTGGTTCCCATTTTTTTTGTTGCCTCAGATCTTTGAATGTTTGGGCCAGACAGGTGTAAAACAGTGCAGAGATTGTTTAAACACCAAGTGGAGGCGCTAGAAAGCAGCTAGCCTCTCCAAACTCCAGCTGCAGACTTGGAGTTGCACTTGTTAGATTTAGAGAAATTGCTTTATCAATTAATAAATCAATCAATCAAAATGTAATAAGGCAAAAGTATAGTACTTATAGTGTAAGTGCATGTAAAACTATTCATAATAACGATATTCACAGTGATTAATTGCATTTTAGAATGTGCAAAGAGCTGTGGTTTTAGCTTGCCTTTTAAAAGAATGGACTGAGCTAGCTTCACAGATTTGTATGAGAATACGATATAAGAGGAAAATGGGCTGCCACCTGCTGATGATTTATTGATTCTTGGGACGGAAAGTAGATTGGCATTATGGGATCATGGAGGCCAGGTTGATATTACGTGAAGTAACTACGGATGATAAATAGGATGGGTCCGTGTTCTATTTTACAAGTTAAAAAGCAGAATCTGGAAATGGGATCTAGCATGAACAATGCATTGAAATGAGAACGAACAGGGCCGATATGGTCAAATTCTCTGGTCCTGGTTAATATCCTGGCAGCGGTGTTTTGTACAAGTTGTAGTTTGCCAATCGATTATGGTAAGCTGAGCAAAAGTGTATTGCAGTAGTCTTATCTTGATGGGGACAGATCTTGCCGATATTACATATGTGAAAATAAGTTTTTGTTTGTTATGCCACGTCATTGATTTGATTTTCAAAGGAGAGATTCAGATCGAATAACTCCCTGCTCTTGTCCGTCCATGATATTTGAGGAGTGTTGCTCAGGGGAGTGTGTGTGTGTGTGTGTGTGTTTGTGTGCGAGACTGTGTGTGGGAGCCGTGTCATGGCGTGCTGCTCCAGAAGCAAAGTCCTGATCTCACCCTGAGCAGCTGGGACAGATATCAAGCCATGCATCACTTGTGACAGTCACGGCTAAGAACCCTCATCCTCTAGCTGTCACTGGGGGTGACTGGGGGGGGCTCCAGGTCCTGACAAACTGCTGCCCAACTTGTCTCATCTTCCCCCGCTCTCTCACTCTCTCCCTCTGACCTCCTTTCTCACTCTCTCTCACTCACTCTCTCCATCCATCCTTCTCTCCATCCGGCTGTAAGGGCTGTGTGATGCCAACTGAAGTGTGGGGCTTTAAAAAGGCTTGGGAGGCAGGCGGCGGCATAATCACACAGAGAAGCGCACTTATCCGGCTAACGAGAAATTTCCCAGCTGTCCCTTGAAACTTGTTTGAGGGTTATGAAATAAATATATAAAAAAACACCAGAGGTCATCATATGGTACGGGTTATAATGTGATTGTACCGCTGGGAATAACCATTTGGAAAAAAAAGAAAGCCAGAGGAATTCTTGGATCCGTTTTATAGTAATTTGTTATTTAAATGGTAATTAGTGTGATTTCTCTGCTATCCTACAGGCCAGCAATAGTTTTATATTAGGTTTTAACTATCCGATTGCAGACTGCACTGCACTGCACCACGAGCCACTGCAATGGTGGGAGGTCGGCAAGGTTAAGATGGCATGGTCCACTTGAGGGACATACACCCACCCCCCTCCCCACAATATACACCCATGCATGAGTGCATCAACAGGGGTAGAGGCTTGTTTGAAAATATTTCCCACTTTTCACCCAACCGTGCATTTCTGCCTCAGCATGTGGCCAACAGCATCCGAGTTCGGCCGATCGATAAATCATTTAAAATTGCACGTTGGCCGAACTCCACGGGTTTTTGACAGGCAGCAAAACCAAAGCTTGATGTGTGCCAGCTGGTAGCTGTGTTCTGATAAAGAGCAGGATTTTTTTGGATCAGGCTCTGTTTTTTTTTTGACAGGTGATGGATGAGAGTTGATAGAAGGTCACCCGCTTTTTGACTCACCTTCCTGGGCCCGCCTGTTTTCATCTCATAAACATCTATGGTGAAGTTGGTCCTGCGGCCGTAGTTGTCAAACTGGATGTTCCCGGTCATACCCTGCACCACGACCTGCCATGGGGGACACAGAGAGAGAGATAGACAGATAGATACAGACATAGGGGGGAATGTGTAATAGCCATCACTTTGCATATATAGCTGGTATTAAAGTGCTCGTGTGCATGCCAGCTATAGCAGGAGTGCGCCCGGTTCTCTTAATCAAATGATGAACTGGATACGCTTTAATAAAAGATGTAGTTCTATGGTAATGAGGGGGCTCTGGATTTGAGTGAGCTCCGTGCAGAGAGATACCTGCGGGGCTGAGGGAGGAGAACAGCTCTGTGCTTTCTCGCTCTCTCTCTCTCTCTGTCACTTTCCATCTTTATCACACTCTTGCGCGCTATCTCGGGCTTCGCTTCTTCTTCTAGCCTTTTCTTCAGTTTATCAGCGTTCCACTCTCCCACTCTCCCCACTCCACTCCACTCAACTCCACCCCCCCACCCTACGCCTTACCGTTTTCAGAGCTCTCTCGATGTCGATGCCTTGGCTCCACGGTACGGCCGGGTTGGCCAGACAGTCTCCGGCGCTGCCCCGGCGAGAAATGTCCACACGTTGGCGCCGCAGGTACCTGAAGGCCTCCGCTATCACCAGGATAGCATCGTGGGTCAGAGCCGAAGTGTACTGTACCAAGTCAAATAAAGAACAACAGCCGAATAGAGAGTGAGACATGGCATACATTGAAGAGATATCACTGTGCAGAGGTTTTCCTGTGTGTTTAGTAAATACTTTAAATATTGTTCAGGAACAAAAGAGTAGAGTAGAAAATACATATTTTGAGGCCAGACAAAACATAATTTATTCAAGCACTGGTCATATTGAATATTTATTATATGATATTATATTCACTTTTCTGAAGGTTATTTCAGAAGGATTGATTGTTAATTGTCTGATTTATTTAGTTAAAAAGATCATATTCACCTTTAATACAGTGTCTTACATTTTAAAGGTTGTTCAGGGAGTAAAAAAAACATATTCTAAACCACTACGTGTATAATTTTAAGATTGTGCAGCTTTTAAATGATTTTGTTGGCATATTTTCTTGTTCAGGGAAAAATCTCCTCCAGGGTAGGTCAGTGTGGGTGAGGGTCTGTCGCCTTGTTTATGAAAAAAAAAAATAGTTTGACCGGACAGATGGGAAAAGCCAGAAAACCTTCAAAACTTTAACTGCAGGTCTAGTCTGGGGAGTAGTAATGCATGTTTTTATCTCCCACACACTCTCCCCCTCCAACTTCTCCTGACCTTTTCACCACCGGTGGGTTGAGCCACCTCTCTGTTGACCAATGCACCATGACCAAATCTAATTACATGCCATTCAAAATCCGCTTCTTTCTTGATCACTGTTTAATTAGATGTAAATTGAAGTTGCGATATAACCTTGCCTTGCACCGCCCATCAATATATCGATCGGCTGGGGGATGGATGCAAAGCGTGGTGGAGGAAAGTGGTGGTGGGGGGGGGGAATGACAGAAGCGAACACGGGGGCTTGAGTGGCGCGGAGAGAGGGAGCACTTCAGAGGGGATCATGGTTGTATTCTGCATGTACAATGAAAAAACAGGCCTATGCAGGGGCCGAGTAGCCTACCTTCAGAGGAGTGTTCCGGGCTTCTGGGAATTCTCTTTCATCGAGCCGCTCCCAGCGCTGCATAAACTGCTGCACAATGGGGTTCTCAGGGCTGACTATCTGGAAGCCGGAGATGTTGGCTCCACCAGCGAACACTTTGTCCAGGCTCACGTTGGAAAATCCCTGAGATGGGGGACAAAAGGGGGGGGGGGGAGGGACAGGTGAAGGAGAGGACTTTCTCGTGACTTGTTTCTGTTAAAAAAATAATCTGGCAGTGTGCAAGGTGCACAGTGTTATGAAGCAACATGTGTTCGCCATTACAGCGAGAAACCTGCCAGTGGATACTTTGTAGTTTGTGTCAGATCGTGTTGCACTAGACTAAATATTTTACTTGAACCAGCTGGCCTACTTTCATTCAGATTGCTTTGCTACGAAAAAAGAAGAAAAAAAGGAATTTCTAAAAAAGAAAAAAAAAACCTTTGGTTGCTCCAGCTGGATTTAAAATGTGCTTCTTCACCCTGGAGCTATGACACAGTGGGGAGTTATTTCTGTTTATGGTCAAATGGCTGTTGCTCTAAGTGCGCCATTGTGTTAGGGCGTTCGAGGACATTTTGTCTGAATGCTGCATAATCACATCTTCTAAAGTCTGGGGAAATGAGCAGAAGAGGATCATCGAGTGAGGCCAGGGCCAGCCTCCACTCTAAAAACCCTCACACTAATATCAAGGCTAAATGAGCAATTCTCTCATCAGACTGGGAGGAAATAATGGCCTCTCTCCAAATATGGTTAAGGAGTTATTAAATGCTGCTTATCTATTGCCTAGGACATTCATTTCTATCTAAATATTAAAATATTAATCTAGGTAGTGGCATCCCCTCTTTGTTCAAAGTGCCTAAGTAATCTTTTTTTTTTAAACTTTATTCAAACTATTGTATTTATCCTGTGTCTGCTTATGGGACTTCTACACTTGCCCTAAGGTCATACAAGGGGCATTTTGATTTGGGATTTGAGTGAAGCTCTGTCAGCCAGGTTGTGATTCATAAGGCATGAAAAACACAACAAGCCCTATATACACCATAGAGAGAGGAAATATATATATGGTTCACTGTTTTTTCTGATTACATACAAAAGCTTTTAATCCACTTATTGTGGATGCACATTTGTGCTCGAGGCCGAGACTAAGTCCCAATCGCATCGCATGCAGCACAAAAAAAAGCAGGGTTCCACACTCCCTCCCGGGAGCTGCTGGGTTATTACTCACAAGATTGGCCAGAATGTAGTGGTAACCGCGACTGTTCTTCCCCAGGGTCACAGCCTGTGGGAGAGAAGAAAAAAAACATGGATACAGTAAACCACCCACGAGATGAGAGCAAAGAGCAGCGGCTGGTAAAGAAAAAGTGTCTCCAACAATCTCTGTGAATGTGGCGACGTCGTTGATGCAAGTCAACTACAAAATCACAAAAGCGAGTTAAGAGGAAAGCCTTTCGTTAAGGAGGAGCTAGATAATGAGACAGAAACAGGGACAACGTTATGGAACATCTCCTTGAATATTCCGCTCTTCACTTTGAAGTCATTCATGTCGCGGGGAGGATACGAGTCGTCGGCGGCAACTGTTGGACAGAAGGTGGAGGATGATTTCAAAAGGAATGTACAGTGAGACGGTTAAGATGTAGATCTCACTTTCGCTTTGAAAATATCACACCTTTGGAGCACAACAGCATGTTTCAACCCACGCAGCCCCGACTGAAAATAGTAAGTGGTGTTCTAAGCCATATCCATCACCGTAGCGCAAACCATATGCTGCCTTGTATTGTTCTTGATTTACATCTTCCTTTTGTTCCATGCCCACACATAAATCCAACAGTCAAACAGTTTTTTAACACATAACGTTGCAGACATGGTTTTTTAACTGGACTGTTATTTATGAGCTAGCTGTGGCTGTGTATGGACTTCTGAGCGACTGCCATGCAGAAACCCGTCAACCATGTCTCGGTTTTTCATCTGCTTTCTACAAACACGGGCGACACACAGTTTACAGCAAAATCAGCATGTTTGCACATGTTCTGGCCCTGGCTTCGGCCCCGAAAACAAGCCGTCAGATCATCATCTGTTTGTGTGTGTGTGTGTTTGTGCGTGTTAGGCCAGTGGGGACGCTGGATATTTATTACTGTGGATCGTTTACGACATTCCCACAGAGTGGGAGAGACTAACGAAAGGCTAAAGTGTTCATTCAGCTTCACATCTCAGGTTGCGTGAAAAATATTTGAAGGACAAATTCAGATTCAACTAGAATTACAGTTTTTGACTCAACTATTCTTGCGAACTTAAACTGACCTGGGTGCACCTGTGTTCAGAAGCACCAAACAAATTTGACAATCATCCGTGCTTGGACTGGGCACCCTCCCAAATGAAATAAACTTCTCTACCTCTTACGTGAAAGTCTGAAGATTGTCCATGACAGGGTAGAGAGAGGTTGCTGGCTTTTTTTTGGCAAAATGGAGCGCACCACACAAATCCTTTCACTGGTGCTATCAAAATGCCTGGGTGAGTCAGCGTTCTCTGAGTAGCTTTTCCCCATCGTTAAGGCTTTGCACTTCCAACACTGCTGGATGTCACACAGAGGGGAACAAACCAAGAAAGTGAAAAAGAAACAAAGGAAAGAATGGAGTTGATTTATAATGGGAGAAACAGTGGGGAGCTAATACTGTAGCTTTTTAGAATCCGTCATGATGTCTAATGAGGAGGTGACAGAAAGCTCCATGCAAAGAAATCTCTGCCGCACTCTTTACTGCAGTCGTATCGGAGCTAGATGGATCACAGCTCTACTCCCACTGCAAATTGTCTGACTCTCACACTTTTAAGCCCCTGCTGCATTTTCATGGACCAACCCCACGGCGCCACTCACTCCTTCACTGTGTGCTAACCTTGAACCTGGCCCGTAAGCCTTCCCCTCACAGCTGCCCTGGAGCAGAGCAGAAAAAGGCCCCTCTCCCCTCCCCACCCTCCCCCCTCACTGCCTGCAGCCCACAGCTCACAGCCAGCCTGGCAACGGCTACAAGCGCCAACCTTGGGATGAGGCGCAGCCAGACACTGATGACACAGAGATACACAGAACCTCCGGCCAGATCACACCAACCTCTACCCCTCAACCTCTTTAATTAGACAGACGGCAAAAGACTAGACTCCAGTTGAGATGGGCAGATTTCACTGTGGCACGTTGTGATGCACTGTTGATGACTGGCCAGTCCCTTTAAGATCAAATGCTTATGATACTTTCTTATATACATAGCCATATTCTTAACAGTCCAACACTATTTTAGCAATCACATATGTTTATCGGAATTATTGAAGTTACCGTGCCGATAAGGTATAGGCCTTTGAAAGCATAGTTTATGGGAAATACCCTTATTTACTTGGTTTTTAAAGGTGAGACGTGAACCTTGGGGCTAAAGTCATGTCAATAGAGCTGGTGCTGGGATGTGAGAAGCTTAGCTTAGCATAAACACCGAAAACAGCTGGCCAAGTTCATAGTTCAAAAACACTCTTACCTACCTCTTAAGCTCACAGTTGTTATCATTTAAACGACGCACACACACACACCAATATGTTAACATCAACGAAGGTAAGGTAAAAAAAAGCTGATGGCTGAAACGTTTTATTGTTTATAGACAATACTATGAAACATAAATATAGTATATCAATTTAAGCACAAATGCAATGTAGTCTGACTGACAGATTATGAATATGTAAGACCAAAGCAAATCGTCCCCAACAGTAGCTTGGCTGTTTGTTAGAGATAGGGTGCCGCCCACTGATGACGGTCTGACCAATCAGTGGTTTGCAGTGTTTCACTTAACGGTCTAGTACCTGGTCCCTGGAACTTCAATAGAGTAGGGGCCAAACAAGCATGTACCAGGTGCCTAGGACATTTACATGGTGGAAGGGGGGTTAGAGTAGAGCCAGTACCATCTAGTGGAAAAGTGCCATTAGTTAAGCATTTAAAGGCTACTGAAAGTAGGGAATAGGGAACAGCTAGACAATCTCAATGGTTAAAGAAAATCTAACTACCAACAATGTAAGTTGATGGAAACAGTTACAGTGACAAAGTGTTCATTAGCAAGCTTTAGAGGTATTTAGTTTGACTGTGGATCGAGATAAGTTAGCTGTCCCCCGCCACCCCCCCGTGCTGCCTGTCTTCATGCTGTGCTAAGCTAATCACACAAGAGTAGGGTTGCAAAGGGGTGGAAAGTTTCCGGTAAATTACCGGAAACTTTCCGGAAACTTTCCATGGGAACTTTCGCTCAGGAATTTTGGGAATATTCGATTTTTGGGAATTGACTTGAAATTGGGGGAAATTTAATGGACTATCATATTCAAACTTAAATGTAGTTCAAATGTTCAAATGTGTGTCTTCAAAAGTCTTGTGCTCTGGGCTTAATGTAGCCTCAATGCTCCAGGGTTCTAGAAATCATCTGTGCATGTGATGGAGGAATGCACAGTGCATGTAGGGGGCGTGGCCTCAATACCCCTGCAGTAAGCAGTGTGCTGTGTGCATGTGATTGAGGAAAAGCACATATTCTCAAGTGTGAAAGCATGAAAGCTGGTTTATTTAGTCAAGAATATGCTAAATATACATTTCCCCCGACTATATTTAAAATCACTGTTAAGGTCAAACCTTAAATTTGTAAAATTTTTGGTTTATTCCCGTTAATTCCCATTAATTCCCAAAATTCCCGTTAATTCCCGTTAATTCCCTTGGAAAGTTTCCAACTTTGAAAATTCCCGGAATTTTGCAACCCTACACAAGAGTGATAATAATATCTCATTCCTGAATAGAGGGTGGCTTAATGAGGATTTCCCAACATTTTTAAATATTCATAACTTCTGCTATACTCTGGTTTGGCCTTCAGCTTCACCAAAAAGCACAGACCCAGGTGATTGTGCATCATTATCTTTTCAAAAAATTATTACGACACCTTGGATTTACAGCGGCCGCTATTTTCGTCTCCCCCTCCCATTCTCCTTGAATTGATCTCTGCTGCTGTTATTCGCCTTTAGAGCACATATACCATACTAACACAAGCCCTCCGTAACCAATTACTTCTGTTTGCCAGTGACACTACAGAGGGGAAAAATAAGGGGTTTAGTGTGCTACTGTGATCCAGCTTTTTTTTTTTATACAGCGCAACCTTCCAGCACATTGATCCACTCACTAACTTGCTCCACCAGCTTTTTTTTTCTTTTTTCTACTGCTTATAAGGAGTGCCAGCCGTTCTTTTTTTGGTTGCTTTCAGCCTGGAGTTTTCTTTTAAGCCTTATGAGGACGGACAACCAGGATGACCTTGGCTTCACCCTCCATCCAGACAGGCCGTGCCTCCCCCTGCCAGAAACCAGAGAGCCCTAAATGTAAAACTACAGCTCCACATTTTACACTAAACGCCAGCCCATTTTCCTGCCTGACCTTTTCCCACTGCAGAACTCGCCACAGCACAAGATAGAAGCAGCCTGGAAATCAGAGCTATCCCGCAGTGTTAAAATAGCATTCACTGAGGCATATAAAAGACTAGTACATGGATGCAGACACATTTAGCCTCCCACTGAACTGATGAAAAGTCAAGGATCGCACGTGCAGGGGGATGCCATTAGCATTAGGCGTGAATTATAATTTCATGTGCAACTAATTGGTTGATAATTTTTTGGGAAAAATGGTTGCAGAAGCTGTTCTGTATAAAATAACACACATTTCAAATTAAAGGGTTCACTAAGCAGTTTCAAGATGGATTTTTTTTATTTGCATGTGCCTGTAGTTAGTTTACAAAACACGTTTTCTCATGTCATTCTTAATATTGAATAATTATATCATCATGAATCAAAACAACATTATTTTGTTAACAAAACTGTGGGCCCGGCTGCTGTAAACAACAACAGTGAAGTAATAGCTTTTTTTAAATGAATCCATATCTAGAAAGCCAGATGTACTGCATTTAATTTTATTTATTCACTGAGAATATAGCATTATGATACCTATATAATTACTTTTTTGATTTATACCAACACATTCTTAAGCAGAATAATTATTGGTGAGTGCTCTGTGGTTGTGTACTCATAATAACAAATTGATGTTAAGTCATGTCTGACAGTTAAATCTGAAGATATCTGATGTCATCTAAATGCTCTCAGTCTACCCTCTGGCTGATGAGCTAATGTTACGTCTGATTGAGGTTATTTAGATAGGTACTTCAAACTATAACCGAGGGATTCCAACTATTATTTATTATCTTCTAGTATGAGTTGTCAGTACTCAGTACCATCATTGACTTATTGCTATCTGGAGAGCAAGAAAATGACTGCAGACCTCTGCAGTAAGCTAACACTAGCTGCTATTTCTCTCTTACAAACCATTTTCATTGAAGTGCACAGACAACAGTTTAATTGTGTAGTTCTGTTAACTGAAAAAAGCAATGTTCATACAGTTTTATGTCAAATGTAAACATGTTAAGCTAGCTAATAGCATTGACCCCCCCCACCCTCCCACCCCTTGATTATATGGGTGACAACTGGGCACAGAATACATGTTATAGTGACAGTACATTTTGTTTTTAAGGGCATGATTGTTGCAATGGTGCACTCGGACTTCAAATAAGAGAATAAAGTTTTACAGTGAGTGGTATTAACAAGCTGCATGCACTGTTTCACATAATTTAGTGGCTTCATAGATAGCAAAGTGCTCCACTCCACACAGGATGGGACAGAAGGGGTGCAATTCAGCTATATTATGCTTTTGCTACAAAAGGACTTTCCTCTATACTGCAGCCTCCATTTCTGCTTGAATGCTCTCGGTACAAGGGCTCTTGGTGGAGTGCTGCCCTAATTAACGGGCCAGTAGTGGCTGTGGCTGAGATGCTTTTTTCGTGGCAGTATAGGGATACTATATGCCCCTGAAGATAGATAGCACGGGGCTTCTAGCGCTGGCTTTCCTCCAAAATTCAGAACATTTCCGCGACACCTTACTCGTATGCAGAGGATTATGCCTCCGATTGCTCCGAGATACGGGAACAATGTGAGACTCGATACGTGGGGAGGAAGGAATCACTGACACTGCTACTGATACGCCCTCAAGTTTGTGTGCCAAAACTTGGCTTCCAAACAGTGAGCTGTCCTACTCTGTTTTCAATGAAAAGGGATCAGGGTTATTTGGCTTGGCTGATTAAAAAAAAGAGGCTTCTCTGGTTTACAGACTGTATTTTTATAACTAATACTTGATACAGTCAGTGGTGTAGTGGTGTCTGGAGAAGTGGGTATACTATTAATTTATTAATTGCTTGCGGTCCAAACACTTCATTTCAAACCAATATTGTCCTTTAGAAAAGTAAATTCAAACAGTTAAATGGTGGGCTATTTTCCAGTTACTGTAGAGCAGTCACTAATTATGTCTGTTGAACTTTAAATGAAGGCTTTAAAACGATCTAAAGACTTAAGAATGAACTTATTGTAGTAACTGTGATACAGTACATACATAAACTGCATCATACAGTGGCTACAATTACACGTCGTCAAGAGCCGCAGCACACCGGTCTTAGCTTGCCTTTCATTGGCAGTGCGAGCAGGTCACATTCTGTTTAATGATAACACTTTAAGCCCGTTTAATTCTATAATCGCGGTAAGTGAATGGCCCTCAAAAGCCATACGGTCGGTGCCAGGGATTCGAAAGTGCCACCACGTATCCCCTGGATTTACATTGAGCCAGAAGGGTTTTGGCTTCATTTCAGTCAGTCCCACCTCTCAGTGGCCCGGGGACAATGAGCTTTAAACGTTTAGATCAGGAGTAACTTTCATATCAGTACAGATGTGGCTGTGACTTTCTCAACTCTGCCCCCCCCCCCCCTCCAGAGCAAATTAAGAGGGATTGAGTGTTACTACAAAAAAAGAGTGAAAGTAATCAAGGAGCTCTGAATGCCTGAGAGGATTCTGTGTCAGATTTGGTGTTGTCACTTCTTTAAATGAAAGAGGGCCGGAGTTATTCGGATTTTATCTCAGTTCGTAATACCTGTGGTTACATCTGCTTTTGCCAAGATGTAACATGAGCATACAAATGTCATCAACTGGTCGATATTGCGCCGATAGTGCTTTTCTCACTGTGTCAACATGGAGGATTGAGGACCTTCTTTTTAATGCTGGTATTTTTCTATCAGTGGCTGACCACCGTCTATCTTCCATTCAATCCCTTACCCAGGACTTATTGTGTCACATGGTCAAGCTTTTTCTCCTTTCTCAAATTTGGTACACCACAAAAGTTCCACATTCTACAACACATCCAACTGTGGACTTTCTCTTCCATTTCTTCATTCCAGATCAGAAGGTGGGATCGGGATGATCTCCGGTTCTCTATGGGGAGGCAATATGGCCGCCCTTCACGCCTCCACAGGCACCATGAATGTTGATCTAACAAATCCCCAGATGTACCTCGCATATTTTCCCCTCTCTTTCTGCGGATCCTTTTCACTTCTTACTGTTTTCTTTCTGCATGAAACTACAGCTCTGTGGCTGGCAAGATCACTCACTGTCTTTGAACAGCTTGCGGTGCCCAGGGCCTGTCCCAGACGCCGTTCATTTTCAGTTTTTTTTAATCCTGTCTCTCTTTACTCTAGTGATGAGAAGGTTGTTGCCTCTGAGCAGAGGCCAGCACAAGAATCCCCGGAGGTAGGAGGACCTGGACAGGTCGAAAAGGCAGATATGATGCTATATTTGCAATCTCATAGTCAAACACACACATGCAGGAACATGCACAAACACTCAGAGACAAATGCACCCTTGAAAAATCATTGTGACATGTAGTGTATAGTTCTCATTTACGCTTCCTTTTTTTAAACGCCAAAAACATTCTTATCAGCATATAATATCACAAACCTCCGCGGTTCAATGAAACACATTCCTTGGACGTGATTCACAGCCCCCAACGTTTTTGTCGTAAGGGAAGGACTGCCATTCGGTTAATTTATCTGCAGTGCAGTGTATTGATGGAACAGTCCTATGGACGATAAATCCTGTGTGGTTGTTACAGCATAAAATGATACAAGCCCTGGAGTAGCATTCTCCTTAGCGTCCCAAAACAAATTTGCTGGGAGACTAACTCTGCTCTCATACGAGCAAACCAAACTGCACCACATGCAGCAGTATGCAAATACTATTTCTTGCTACGTTCCTCTATCATGTCAAGTTATAAATTAAGCTAATAAAATGGACATTTCAGGTGAGTTTGCTTGCTAGTAAAGAAAAGGTATGTCTAGTGTTGTATTTGTGTTCGTAAAATGAGCCCTTTTTAATTCGAAGGAATTGCTGTACCATACCTAAGCAACGCATTGGGATTACAGCTGAAACAACTAGTCAATTAATTGATAAGTAGATGGAGAAATGAAAACCGTAACAACATTAAGTTCATGACTTATTAGCATCAAACAAAGTATAAAGAATTCATCATAAACTGTTTAATATTTGAAAACTCAAAAAGAGAGTGTGGGTGTGTTTGGATCACAATATGGACAAAAAATAACACACGTCAATATTATCAGATTTTGATCACCTTTGTTTGTGTATGTGACATGTAATTTTCCAGTCAAGCCCCAACCAGGTGTACGTGAGTAAATGTATTAGCACTGTGAGTTCCTTTAACCATTTAAGGACAATACTGCAAGATCAACAGTGAGATAACTGTACACTCCATGAACTTCATTGCCTGAAACAAAGAGTGGATTACTGCAGTCTCAAACACTTCTTTATTCTACTAAAAACAGCTGCTTGCTGTTAGCCACAACAGTAAGGCTGTTGGCCCAAAAAAGCTAAACAAGTAAAAAAGATCTTAATGCTAATGCTATATGGCTTGTCACCACAACAGACACATCTTTCACCAAGGTATTGCTATAAGGGCAGCCCAAAATCCCCCACAAAATCGCGGAAGCTCAACACGTTCCTATGCAAGATACGGTATCTCCACACTCCATGAACTTCATTGCCCGTTTCAAAATACACTCCTTCTGTGGTGGGATTACACCCGACTGAAATCATAAAACTAAACCACTGAGCTGAGTCCCATTTCCCCCCAGCAATCAGTGTGCTGGATCAGTCCCGCCTCACCATCCCTTCTCAACAGCAGTGACCTTGACGGGCTTGAGGCGACACCTCCAAAATTGCAAACACACAAGACCCTGGCCTCGACACACAGGTCCTTCTGCTCAACCTCTCTTGCGCCTGTGTCCCCCAGAGATGAAAACCCCCCGTCTACAATCATTGGTTAATAGAAGTACAGCAGCAGGCGAGAGGCAGCAGGTCTCCACATATAACTGACAGTAGGGTGCCATTTTTTGGTGTGATTGCCCTGGTGGGAGATGTTCCATCCCTGTTTCCGTGTATAATGGTCCGGCCCGTTAGGGGGTAACTGCAGAGTGAAACCCAGCAGCTTCCATGAAAGCCTGTGACTCATTCATATTGGCAGCGCAAGCCAAGATGATTTCAATTAGCTCAGACGAAGAAAGAAAATCCCACGCTGGGATTGTCACTGAAACAGGTAGTCACTGTTAGAATTGAGCACGCTGCTGTTTTGAAGGTTAGCTGTTTAAAAAGCGAAATTTGGTTCCCTTCTGCGCTCAAACAAAGTTAAATCCTTTGGAAACCTCGTCTAAACAGTAGAATTTGCTGTATGATATAGACGTTGGGTCTAAATTTGATTGAAAATAAATGTTCAGAAAAAACTGATTCTTTTACCGTCTAGAAAGTCTAAAGGACGGCGTGGGCGTTGCGGTATCAAACGGTTTCCATGGCAACAGTCATTATTTTTGTAGAACGTTCGGCAGAGAACTGCCATGATTGGTTCAAATGACTTATTGTGTAATAAGAAACCGGAGCCCGCCACATCTTAACTGAATTTCTGTATAAGTTTATCAAATCTAAATGACAATATCTTTAAAAAATAAATATGCCTAACTCTTTTCAGATGCCTACTTTCGTGGAACTAACTTCCCAAATTAGATAGGATTTGTGGATTTGGGTGTTCAGGGGCTTTAAAAAAGAAAAGTGGATGTGGTGTTTATAGTTGAGCTTTGGAGAAGGGGAAAGAGTTATCTCTACAAGGAAACTAAATCATTCATTAATGGGAACAAAGACTGAAACTGGAGAACATCAAACAGATTATAGCCCCGCATCCTTATTAGTGTTTGCAAGAGATGGGGGGGGGAGGGGGGTAAAGCAATTAAAGACGCAACCATTAATATGCCTCACATGTGATTTGTAATGAGTATTCTAAGCTTTTCCTAAAAGCTGATGTGTATTCTTCTTCCAAAAAGAAAAAGGAAATAGATTTCAGCATAGTCTCCGCATTGTATAAATGGAGGAAATTTGCAACACAAGAATTAAATTAGACACAGCAAATTAATACTAAAAAGCCGTTCAGCTTTCAACTATGACTCCGGGATCAAATTAGATTCATAAAATAAAAAATTAAACTAACAGTCGTGGAGAGGGGATATTTTGCGTGGCAGAGAAGAAGCCAATATCTAAAATGAATGCGAACCAGTAGAATCCAATCCGGGGGGCTGATTGCTTTCTAAACAGGCAGCAGTAAAGCAGCAGAGAGAGGGGTGTGAGGGTGGAGCTGAAGAGATGCATGCTATAATAGCCACTCGTATATTCACGGTAATTGTGTTTCCCACTACTACAAGAACTGGTGGACCTTTCATTTCCTCCTCAGGCCGTGGGCGTGATGGCGGTGGACGGCGAGGGGGTTTGGGGTTGTTAGGAGAGGATTAAAAAGGGATGCATCATCAGTGCTTTTCCACCAAATGGCGGCTCGCGCTCAGACCTCTCCACCTCAGGCTCTCCGGCAACTTCAGCCCACACACTGATTCTTTCAAACAAGCGACCGGCCACACAACGGCAAAGTGAGCCTCCCTGATACAGCTATAGGATTAGTGTCAACAGCATTCAACCAGATACATTGTTTAAACCTGGATGAGGCTACGCAAATTCAACTTGTATCAGGGAAAACAAATCAAATTGTTCTGGAATTGAAGCTACTTGTTTAAACTCACGTAAAAAAAACAAGCAGTTGTACAAAAAGTTTACAGAAGATCTTAGTACACAAGATACTTTGATTTTGAATGACTACAGCGTATAATTTCTATGAGAAGGAATTATAGTGAATGAACCTCGAAATGTGTGCTGGGGTAAAAGTGAACTATATGCACAAACTGATTATTTTCAGCCAATTGGGGAATATTCTGAACATTAACTTAAAGGTCTGCTATTATAAAAAATGCATAATAGCATGATGTAAATATGGGTCTCGGCTGTGACAAGAGAGTCCCGAAGTTATGAGAAAAACAACTCTCTGTTTCGGACAGTGAGAGCATGAAAACTGTTTCTAGTACAAACAGTTTTAACCTGTAAAGTAATTATAATTTGTGACCTTTAAAAATGTGATGTGCATACTGTGGCATTTACACCCTAAATGTAGCCATGGTGCAACATTGACATCCATTCACAGTTGCGTGATAGTCAAATGTTTCTTATGTTTATAGGTCTGTTTTTTGTCTCCATCAACTCCTGAGATAATAGCATGGCTCTTAAGTCGCTAGACACTCCACTATTGTCACCAACATGTGGCTAAAGTTGACAGTGTGTCGATTGGTGCTGGACAGGTAAAGCATAGTCAGGTTTAAGGGCTTCATTTGAAAGCAGCTTCTACCAACTAGCTATTGCTTAGTTGGGTGGGCAGGACAGCCTGCCTCCACGCACACGCTTATAATGGTCACTGGTCAGCGTTGCCAGGTCCGCTTTTTATAGGCGACTTTGGGCTTGTTTCTCAAGAGCAGTCACTGACACAGGGCTTTAAACAGCAACGTTGGGAGGGCTCCGGTGTCGGGGAAATATTCCAATGGCTTCCAATCTCACCTTGCAACTCAGTGGCTACTGCTGCCGTTGGTGTAGGCTACTCACAATTTCAAGAACCCAGTTCCGCTGTTGTAAACGGACTGAATATGGCTCAGACCCACTCTGAGTACGGCGATAGGAGGTGATGACATACATTCTCGAATGCTAAAAATTCTACTCGCCCGCCGTAGCTGACCTCTAAAACCGTGGTGACTCGCAATGAAACTGAAAGTAGATATAATATCGCCAATGAAAACAGACGGTCAAAACAGTGTCCAAATGAGCTAAAATCCTATATACAATAAACGGTAACATAGCACACTTATTTTTAGGTAAGCTCTAATTGATTATTAATTTTATTTTTTTTTCACACGCTTACATGTTTTGAGGCGGAGGATCCCTCCGACGCTCTCTGCCCGGCTCACCTGACAGCCCTAAACTGTCAGGTGAGCCGGTGTGTGGAACACAGCGATCAGTCCTGTGTTCCCTGCTATCAGACTCCCATCACTCATTTCACATAGTAACTCTAATGTTGTACGGCATTTATCTTCAGTTGTCAGAAAGTTGTCAGATCGCGGACCCCAAACAATGCCGTTGCCTAGCAACTTGCTCGAAAATATTTCCCTTTACATTTTTTTTTGTTTTTTTTTATCCAGATTAATTGTGACTTTATTTAACCATAAGGAGGACATCACACCAACATTTTAGTAAAAGTCAAAGAATGGGGGGACTTCAATATTTAAAAAAAGTATAGTTATGGGCAAATGAAAAACCGCCACGGGTTAAATAAAGTCCCTAGCGAGGGCTGCGACTGCCGTCTCCTACAGTCCCTCTGCCCAGACCACAAGTGCTGAATAGTATAGCTCTGGACTACCAGCATCCAGGTTGCCCAGTCCCAAAGCTTTCTCTTCTATCAGCTCAGGCTGCCTACAGTTAATACTGCGATAAAAAAAAAAAAGATACATTATGTTATATATAATGTATATTATATGTTATTCATAAACATTTTGGAAAAAAAAACATGCAAGAATCAAATCTCCCACACAGCAACACTCAAAGTTTATTTGCATATTGTGTTCTACACAATTCACAGTAAATGTGCCAAAAAGCAGACGCAGAGATCTTACAAGGGCACAGAGAGACCTCGCATCTTCGGCCTCTCTGCCCAGTGTGCCCACCTAAAATGTCTACAGGCCCACCCTAATCTAACTGTCTAGAACCGGGCCTGTTTATAAGAGCGTATTTAAAAAAGAAACCATAGTCAATATGAGCTCTTAGTTGTTACTACATTTCCCATAATGCAACTCATATTGAAAACCCAATTATCAATTTTTGTATCTGTAGATGTATAGTGAAGGTGTTTTTGGCGTTTCCACATGCACAGTGAGTGAGAGGCTGACCTGTTCTAGTATGGTGTTGATCCTGTCCACCTCACAGTCGATGACAAAGCGCTTCTCCTGCCTCCGGTCCATCTCCTCGATGATGCGTCTGAACTCGGCCGCGTCGGTTGTGCTGCTGACCGAGCGCGCGGTCACCTGCCAGTTGTTAGCCACCGCTGCCTCCATGATGGCCTGCAGTATGGAGAATCCTAGAGAGAGAGAGAGAGAGAGAGAGAGAGAGAGGGAGGGAGAGAGAGAGAGGCAGGGGATGAGTGAGTGACTCAGAGGATTAGACGCACACAGTTAACAGTTATGCAAGAAATGAGTGGCGGCTAATTTATTCCAGAGAGGTTGTTTTACTTGAATCCAAAAGGTTAAAGGCCATCTCATTACAATTTAAAATAGCATTCTTAAGTCCTCCCGGCCCACTAAAATATTATATAGAGTCTAGACCTTTTTTTTTCTCTCTGTGCAAGTGTATCTGAATCCACATTTGCATATAGAGAATGCAATATCATAATGAAGTGAAACAGGACAGGAATCGTATCTCCATATTATTAAAAAGATCTGTGGGGTGATGTCATTGCGCTTGGCATCAATTAAATGATGGCGCTTAGCTGAGCCACATGCTAACTTTGACAGCGCCGGTGAAACAGCGGGTCTCCTTGGAGGATTGTGCCAACTCATTTAAAGATAAAGACAATGAAAGATTCATCCATGGCCAGTGGTAGAAAGGAGATCATTATGCTAGCAGAAGAATGGAGAATGACCCCCCCACCCCCCACCTTCTAATGATTAATTCACACGTGGAATATTTTCATCAGAGAGAAGAGCTCTGAAACACTGTGGTCAGATCACATAGCACAGAATGGATAACGCTGTCCTATTTCTGGAGGGATAGATTGCATATATAATAGCAAAAGATGAAATGAAGGGAAACAAAGTATTAACTCCTCCAATGTACAGTACAACGGGGTGAAAATTAACATGAAGGTTATTAATACAAATCAAGTGCACACTGCTAGTATTTCATTAAGCCACGGACAAAGCAATTGCAAAAATGGCATGTAAAATAAGCTCCTTTTCCGTATCTCTATTCCTCTTTTTTCTTTTACGTCATGTGGTTCACCGATTCAAGAAATAAGGCAAAGAAAAAAAAATTGCTGCAACAGCAAATTCTGCCACACTTTCAGAAATGTACAGATCTGAATCGACAATTTTAAATAACGCTGCATGTCATGGATATTATGCAAATTGTCCCACACAGTCCGCACAGCGGTGTGCAAAGTAAACATTTGTAATTTTCGTTTTTTTTATTATTATTTTTTTCTATGAGACATTTCCTAGTAGAACCTTATCTCTATGAAGCGGCTGCAGACAGTCAACAAAGCCAGCATAGGGACCAAAGAAACAACAACAACAGCAGCCTTAACAAGAAAACCACTCTGTGACTCGTCATTGCTCTGGTTTTGCATTTCCCTTCCCATCCCCTCCCATTCCATCTCAATGGCCCCGCAGCCTTTTCCTTGATTTGTAAATGCTCTACCGCACCATGTGTGTGTGTGTGCGAGTGGCACAGCAGAGGAGCGGAGATGGATGCACAGTGTGTGTGTCATATGTAAAGAGGACTGTTGGCTATGTGCCTGGAGAAATCAAGGTTATCCGCAAACCGGGTTATCAGGCTAAATATTCCAGGCATAGAGGTTATGAATGTATTTTGCAGCATCACACTCACTACGGATCATATGTTGAGGGCATGAAGAGGTAAACATGTTCTGGGTCACCGAGCTGGTTAAATCTGAAGCAACAACTTCTGTTCATCTGAAGTCAAAAACCATATGGAAGGATAAACACATGGAAGTATTGGTATTAAAGGTCACCTATTATGGAAAATGCACTTATTCATGTTTTTCTCAACATGATTAAGGGGCCTCCCAAATAGAAACCCCCAAAGTATGAGAAAAAACATCCCTAGCCCTTTTCTCCAACTACATCCTTCTGAAAACACCTGTTTAAAAACCCCATGCAGTCAGATTTTTCTCGTCATAAGACGAGAAGCCATGTCTCCCCATTACCAACCTAATTTAACAATACCTCCACCTGTGATAATGCCCAGATACCCCTGAACCTAAATGGCAGTTAGATTCAAACCAGCATTTAGATTAGGAGCCAATCACAGCAGACTTGGCTTTTTGGAAGGCGGGACTTAAGGAGACAGGCTCTAAAACAGAGTGTTTTAGACAGAGGTGTCAAAAAAGGATATTCAGAAATGGTACTGTGAGACATAAAATCTTCTAGTAAAAACCCAAACTACAATTTCAAACCTGAAAATTAGCATAATACTGTATGTGACCTTTAAGGGCATTAAAACGTCAAACATACCAACATACATAACATTTTTATCTGGACAAGAGCCTCAGTTTCCTCCGAGCCAAAACATCTGACGCTTCTCTGAAGTATCGTCATTTTTACATGAGCACCACAGCGACGGTCTCTCAGTGCTATAGCCCCTCACATCTCCCCTACACCTAAAGAAAAAGTTACAGAATGAAGGTTTGAATAACAAGGATGTATAATTCATTGGCCTCTGGCATATGTTTCAGAACCTCTCCAACCGTAAGCCAGCTGGATGGCATGGCAGTCTTCCCAGCAATAAAAGCCTCTCATATTAAAATATGTCATGCCTATTAAATGGGTCGAAGTGGTCCCTGTCGGTTTTCGAAACATGTCGAGAATGCATCCGGTGAAGGTACAAATGCCAATGAACACTTTGACACACAGTAATCACATGACATGTTTTAAGTATGGGTTCAAATAGAAAGGTGGATGTGTGTTTCAGGGCTGCAAGTATAAAGGCAATCACTCATTCTTGGGCTGATTGGAATACACAAAAACATGTCCAGGAGGATTTTAATTGGCATAATAAACTACAACTGCTCATAGGGGAATGCACTAGGGATTTGTCCTTCATATGCGTGAGTATCTTATGTTCTGTAAAGAAAAGGAAACAAAGGGCTTTTCCCTATTTCCATTTCTGAGAGTTCTGAGGTCTGAGGCTGAACTACGCTCACTCTTATGTGAAAGAAGGAAACAATAACGTCCTGTCAATCAGATAAGAATCGCACAGGGCTTTTATTTTGAAAGTGCTGATTTGAGCGGCGCTCATCTCGTCCCTGCCTCTGGCAAACCCCGAGCCCAGTTGGAAACAATTGGATTCATTTAAGATTCACAGGGGGATTCTATTCCTGCCTAGTTTTACATTTGTATGGAAATTAAGAGATATCATCTGGAGCTGGTAAATAGTTTGTCCAGAAATGGATTGCTTTTGCTCCTGGTATTTCTTTCTTTTTCTACAGTCAGCACAAAAGTTCACGTTGAGTTACTTCGACCTTAAAAAAAGAAAAAAATCAAAATAAATCCTTAGACCGCAACTTAATCTGACAGCAGCAACTAGACTGACATCTTCTTTCCCATTTATATCAGTAAGTAAGAACAGAAGATGTTTTTGTCATTCTGTGCTTCTCTGTATTAGCCAGCCAATGTCAGCCTCAGCCAATCAATGGGTTTAACCTCCTGAGCAACATTGGGGGACCCTCGTACATGCTTTCTCAGGGGATTAGCTATAAATCCCATTCACCTCCGCCTTCAGGAACACCACAGCTGTGCTGCATCTAAAAAATGTAATACAGTCGACTACATAAATTATGGAAGACAACAACAACAAGATTTCCTTATCGCCGCCAATAAATCCCTGCAGTGCAGATGCAGCGGCGGCGGCGGCTTCTGCTGATCGTGCTCCTCACAGCTAATCATGCCATTGAGAGTTTGTACATGTTGTAATGCTGCCACCAGTCACACTACACAATGTCAACATAGTGTTGCATAGCACAATATGTATATTTGAAGACATATGGGATATACATGTTGACTCAGGATACACAGGGCCTGATATTCATTGTAAATACAGTCAATTTACACAAGGCACATTGAAATGCATAATTTCGCATATCCCCTCACTCAAATTACCACAGGTGGGAGTGGGTCAGAGCGCAGGGTCAGCCATAGTACAGTGCCCCTGGAGCAGTTACTGGTCGACCCCTCTTCCTCTAGGCCCTCCCACCAACTGTGTTCGTATACTTTGTTCTGATGGTTCGTTCCTTTGTACTCGGAACTCGGAAATTTCCGACTTCCGACACGGAAAAGTGCAATAAAACGGTTGTTCAACTCGGAATTCCGAGTCGGAACTCGGGCAACGTCTGCCTCTCCCGACTTCACTGAGATGACGCAGATTACGTCACAACAACAATCTGAACCGTTAAACTGGCTAAAAAAAGTGATTTTGAAGTCCGTATGTTGAGTCGCGGCATAGTCTATTGGATCTACCGGTACCTTGCAACGGTTAGTTGTTGTAGCCTAACGTTTAGTTATTTGGATGAGAAAGGTTGTAGGCGTCCATACTTTCCCGAGCAGATGCACTGGAACACAGACGGGTCGGAACTCGGAACTACCAAGTCGGAAATTTCCGAGTTCTGAGTACAAAGGAACACAGCATGATTTCAGTCCCATTATCCTGAGTTGCTATCAATCTAAGGCCATATAACGATCACTAATTTATTTTACCACATGAATAGCAAGTTGACTTATTGTGACATATCATACATTTTACAGTGTCTTTCTGCAAATTAAAAAAGTGAATTTTCTTAAGTTTTTTCAACAAATGTTTTTGTATTCATTTCATTTCATGTTAAGTCTCTTAGCACAGCCTCAAGAATATTCTACCTTGTAATTCACTCAACACATTGTTTTGCGTATGTGAGTCACATACGCAAAACAATGTGTTGAGTAAATTACAAGGTAGAATATATATGTTTTTTTATTGGTCAGACCAATAAAAAACATCGGAATCATTTGAAGTGAGTTAGGTAGAGGTGACATATGGCAGGTTAACAGGTTAAGTACATGGTTTAGACAGGTGGGTCATTCATTGTGTCTATGGGATATTCAGAAACTGTAATGGCCTTATAATTGCATAATTGCAGTGGCAATTAGTGTTATTCCCACATTGTACACAGGCAACAACAGTGGATTGCATAATGTTTACAGAGTACATAAACACCTAATTGCATTTTTCAAATGAGTACGTTATAATGGGGTAACTTTATTATAATAGCAATTGATTCTTGTCAATGCCTATATTATTCATTACAAATATAGTAATAGTATTCTCCCTTTACAGAGAAATCCAACGAATGCTGCTTAATGGACTATTCGGTGATACAAAAAGATTGCGCTGCCTTTGACTCTACACTCCTGAATTATAAGGAAACTTCACTTGCCACCCAAACCCTCCCATAGTGTAAATGGTGCTTAAGTACACATGCTTACATGCACAACTTCTTTGCATTTTATCATGTCTTTTGGAGCCATGTGACTTCATTATTCTCCGCGCTCATGTTTACATTCACTGTATCTAAAGCTGAAGGAGACAGGGGTAATATTCACATAAAGAAAGTGTGCTGTAACTATACGCTGGAGAAACTGTCAAGAGAGAGCCCAGAGAGAGAAGGGGGGCTGGTAATAGGGGGTAATAGTGAGGGCAGGGCCATCGGGGTTTGTGTCCTGGTCTAAAATCATTTCTCAAAGTCCCCTGCTTTAGCTCAAATGGTGTGTTAAATGTCACTTTAATCCCAAACACACAGACACACACACTTGAAACAGCTGTGTAGTTTGTGGAGCTGTGTGTGTGTGTGTGTTTCTGTGTGTCTGTGTGCGTCTGTGTTTCTGTGTGTGTGTAAAGTGGCCGGGGTGTAAAAATGAGCGAAAACTCAATTATTTCTGCATTTCCCTTTAAATCCATATAAGAACATTGGAGAGTGTGCCATGGAATCCCGACGGAGCCTAATGACGCCCTGTGTGCTTCTAAATCCGAGCTGTTGCGAATGAGATGTTGTTGCAGCAGCAGCAGCAGCAGCAGCGTATATACAGTGGCATAGCGCGGCTGACTTGAGAGCATGCGGTCCCAATTCCTTCGTCTGTGAACCGGATCTTAACAGGATGAGTTTTGAAGCGTCACCCGTGGCGGCTCGGCAGTAATTGAATTGAGTTGCATCTAATCTCATTGCCCGGCTCCTCTGGTTCCCTGCCTCTCATTAGGCTAAGGTGCAGAGTGTCGCAGACCTCCATCTCTCTCTCTCTCTCTCTCTCTCTCTCTCTCTCTCTCTCTCTCTCTCTCTGTCATACTCTCCATCCCTCTCTCTCTCTCTCTCTAACTCAACAACACTCTTTCATATCTCACTGCTGATCTGGGCTAACGAGGCAAATCAGAGAAACCATATTGCGAATATCTCTAGGCACACACCTCGGCATTAGCCACAACTGACTGCCGGCTTTAGAGCCATGCATTGCACAGCCAATACCGCTTGCTCATATTACACTCGTATCATTGGCCCGGTTATTACACTAATCCACAGCAATCCAAACTCTAATCTACCAATCCAAATCAAATCAGGGAAATGTAAATAAACATGTCACCATCAACTACACTACAGTTCACCAGGAGTCAATGGAAGGACGACAATAAACTGACACTATCTGAACTCATTTCTATGACAGATCAAAATCTGAAGCACATAGGAGACAAAGAGGCAGCAGAGTAAATGTGGCCGCTTTCCCCCTATACGTTCACCAATCCTCTGGTAAATGAGGGTCTATGGTGGGCCGTAGCGCCCCGCTGAACACTGCACAGGGTCTGGGAAGGTATCAGAAACAACTGAATTGAAACTGCAAAGATAATGGCTTGGGCTCATATGTGTGCGGTTGGTTTGGTTTACTGAGTTTAGGACCGCACACTTGCAGAGAAAGTGAGAAAAACTTTTTTAGATACTTTTTTTTAAGGGGAGTGCTTATCACAGGTGGTGGTAGTGTTTAGTTATGTTGGTAATAGGGGAGCAGGGCTTTCCCCTTATTATGTCATAAGGGGGGAAGGTTTTCAGAAAGATGGAGGTGGAGAAAAAGAGAGAGGGTTTTGACCTTATCTACATAGATATTGCTTACTTATTGAGCCATACAGATTTCCAACGTGAAACTTTTTACCACAACAAAACCCATTCACCTACCATTGTACTGAGAGTGACAAATATCTCAAAACGTGGGAAAATACCACGTAATCAAAACTTCCTGTATTGCTTGATACCAATAGAGTAATGTGTTCAAATATTCATGTGAATGGATAAGTGTTTTGTTTTCGGTTTGTTTTTCTTGCAACTGGGGTAAACCAATCCCTTCACACTGCAGGGAGCGACTACCAAATATTGCCTTATTAAAGGTTGGGTGAATGACTGGTATCAGTTTGTAGTTATATTACAATGTGTTTGTATCATATTCAGCTGATAAACATACAACAATGTGGGGTGTAGGAGCCAGTTAAGCACATATTTGAATTTGGTCAATTGATTTCACTGAAGTTCATACAATAGTTTAGTTTTGAGCACAGTTGGAATAGTACGTTATCAGTGGAGTATGATAAAGTTGTGAAGATATTTGGTATTATTTATTGGTGTGCCGGAATACAGGTCCATGTATTTTCAGAAGTGATTGTAAGCTGTGTTGCGCAAGTGTACAACAAGTTACTCTTAGATGTAGAGAAAGAGTGCAAACTAAGCCAGAAGCAACATTTCACCCTGCCCCGCACACTGCATCACGTTAATGGTGTGTGACGTGTAACGGGACATCGGGTCGCTAATGGACTTAGATTTACCCTCCTTGACTTTGCTATCCACATTTTTTAAAATACAACCTCATTCAAACTTTTCCCTGCGTCCTGACCTTGTATGACTACACATGGTAAATTCAGAAGAAGCTTGGATTCGACCTTATGAAACGTGTCCACACCGTAAAACCTAGCAAACTAAGTGGCACGGCAATGTGACAGAACAGTCACTACAGGTAATAGGGAGGTCATACAATAACAGATGAGCGCTTCATTTACCCACCCCCTTTTTGCCGTGAGCACACTATAAAAAATATCTTCCTCAAAAGTCTCAAGATGTCAAACCCCTCCATCTTCCTTTACTGCATCTCTATGCATGTCCTAATGTATTAATATTCCCAGGGATGTTTTGTCTGCGTTGTTCTTTTTGAGGAGGCCAAAATAAATACTTAAAGTATTTAGGGGGCCTGCCTGGTTGAGTGTTTGCCTATGGGCTTAGTAGTATGCTCACAGGGCTGTGAGGATCCAGCCAGTGTTTGTACTGTAGAGATCAAAGTCTTGGGCTGGGAGAAGAAGGGGAGAGAAGGCTATTTCTTCTCATTAGTCATCAGGCGAAGGGCCTCGGCACTTTATAGGAAAATAAGTTGTGGTTGGCTAGGATTATATGACCCGCGCTCTTAAATTCTGCGGCAAACTGTCGGTGGAAGCAACAAAGCAAGCCAAAACGCAATCAATCAGAGCCGTGGTCGATGAAGAATGAGATGAGAATCTCTAAGCAGCTGTAAAGACATGGTAATTGAACGTGCCTGGGAGGAAAGTGTTTAACTCCTGACTATTAAACGTAGTGCGAATAATATAGACTCAACAAAAACAAGAGCGTTCAACCTATGTCACTCAGGAGAGGAAAATAAATGCAGAAAAAACAGCCGCGGCTACAGTATGTCTTCTTGTCCCTGCCTGTGGGAGAATGAAGATTAAGACGTTTGCGAGAAACGTTAGCATTTGGCGTGAAAGCGAATTCCAAAGTAGCCCAAAAGGATATAGCCACGGCTTTGATGTGGTGTTTACCATATACTGTATATAGGCTTATCCAAAACAGCTATCAGTGCAGAACAATGTTTCCCAATCAAAAAGACAGCACATGTGAAAATCACACAGAAGTGTCAGGCTGCCCATATCTATAGAAGTGCATACATGCAGGAGAGGAGAGGAGAGGAGGAGAGTCAAATCCACCCACAGACCTTTCAGAGCGCCTCAATCTCCCCTTGTCTGTCTTTCTTCCCTGCTCCCCCCTCTCTCTCCCTCTCTATCTATCTCTCTCTCTCTCTCTCACTCAAACTGCATGCTGTGACATATCAGCATCCAACACATATACACGGATGGATGTGTGTGTGTGTGTGTGTGTGTGTGTGTGTGTGTGTGTGTGTGTGTTTCTGTTTCTGTGTGTTTCTCTGTGTGTCTGAAGGGATTGATCAAGTGCGGCACAAAACTCTCAGGGCAGATTTGGCCTATCGTCCGAAACGGAAGGGAAAATGACAAAAAGAGAGAGCTTGCCTTTCAAGAAATGATTATTGCACTCTTGTGTTTAGGCTTTCTATAGTGTCACATGCATTTCATTTGTTGTTCCTACAGGCAAATTGGCCCCTGTGACATGGTGTAACATCAAAGCAATCACCCCCCCCCCCCCCCACCCTCCCCCTCCTATGGCTTGCTTGAAGCAAAGGCCAGGACATTTTGTCATAATGAAAAAAAAAAAAAAAAAAAAAGAATCTCCCAGCAGTAATTTCATGGCTGCTGAAGCTATAGGTGGTAAAAATGGCTTTATTCCAGGTTCAGTTAAAAGATGACACCGAGAGGGCATGGAGGTTTATTGTGAGCTCATTGTGACAGACGATTTTTTTTTTTTTACGACGCAGGTGCTTCACTCGCGCTTGTTCATGCAAGGGCTGACGGAATGACCAAGGTTTTGCTATCGCGGAATTGGTGTGTCGGTATATTGGGTCGTCACTTTGCCAGCGATACCAGTCAATGTGTGCAAAATAATAAATAAAAGGAATACCACTGATGCATATAGCTTTATCCATATTGCTTTTAATGTTATTTTCTCTCTTGTGCATTTTATGGCTTCTCTGATGTGCCCTTTCTTGTCAGCGTGTCCGAAGCTGATTTATTCTCCCGATGCATGCATAATTTAGTTGTTATGAAGCCAGCGTGAAGGAGAAGGTCCGCTAAGGCACAAGAGGTGTGTGTGTGTGTGTGTGTGTGTGTGTGTGTGTGTGTGTGTGTGTGTGTGTGTGTGTGTGTGTGTGTGTGTGTGTGTGTGTGTGTGTGTGTGCGTGCGTGCGTGCGTGCGTGCGTGCGTGCGTGCGTGCGTGCGTGCGTGCGTGTGTGTGTTTGTGTGTCAAGTCTCATCTGGGTGCATTCGATGTGCCATTATATTGGTTGTGATGAGACCCACAACGCCAAGGAAACAGGCTGCTGTGTGATAGAGACATGGCCGCATTGGGGAGCTGGCATGCACTTCAGCACCTCACTTGGCGAGCAGGGTACGGAGTATAAATCAGCAATTGTGGGTGACAATATTGCTCTTGACTAGACATTTATTTGCGTGAAAATGTGTCGGAATGGCATGAAAAATAAAAAAATGCCTCGGATAATGAATTGGAATGGGTAAAAGCAGCTGACTGTGTGTTGGTATCACACATAGAAGAATATATTGCTTTGGTTTCGCCAGACTGCCAAATAAAATGTTTCAAAAGATGAAATGCAAATTACAGAGGCATTGCACATGATAACATATCACCGCACCTCTCTAATTGGTTATGTAGGAGAGAAGAAAATCAAGAGCCATGTCATGCCTTCACAACTAATTCCATTGTATTCCTGAATGCATTGACAATAAAAGGCCTTCTGATGGCGTTTCATCACTGGAGTTTGGACTATCTTTAGTGCACTCAGCGGTGTATCGCGTTGCTTGATTTGTAATGTTGTTTACAACGCTAAGAGCAATGCCAAACAACTACAATCAAAAACCAAGGACAGACTTGATTTGGTTTCGCCATCAAAGGCATCCAGGAGAGCAGCAGGAGATATTCATTATTTGGCTCTTTTTTAGGAAGGGAACAAAGACGACTGTCTCTGGATAGCCAATTAGAACGGATTGTTGAAGAATATAGGGAGCAAAGGTTCTCTTCGGTGCCAGTGTTTCTGATGCTGCCTGATTGCCTCCCATGGACCCCCCCCTCATATCTTTCTCTCTGTCTGTTTCTATCTACAGTAGCTTGGCAGGAAAGTAGAAGATAACAGGCTAACTATGTGTGGCTATCCAATCCTCCCATTCACACAAGCCTCTTGGCCCCCCGTTGGCACATCCACTCTGCACCATTGTGCCAGGCTTGGACTTATCTTTACCGGCCTGTTTAACAGACGATCAACAGTGTGTGGTAGTGAGAGATGAGAGTCTTTTTAAAAATAGGGAGCCAAGTGGCCCTCAATTGATGTAATCAGAATATTTATCAGTCGGATTGATCATTATTTTCACATTTTTGGCACGCTCGCAAACCATTTTATTACACCATCGACTGACATTATCGGCCTGTTTCAGAGGCAAACACACGTTCAGAATTCTCGTCCGCTTCCTCAAGATCTAAGAAAAAAACGTCCATAACTCATCGTATCAAGTACAAATACAAAAACAATACTTATCCATAGGGTTATGTGAATGTAACAGTATTACTTGATATCTCTAACCCATTTCTCTGTATGTAATGGTGAATGTGATGTTTTGTTGTATCTTTTGTGTGGATCTCAGGGGAAAAGTTGTTACTATGTATAACTCATAGGGATCTTACAAAAGAAAAAGAAAATCCACATTATTCAGAATTTCTATTTATGATTTTAGGTTTATATAATGTAGAGACTTAAATGTTGTCTGCACATTTCATTGAAAGAAAAACCCCTTATGTTGTTTGTCTGCAAGAGGCTATTTAGTATTCAAATGCCACCTGTGTCTATACACAGAAAAAAAATCTCATCACGGCCGGTGTTAAAACCACTTGATTGAAATTGAAATAACACGCTACGGTGTACAATTTGGCCCCTCCAATCATGTCTAAAACTAAAATCAAATAAAATGAAAGACTAAATATTAAGATTTGTTATTTCTCATTTAACATAGGCTACTCGAAGGCGTGGATAAGCGATTGGCATCAGTTGCACATTATAAACTTTCAAAATAGTAAGCGAGCCAGCTATTGCTCTGAGCATGACGGAATACTAAAAATCAATTCTCCTGTTTGAGACATTGGCTACACTGTAACTACATGGAAGTCACATGCTTCAGTGGCCACATCACACAGAACAGCGTGTCAGCAGAGTGTGCATGTCGTCCGTCACTGTCACACTGGCTCCACTCAGTTTTTGCTTCACATGTAGTCAACTTCGCCTGACTGAGCCATCAGTCCCTCCATATAGTACAATGAAAAATTTGAAAACGACCATTCTTTATTTTAGTGGCTTTGCGCATGAAATACTGTAAATAACTACGCAATTAACTGACTGAAAAATTACCAACAAATGTCACTCTAAAAAGTGTGATGTATAATTTTTTGCATTACAATGTGTTGTTTGTGTACATCACATTAATATATAATAATTTAAAGGGAAGAAACACATAAGACTTCCTCTGCTATAATTGGCTATGTAAACTAATCATTTAGAATTTTTTTTACACTTAAATCTAACTTTTCCAGTCTCTTACTACCAGACTCTTTGTGTTATCCAGTTCATCAACAGCCTAGTTTTAACACGTTCACTAAAGTATTCCACTCTGTATGCTTGGGCTGGGGATCCCAATTACTTTTCTCCCTTTTGTTCACAACGGTTACTTGATCATATTGAGCCAGGAATGAGTTGCTTTGGAGCTGATATGAAACATAAATCCTTTTAACTATCGAACCATACATTGGACCATATAAATAATAGAACCACATATCGCACATTGTTTTCTATGGAGGACACATTCTTTTTATCAATTAATTTGTGTATAAAAACAACAGAAGCGTCTCATTGCTTCCACTGGATTGTTTAATGTAGGTTTCATGTTCAGAGTGTTGACTGGGAGACAGCTGCCTGATTCATAATGAACAAGCAAGTAAATTACTAACTATATTTATTTTGAGTTTGGTATAGTTCAACTTCCTTCTGATTAAACTGACACTAAGGGCTCGCTTGTGTGACAATCAATGTTTGCACTGCGTTGCATTTTAACTCAATATTGACTTTTTTTAACAATACATGTGGTAATCACCTCTTATAAATACTGTATAATGCCTGTATACACTTTGGAGACCGTAGTGGTCAGCATTTGCACACATACAGTATATGTCTGTTTAACAAATGCTTATCCCTTTTATGGTTACAAATACTGCAGCAAGTTCGAAAGATCAATAGTGTAAATGTGCCCTATTGTTCCTGACACGCTTGCTGAATTGACTGGGCTTTAGTTGGTGGGTCATTGCGAGTATTGACAGAGTGAATGAAAGAAGTGCCCTGGAGATTATCTTAAACTCAATGCCGGAAAACAGCTTTTCCACCTGGCAGATTTCTGTTCAAAGAGCATTTGACATTCCCGGAGCTATAACGAGGCTATGGCATCGAACACTATTTCACCTGTAGTTCCAACTGTCAGCGGTTCAATGATAAAAAAAGCAAAACAGTTCTGTGCTTTTGGGGCGCAGCAGTGTGGGATCGTTTTCCTCACAACTGTTATCACATTCAGAATATTGATTGGCAGAGAAAATGATGGAAAGAGATGACACAGGAGGCCCAGGCATTGTTCTAAATACGCCTTCAGACAGTGCCTTGGTGTGGAGATGGATACACGTGAGGCATTCTGAAATGTTGTCGTCCCCACAACACCGTTATGGATATAAAAGAGGTGGCTGCTCCAGGTCTAATCTTCAAAAATATCACTGGCATTGATCATTGCAGATTGGTATTTTCGCAAAGTGCCAATGGAAAATACGAGTGCCTCTACACTGCCCGAAGACTCAATCATTCATATTAACAACATCGTCATTCACACGATATTTCTCGTTTTGTTTTGCTGCTCAGTTCAAGGTGAACTGGATTATATGAAATAAAAATCAGGTAGAGTGGCAGGGGAGAGATCTAGACACTATCTGAGCAGAATGAGAAAGCAGACAAGAAAAGCAGGAATGGACAAACGATTGGCCATTTGCTAAACCCACTCCACCAAGCAGTGATTGTCTAATCACAATTTAGCGATTGTAACTAGGTTACAAGAGCAGGCTTGTCTTACTACATTTAGAGAGATACTTTACATGTAATGTGTGTGGATGGGAGTACCATTGTGTTGCTTTGAATAACACATGAATAAGGACTGGATCATCCGCTCTAGCCTAAGATGCAATCCTTAGCATGTCTGGCTCAATAGTCTACTAGGGCTAATGTCGGTTTTCACTACCGGCCTTAGTGTGTGGGGTTGTAGGTTACATTAAAAGGTGTTTTTTTCCATTCACATAAAGCACAGTAGCGGACCAATGTTTAAAGACGTACATGTAGAAATAAGTTAGGCAGCCAAGGCTATGGTAAAACTAAATAGCATTGTCAATGTTCCTACTATCTATCTCTACACTGCAGCTACAAGATGCTACTTCCTTTTTTCCCCATGTCATCTTCATTAATCAGCTGCTGAGGATGTAGACATTTTGCCTGGGACATGTTAGCTTTAGCCTCAGCCTTTCAGCACAATAACATGTAGGCCAATATAGCCAGCGTGTGCATATTCATGACCCCATTTGTGCAGGGTTTTCGTTTTAAAATGAGTCAGCTGGAAGCATTAAGCAGTCAGGCGGAGACAGCGTTTTCAAACCAGCTCATTTGAGGTAATGTTATCTTAATTATCTTGCTACCTACAGCTGATGAACGGTCGTTGGATAGAGACGAGAAGCGTTTAGTTTTACTACCTCTGTTTTAATTGATCCAAGAAATTAGGAAGAATGTTGAGGTGTAAATCTACAACTTTTATTATTGTGAACTGCAGTGAACATGGTGAGTTGGCAACAAAACACAGTTTTTTTTCCATAATTAATCTTTTTCTTAACAGTGCGGCATTTAAAGCCCCTGTAAACCAAGATCCTTATAACCAATTAATTTGGGGAGTTAGTTGTTATGCTAGTAAGTGTCTGAAAAGAGTAAGGCATATTTATCAATCCACATGAAGATGTGTTAAGTTTGATAAACATTAAAGAAATTCGGTTTGGATGAGGTTCTTATTACACAATAAGTATTTTGAACCAATCACGTCAGTTCTCTGCCCGAAAATATTGACATATATTGATTTTTACTATTTTGGACTATGGATCCAGATGATTTAAGGAAAGAAAGGTTGTGACCATCGTACTGCTAGTCACAGTTCTCTCAAAGGAAGACAATCCGGAAGAAGGGACCTAAGAGAAGGCTAAAGGCATATAAGGGAGAGGTACAGAGGGGTGGGTGAAGAAGGAGAGAAAAAGAGATGGAGTGACTCATAAATCAAGTAGAGGTGAGATTGCTGAATCAGGGTTGATTGTGCCTGGGAGAGACAATAAAGCCTGTAATCATCTGTCTCTCCTGCACAGACCTGGCAATTATCTGCCCATACCTGACCGCCAGAACAAAAAGGGGCCGGGATCCATCTACCTTCAAACCTTACACAGCAGCTCAAGAGTTTTAAGGCGGAAATGTGTCTGCTGCTGATGCCAACCCAGAGAGGACAGAGAAGACAATATTCACTCTTGGAGAGCTAAGAATTGGGTAAACAGAGGATTTGGTTTGAAGTGTTGGAGTGTTGGAGGGATAGACATTTTTTTTCCCCGGGCTTTCTGTGATGTTTGGGGGGGGACACTTCAAAGAACGAATGGTTCAAGATTTGTTTGTATCTTTCATTTCTATCCACCCACACTGCATGCATTAACCAAAAAACATACCCTGTCTGTGTATTGCATCAGATAAAAGAGGAGTAGCCACTCATTAAGCCGGGCAAGACACTGCCTTCAGAGGCTCCATTTTGCTTCCAGTGCAGTTCCTTCATCATAACGTCGGCTTTTCAAACAGCTGTCTGATATTGGCATTTAAGGGTACACATTTACCTCCATTCTCCTCCAGTACATCCGAGCCTGGAGCATATATGGACAATCAGTCTCCGTCTGAAAGCACTGCACTAAGGCCTAAAAGCATTTTTTCGCCAGCTCAATAACTGAGTCAAATGAATAGTGTGCTGGTAATTAATCTTTTCTATTGACTGACTAAAACCCTCTTTGTGGATCTCAGCTAGTGGATGCATTGTGTGTCTTCTCTCCCTAATAGGAGAGTTTGGGGCGAATAACGGCTGAGTCGCTTTCACGATTGTGGATGATCAATGCTTTTATCAGACACAAATCAAAAGGTAAAAAAGCACTCAAGAAACTATGAGGATCATTTGTAATTGGCGTGTGTTTGTTTATTCACTGCACATCCACGGCCTAATCATAAATCCCACAGAAGCAGCTGTTTACAGGGATGTATTTTCACATCGCTTTTATCATGTGTGAAGCTAATTCACATTTGAAGAGGACATAAAACCTGCTAGTGCCCAGAGATACTAGAAAAACCATCTACCGTAAAAAAAGGTGTTGTTTGAACGACAGATATGACAGATGTATCCTTATACTTTCTACCTTGGTACATACAGTAGCTAGCCAACTGCCAATTTGAAGTGACGTCATTGCTTTGATGATTAATAGATGCAGAGTCAATTGAACCACCTGTTGCTCCAATGAAAGCTGGATAAGATAAGATACAACTTTATTTCAATAATATAGTTTCCAAAACGGTGGGGAGACCAAGCAGTGGTACGGGTGGAAGAAGTGGTGAAGCATTTGCTATGGGAGGAGGAGCTTAACGGATCTGGGTCAGAACCAATCAGAGGCAGCAATGGGGCGGGTCTAGGATGAACATGAGTGCCAGGCCTCCAGCCATGTTGTGGGTTGGACGGTCAGATGACCAACACTTTGAGATAAAAAAGTAACAAATTGTTCTAAAACTAGCCTCACGTTGGTTTTTGGCTACGATATATATTTTATAATCTGTCAATGTACATGTGTGATGCCTCTTTCGGCAACTGTGTTAAGTGAATCTCACATGCAAAAAATACCATATGGCACCCATCGCAAGAAGGAGATAGAGTCTGATGGAGAGGAAGATAACGGAATTGGGCTAACATGGGGATTATTTAAAGAGTGTCTGAAGTGTGAGCCTGACTGACTGCTGCGGGAAACATGAATTTGTGGTAAGAGATAGTTCCCTGGAGATCTGCATCAGCTTTGATGACTTTCTCGGGCTGAGGAATCAATTGATGTCTGTTGTGGAATGACACACATTTTTCGGTACATGCTTTGCAGGCCCGGGTGTTTTTTATGGTTGTGGTTCATTCTGAGTTTATGACAGATGTATCCTGTGCCACAGACATGTTATAGAAACATTTTGGCAAGGGAACGTGTCTCAGACTTTTTGTCCAGTTGGGGAGAGGTTAACATGTGTTCATTTGTGCTGAAAATACAGTGAAATATGTGTTCAATACAGCTTCGTTGTTATCTGCCAACTTTGGTGGTTTGCTAAATGCTGTGCTTACGGCTGCCTCTGTATAGCTGTGTTCAGAGTATGTGGTCCATAGAGCAGAGGTAATAGGCAGTGAAATTGAAAACAGGCAGGGCAACTTAAGGTTTATGTAGTTCGACAGTCCAGCAGTCCAACTGAAATACTGGCTTGCCTGTTTCGAAGATCTTTTTCTCTATGTAATGTTCTGCCAAGATATATTATAAACTATATTTTGGAGGTGGGAAATGCACAGACTTGCTAAGGGGCAGGGGCAAAGCATTTATAAAGGTCACCGCCTCCATTTGAATATGGTTGCCCACTTTGCGTCCCCTCAGCACACCTGCGTTAGAGGGCTCAAACTCTTCTGTGCCGCTAGCCACTGCTAGGTACACGTCTCTCTTTCAGCAGCAGTTTATAATAATGGACTGTGTTTTCCTTGGCTTCAGCCCTGTAAAACAAATTCTTAACATCCAGGAACAACACAGAAATGGCCTTAATGTTCTTCTTCATTGTGTGGCGATTTTTTCTAGATGGCCAGATCTAGGGTTACCGTGCCCAGCAAACTGTGCTGCTCAGCGGAAACAAGGCATATGCCTTCCAACCCTGTAATGTCACAGGTTGTAATACTGAAAGGTGGAGGCACTTTTGCCACCAAATATTGGACGTAGCTTCTTTTTCTCTTTTACATTTCTTGCAAAAATTGTGTTTGTTGTATAAAGGTTGACTACAGTGGAAATCCATTCAGTAAATAATCTTAAATTGGTTCAATGTATGTCCACTTTAAGGCCAGAGATCACTAAGCAGCTTTTTTGCAGGTTTCAGCTTTCTTTTTCAGACAATGCAAACAAAAGGCAATCACAGTAGAGCACATTGACACAATGGACTGCAAGATCTTTCATCGACTGTCAATAAGTTGACGAAAAGCAGCATCCGAACAATGAAATGGATCTCCAATTCCCAATAGGGGGTACTTTCACCCCAGTGTATATACTTTCTGCAGACGTGGAAGATTTATGGAGTAGCTCACTCATTTGAAAATAGCAGAAATAGTCAGTTCATTAAAATGTACATCATTATGTGTGGGTTTAGTAGTGAAATGAAACCCCCAAAAGTAATATGAATTTGCTGTGACGCTGATGATAAGTAGATTGGTTATCACATTGACAAATAATTAACTAGCTATGATAAGCTAACTGCACAGTACCCACCTACATGAGTTATCATGTTTAAATGATTAGTCAAAATGAATGGATAAAGTTGAACCAATTAGCTAAAAGTAACAAATAGACAATTAAGTCAAAGTAATGAATAGACAAATAGCTAAACTTAATGGATAAACATTTAAATGAGTAGCTAAAAGTAATAAATGAACAGCTAAAAGTACTGAATAAACAGTTAATTAATTAGTCAGAATGAATGAACTAATTAACGTAAAATAATGGGAAAATTGTTAAATGACTAGCTAAGAGTATTGGATCAGTTAGCTAAAGAAAAGGACCAGATGTTTTGAGCCAATCCAATTGGTACTCATACAAACTTCACCAAACCTTAACATTGACAATTCCCCTATTTTGTTATAGCAATATTCCCATTTATATAAATTAGCATCAACTTCACATTCGGAGGTAGACAGTGGGTTCACTGAAGGGGTATGTGAGCTGATCTGACTGGGGCACATAAGCTAGACACAAACGGATGGGTAACTTCTAAAACAAAATAACTTGCTGACTCAAAATGATACAGACGAAGAAGTCAGTTGTCTATCCAATTTTCTTTTTCCTTCTTAACCAGAGGGTGAAGGAAAAAAAAACACACACTCCCTTGAAAGAGCGTTTTCCCCTGTCATTCCTCCTGGTTTTGGCCAGCAGCAGTCGGTGTCCATATTGCCAGGGGAGCTGCAATACCTGATAAGCGGAGGTGGAGGCTCTCTGACACATCTGTCTGCTTGATGAGCCAAGTGTCAAAGCCCCCCAAAGTGTTGGATGGAGTGCATCAATAAACGACTTTAATCCCCTCCTGGGGCCAATGTCCTCCCACTAATAAGGGATCGTCTTACACCGCTGGCAGTGGGGGAGAGAGAGGTAGAAGTGGCTTGGCATGGGCCTCGGCACGGGGATGTATACAGTACACTGGGAATTGTCTTGTACACAGGTAACAGAGTGTAAATCACGCGCGCCTGCTGTTGCCTTAATTGCAGGAGTGAATTGGTGTATTGTTTCCTCTTGGTTCTCACTTTCCCTTCCTCTTATGCCCCCCCATCCCTCCTTTCTCTCTTTAAGGTGAGACACAACAGGCAAGCACATAGTTGTTCAAGCACTGGTCAATTTAGAGATTTTTGCCTACTGCTTTTTGCCTTCCATAACATGTCTTCTTTCATGCTAGTATAAATCAATGGTCCAAAATGTAAATGTAAGGGTATATGGACCACAGTTTGTCTGTTTGCATCTGTATATTTCTCCCATTCAACCATCTTTAATGTCCATTATCTAAACATTTTTTTTTCAATACTCTAGATTTATATTCAAAATCTCGATTGTTGGTTTGAAAAAGATGCAAATGTATGCATAATTAGTTTGAATATTGCTAAGTTTGCATATTCATCAAACATTTCAATTCAAATAATACTTGTTTAAATGTGAGTGATCAAAGGGCAAAGTTTCATGATGTCATCTAAAAGTGAAAATGTTAACCCCATTCACCTGCACTGTCTCGCCTTTAGCTTCACGTCTTTTTGCTCACTTTCTCCCACACCTCTCCTGTTGTTGTATTTCAGGCTCTTGTCCCCACCTCTGCTATATGTCCAACTGAGCCCTCGACTGTCTCACATGCCAGATTGCAGAGGAGAAAAGCAGTGGGATGGGTTGGAGGGGGGGGGGGGGAGGGTTGCTGCGGCTGTATTGGTTATGTGGTGAAGGACGTGTGGGTTGCTAGCATCCGCGGGGAAAGATCCAAAGAGTGCTTCAGTCAGAGTGACCCTAATTAACCACATAATATTATCTTCAGGGCTGTGTGGATTAAGGCCCCTCAGCTGATCAGGATCCAAAGGCACGGAGGAGACCCATAGACAGAGAACTCTGTTTGCGCCAAAGCATACTTCACTATCTGCCCCCAAAGCAAGACACAAGAGAGGTGGGGGTGTGTGGGAAGACCGGTGGCTTGAAGCTTATCTCCAGGTCAGAACCTTTTTATATAATGAGCAAATAAGCATAGCAATACTCCTAACTGTTATGTACAGTTGGGGAGGAATTAGGTGGCCACACTTTTTTGTGTGCACCTACACCAATAGGAAGACATCTTGTGTGTGTTTTCTGTCATATCCTGAACATATCCCTTCCCCTCTTGGCCCAGGTGCTGCTTGAACAAATTGGAGTTTCTGTAGGAGGAGGGGATGGTTCTTCTATCTAGAGATAATGAGCTCATCTTCTGGTTTGAAACAGAACACTCAGAAATGAATTGGCATTGTGGTCAAGTCGTCATACGCACAACACACATTACATCAGTGGCTATTGCAATGGTGGACAGTAACAAAGTACATTTACTTGAGTACTCAACTTAAGTAAATGTTTTGAGTATCTGTACTTTTATTGAGTATCTGCTTTTTTTGGAAACGTATAACGTTCACTCCATTACATTTCAAAGACAAACATTGTCCTTTTGGTTCCACTACATTTCTTGGAAGCTTGTCGTTACTCGATACTTTCAGGCTAGGCATAGCTTGGAAGTCATCTGTTGATTTTTTTTTATTTTCAGAAATGCAATTTGCCACCGGCTATGTTCCACACATAAGGAAACCAATCACAGTACCTCAGCTCTCAGCTGGTTTTCAAGTTAATACAATCGGCCAATTGGGTGGAATACTGAAATAAGTCACCCAGGCACGCTCTTTCACTCAGACCAAATTGTGATAAAAAGGCGATGGCAGGAGATGAACCTGTTGCTAACAATATGTGACCGAATCAGAGCACCTATGGCCACATATCTAGTCAATGTTCCAGATGTCAGAAATGAGAAATTACTCTTATCGTTTTAAATGTTTCGACCACTATGTTTACGGCGATGAAACTACATATCTGCTTTTCAAGATCTCTCCGTCCATCCTGAGAAAGCATGTTGTGTAAAAAATGTTCTTTTCTCTCCAGATACACATAGCAAATGTTGTGTTCTAATGGTGTCACGATTTAATGTTTATATGATGAATGATGATTCAAATATCATTTTAGAACATTGCTATTTGAGCGACATAGGTGTCACTGCACTTCTCTATGTAATTGCATTGTTTTCTTGGGACAAAGATATAAAAACCAACACTTTGTACTTTTGAATACTTAAAGCTGCAGTGCGTAACTTCTGCCGCCCCAGTGGAGAATTCGGAGTATTTACAACAACAGTGTCTGTGCATGTACAGGAGGTGAGCCTTTGGTGATCTTGCTTGGGTTGGATTTTCTTATACATATTTGACCAGGAGTATCTAAACCTTGACTTAAATACTGGGGCAATGAAATCTGGGAACTATAAAAAATAAATCCTCATTGACGCAGCACATTAAGCATCCCCGCCACAGTCCTGCACACGCTACTGATTTCAGTATGAAATGTTTTAGTAGCGGCTCTGACACACCTCATTGCAGATGAAAGATGAGCTAATATCAACAACATGATTAAACCGATGATCAACTGACACCAAGCAGCACACTGTTAGAAGGATCCAAAGGTTATAGCTCATAAGATATGTAAATTCCTGTGAAATGGGATTTACAAGTGTTTACCAGCTGCTAGTGAATGTATTTTACATTTACATATTGTCCAGCTACAGTGTAAAATAGTGCAGTGTTAACATGTGAAGTATTACATCTTTCCTCTGCTAACCCCAATGCTCAACTAGTACACTGCAAAAATACAAGATCTTACCTAGTATATTCATCTAATTTCCAGTCAAAATATCTTTCAACACTTAATATAAGACACAATCACCTAACAAGCAACAATTGCACTGCAATATAGGGACTTCGATAAGCTTAAAATGAAAATGAGGATTACAACGTCATTACTACGAGTGTCATTACTATGACACAAAAGCTCTTATTACTAGTGACTAATAAGAGAATATCAAGCTTACTTCAACAATTTATTTCTTAAAATAAGTTACAATATTTTCAAGATTAGCCTTGAAGTGAAGAAAAGGACATTGAAAAGTTGGGGGGAGAGCACCGCTTTTGAGCATAACAGGCTTATAATGACACAGTAAAAATATACATCATAATGAGTTTCCCAGGTAATCATTTTTTCTTGAAAGCTTAAATATCGCATCATATTTCAAGAAATCCTACCAAGCAAGTTGTCACATGGTCCACTGGCATATATTCTTCTACTAATCACAAGTGAAATACACCTTGTATTGCTTGTTTGTTTGTTTTTTTAACTTATTTTGTGGCATTTTTTCCCCTCAGTGTATCCTTCGTCACTGTAACATTTCCTGTGTTGCCAGTGACTCTGTAATTCAAGCTTTTAAAAGACTCAAGGGCCACCGGCTTTGCGCTCGTCATCACTTACCTCGCTCAGTGTCGTAGAGGTAGACAAACTTCTGCCACTTGTAGTGAGACACCAGGCTGAGGACAGCTCCCCTCAGAGCCGGGCGCATCTGGATGACAAACTGCACCTCGTTGTCCGTGGGGTAGCTGGGCGTGACAAAGGAGGTGTGCAGCGCGCCGCAGAAGGACGTCAGCGTGTTCATGGACTTCTTGTCGTAGAATCCGAAGATGGCGTAGACCCCGCGGGAGAACTGGGAGCAAACTGCAGGGGGCAGCAGAGAGGGACAAGAGGGAAACAAAACACGTTAAAAAAGGCATTATTCGGCAACTATACATGTAAGCACATTCACAAATGAAATAGGGATAGGGCCGATCCGATCCAGTATCTGTTCCCATATGGCTGTTATCTATGTATCGGATATCGAACTGACAACTAAGATTTTTTTCTATTTCTAAATTATTTAAACTATGAAAGAAATGTAAATGTTCAGACCATAGCTATGTGACATAACACAGGCTATTCAAAAGTTGAGTACTGATGTTTTTCTGCATTCAAACCCTTAAACATAATAATTCATTTGTGTATATTGGTTGTCCTTTTTTAATTAGAGTGTCTTTGTTACTTAAGCCTTCCTAACCTTACACATAACATCACCACCAACAAAGAAATGTATAATAATTATAATATCTGTCAGATATATCGGCATCGGCCGATATCCAAAACCCCGATGTCGGAATCAGATCGGACTGAAAGAAAGTGGGTCGGTGCATCTCTAAAATGAGAAGCTTGACACTTCAGGTGTAGTGAGAGATTGATTGTATTGCTTGAGCCACCAATAATAACCCACAACCCAAGTAGCAGTGCAGCGTTTGTGTTGGTAAGAAAGTGGCAGCCAAAGGATAGAAATGTCATGCCATTCAACAGTGATCTCCGGGCTCTACCAGGTGCACCCAGCAGCTATCTCTCTGTTCACACAGTGGACAGCACTGCAGCATTCACAGCAGCTGTGAGCCATACCGCTGCCTTTCCCACTTCGCTTACATCAAACGAATGAGCTGGATAAGACTCAACTCTTTCTGTCTTGTGTAAGTGAATGGGTCATTCCATGAAATCACTATGAAAAGGTAAAACTTATTTCCAATTGAAGTTATATTTATTGAATAGCCATGGATTAAAGGCAATTAAATATTACAATACATTTGTTTGGGCCATCTCAGGCTGTGGAATTTCATTTTTTATGATGTTTTTGTCTCCAATATTTGACCCCCAATATTGTATGGCGATACTAGATTGTATTCTGGTAACAGGGCTGACAAACATAACGGATGACCAGAATACTGTTTCACTTCCAATGACTTTGAACCCACAACATTTGTTTTTGTTGATACCACAAGTAGTTATGGCTACATCCTTGCTATCTTGCAATAGTATTGGATGACAAATGACATTTAATCAGGATAAAATCCAAACAAAGACTGTTTGAGGAATCATATTGAGATGTTTCACATTGACCCAGAAGGTCCACTTGTGTTGGAAAATAACAACCCTTTTGACTAAAATAATTGCTATCTGTGGCAACCGAAAGTGAAATGAAAAAAAAAACACAATCATTTGTATGTTTGTCTCTGTAAGAGATTGGTAATAACCACTTTGGGTAATGAATATCTCAGTTATTCAAGATTTTCTTTTTTTATCAGCGTATCTGATGACATTTCTTGAAAAGGCAAAAAAAAAAACATTTTACATTTGTTTGTGTATTCATTATGCACTCCAGTGGGATGGCATAAATTGTCAGGCAGGAGCGACTTCCATTCAATCAGAAGCCATTAATGTGTTAGCTAACATTCAGAGCTACAGACGTGTTTTGCTTTCCTACCCTATCGTGAATGGCCGCTCACTTATTCTGATTGACTCTCAAGTGTTACCCACTGGGTAATCAAGCATTATTAACATCCGTAAATACTTTGAATATTCCAGTACAGTGGGCGGATGACAGGAAGCGAAAGCTCCAGACAATCTTGTGTAATGGCTGTGTGTGTGTGCGTGTGTGCGTGTGTGCATGTGTGTCTGTGTGTACATATTTTGGCTTCTGACATGCTGACGGATATTCATTCAATTAGTATGCTCGGAAACACCACACGTAGCTTCGGCCATTGTTTAAACTCTCTGCCCTTAATGAGCATTCTCTGAGGTTACTGAAGCCAAACTGGGGGACAATTCATCACCGACATGACAGTTTGTATTTCGGGCGTTCGTCTTTATCTAAGTACAAGATGCAATCACAATACAAAAGACACACGCACACACACGCGCGCGCACACAAGCACAATTACTATGTTTTTCTATTTCTTGCTCTGCCTGTGATAATTTGTCTTTCTCTGTGGAGAATGCTCAAAACATTTCAGACACACTGTGAGGACAACATGACAGTGCTCACGTATAGCTTGGCTCCTAAGCGCAATTGCTGTGTGAATGAGCGATCTGGTCACTGGCGGGATTGGCCTCATCCTTTTTAATTCTATTCCCCTTCCCTATCTGTCCTGGTGCAGACACCTCTCCCAAGGTAGAACCATCCATTCTCAACCTCACACACACACACACGCGCGCGCACACACACACACACACACACACACACACACACACACACACACACACACACACACACACACACACACACACACACACACACACACACACACACACACACACACACACACACACACACACACACACACACACACACACACACACACACACACACACACACACACACACACACACACACACACACACACACACACACACACACACACACACAGGCAAGTCCACACAAACACATGGATGCAGTCATTCTAGCAAAAACACACACACACACACACACACAGACAGCTACCCTGATAAGTGAATCAACAGATGGACAGCGGTATTGTGGGTAAGTGCTGCGGGGCGAGTGGTGCAATCTCCCACAGTGAATGGGACTCAGTATGAGTTGCAGCCCTTCGTCGAGGACCATAGTTTTCTCTCTCCACTCCCTCTTAATTTGGGCCAGTACTGACACAGAACCTATCCTAGGGGGAGCAGATCTGGCAGCCTCATTCTCTCAACTCGGCCAGCCTCTGCACGCCCAAAAGCTTCAATGACAGATATGTCCGGCACACACCCTCCCCATCTCTCCCTGTGTTGTGGCCTCATCTTGCCCCCATTTGTGATGGGGTCTTGTGCCTTGTGTCTTGTGCTACACCCTCTTAAGGGTCGCCACCTTATTGCAGTGGAAAGGTTTTTGCCTGTTGCAGGGATCCCAGGAGCTATATGCCATCCAGAGTGATCTGAAGTCAAGGTTAAGTTCCCTTCCCTTGGCAGTGAGATTTACTATGTTCAACACAAAGAATGACCTGTTCTGCTTTAGGGGGCACGCACTAAGCCAGTTTCAGTGCTCTAGATCTGCCAGCGTCCTTCCACAAGCATGGGCGTCAAATAGTGGGGGGAAGAGTGGAACTGAGCACCATGGGCCCATGATCATTGTTGCAAAAGAAAATAAAGCCCGAATCAAAGAGAACCATTTTTTTTTTAAATTCAAAAGAAAATGTTCTAGGTAAAAAGAGTCATTAATGTAAGACACCTAAGAGACTAAATGAGTGGCTCAAGTTATTTATATTATTATATTTTTTTTAAATAATAAAGCCTGTCTGAGTCCACTTTCCCATTCTGCAATACACAAACTGGTTTAGTCCAGCCAGGTACGTCTCTAAACAGCTGATCAATGCAGGAGCGCTAAAGTGCAAGGGTATTGTCACAGATCTCTCAGCAAACAAAGTCCATTCAGTGTCCTAAAAGAGAAAAGAAAGAGAAAGAAAAGAACGTCAAATGGAAAAAAAACTACTGCTGACTTACTTCTTCTTTGTTTAAGTTGAAAAAGAAAACCTCATCTAACCATAGTTAAGTTATGCTACAATGTTAATGATATCGATGTGTGGGGTCATTTCACAACGCGCTGCAGACTTCTCATAAATGATAACGGCTTTTTAACTTGGTATGAATATTTCTTATTGGCAATCCTAATTAGCACTACAGGTTCATTTAAATAGTTGAATAGTAATGGGGGCCCACAGAAACTAGTAATGGTGGGTTGAGAGTTGTTATGCTACGCCCCTGCCCCAATGACACAAGTCCTCTTGCCACAAGAACCCCACATTCCTTTCTTCATTATTCATTTCCCAAGTCTGTACTTATGGGAATACGTGAGCATGTTTATACAGCAATAATAAAGGACTACCGTTCCCAGTCACATGGATGCATTGTTGCCATAAATAGCCCAAACCCAACCCCAGTTAGTGTAAGTCTACATACAATTAATGGAAGCAGTGCTATTGATTTTCAATGGAGTGCCATGTGCTGCGCTGTGCAGAAACCCTCTTGTTTTCTCACTCTTAATCACTATTGGCCCATTTCCCAGGATCACAGGCCAGCGAGCCATTGAAGGCAAACGCCACATGTCGAGGCTCCGTGGCTTCTGAAGGTATTTATATACTGTCCATACCTGTAGGTGGCGATACAGGGATGCTGTGCTGATCATCATTAATAATGACCCACACTTTTAAATTACCACAGCTACTACAACCGTCCATTTAGCAAACTGCAGTGATAAGACATTTCTTGACCCAGTGTTAGGGGGAGAACATTAAAAAAGTGTTGAAAAAGCTACTTCATTCTTCATATCTCATAATTTTGTGTAATATCGTAACTGTTTATAATTAATCTAGGTTTTTGTTACAGGCTGCACCCATCTGCCACCTTACTTATTTTGCCGTGCACGTAGATTTCTTAACTATTTCCATTTGAATAATTCCAAATTTCTTTTCTGTCAGGGTTGAATAACAAGACAACAGAGCAAATGAGCAGAGCACACACACACACACACACACACACACACACTGGCAAGTTTGTTAATAGGAAATAGCTAAACAAAACAGCCGCCGGCATATTGACAATCGAGCAGAAGAATTTAAAGTTTATTTGCGGTGGAAAGAAAAGTTAATTTCACCAAGAGTTCACCGTAATAACTTAAATAAAGGAAACCTTCTCATAGCTTAAACACAAAGGACTGGCTATGTCTTCATTACTGAATAATGTGATACGTTTTTAATTATTTGCGATTCCTAGGAGAAAAACAGACAGACATTGTGTTTCAAGCGGAGTTAAATTTTGCGATTTTCTGAGTTGCTTACATAACATGTCTACTTTCAAACTGGTATTAAATAAAAAAGGTCCCAAAGTCATAATAAGTTAGATGTGTGTGTGCGTGCGTGTTGACCTCCTCTCTCTGTCCATGGTGCTGAAACACCGTGTCAAAATGAGCGTTATTTTCACGTTTCTCTACAATATGCATTGTGAGCGTGAGTAGAAGGCCTATAGGTTGTATTTTGGTGCTTAGCGTGAGAGAGAGTGAGAGAGGAGAGAGAGAGTTAGAAACTCCAGGGATTGTGTAGCCTATATAGTCGGAATATAGGACCGTCGGCCTAATGCACCTCCTTTTTGAATGATCAGACAAACGGCACTTCAGACCAATGCGGCGTCGGAATTAGGTGCAGGCCCTAGTAAGTTGCCCCTTGAATTAATAATTGTTTTAATTTAAGTAATCAAGTGGCAAAGTTCCACAATGATATCTACAAGTTAAACATATGACCTTATTCACCTTAAACAGTATTGAAAGTGTGGTTGCCACCTAAAAGATCCATCCTCTAAGTAAGTCTGTCCAACCTTCACTCAATCTCACCCAGAAATGACTCTGGTCCATTCAGCACTGATTTGCTCCCTCCTCCATCAACGTTTCAATGTCTCACTCTCACTCTCACTCTCTCCTCCTCACCACTATATTTGACCCTTCTCCTTTTGTTGCTTTTCTTTCCCTCTCTCAGCCATCTGTTCATCCCCCCAAAGCTCACATCCTCTTCAAGCGTGGCAGTATCTCTCTCCACCTGAGTGCCTCCCTCTTTGCCCTCTTCATATTGTTCCCTCTACAATGCCGCACCACTCCATCAGTCCACGAGAGATTGGTTGTTAGAAATGAAAAAATAAAAGAAGAGAAGAAAAGGTGCAACATGTCCTGGACTAGTAGGCCTTATCCCTCTCTCAGTAATCAAATAAAAATGACATTAATGTTGTTGTGCTCAAGCGGCTTGTCTTCAACTCAGAATGAATAACCCATAAGTCAATATATTTCAATGATTGTACAGGCGTCTAACTGTCCTAAGTCTGTGCTTATAAGGGTGTTGAGTTAGTTCTGCTGCTCCCTTTGCCTGGAAGCAGCGACAACATGAGCTGAGACCTAAGCAGCTGGTCTATCTAAACAGATTTAAAGTGGTGCTTAATGAATTAGAAGCAGGCAACTCTTATTTTTTTCATTTGGCGTCTGTTACTATGAACATATATTTATAATCTCAATAAGACGTTTTCCTGTTTTAAATAAAGGTTTAAATACATACAAAAAACACAGTGATAATTCTCTCTAGTCCGCTCCTTCCCTTTTCCTTCTCTTCCATTTTTTTTCTTCCTCTGCAGCTAACTGTTCCTCCTCCTCCTCCCCCATCCTCCTCCTCCTCCTGCTGCTGCTGCTGCTGCAGGGAACCATGCATCCCATCTCCACTTCACTGGTCAAACACACATAGTGTGCCACCCTCATTCCCTTCTATAATCAGGACACTTGGCAGCACTACGGGGATGTTACATTTTCTGATGCATCACTTGAGATGCCTGGCCTGGAATGCTATGTTCAGAGAGAGATGTGCTATCCTGCAGGCATGCTCGGGCTAATTCATGAAAAAAAAAAAAAACATTATAAAAATAGAACCTTTCCATGCGCTTAAAAGTATGTGGACTTCCATGTTCTTTGGTGGAGGATGTGCCAGGGCTTTGCACAGCCTAGGGAAGCGGGTCGGGAACAGTAAATGTCAGCAATGATTGTATCTCTTTAGCAGTATTCCAGTATTCACAAACCCCCGCATTCTCTCACTGTCTTTAATTTTTTTTTGGCTCAGTTTTTTTTCTCCTCTCAGCCGCGTCCTCGATTACCTGCCAGTGCCCCCCCCCCCCTTCCCCCTCCCACTCTATACCAGCCTACATCAGGACCAGCCCGCTCTGAAGAAGGGATGCTGTCACTGGGAGATAGCTCGTAAGTGCCCGGGGGGATTGCATCAGCTCTTGTCATATAGAGATGTGAAGTGCTTCAAACTGTTAAGTCTAATGGCAGACCCAGATTCAAGAAGAACTCAACTGCAACGTCGCTCGGAGACATTAAAAGGAAGCTGTTACCAGTCCTGCTCCATCAACATTTAGCATCTATTTACACTTCAAATGATCTGCTGCATTAAATGACTCCAATATACACCCACACTGGTAAACTAGAGCAAATGAAAACACACATTTACTAGATGAGTGATTTGCTATACTGTATATTTTAATATTTAAATTTTGTATGTGGTTTTGGTCTGCATTTGTTATACGATAGTTATGTTGGAAAAACATTTTCATTGTTATTGGAATATGACAAAAAAAAATGGAACTGTCGTGGGAGGCAATACATATTTTCCTTACTGTCAACATACTTATGAAGATTTAGAAAAATTGCAAAAAGTCTGTATAAAGATACTGTGAAATGTTCTCACTAGCACTCTGAGCACTACTCATGCACATGCATGGGCACGACGCGATGCATAGTCAATTGTATATCCACTCTTCCACTGATAACCGTTGGCAGTTATGGGCTGTGAACAGCGATACATGGGCAAAATACAGGGAATAACGCTAGCAATGAGCTTTGCACACCTTTGTTAGACTTTGAGAACAGACACGCTGAAGAATGCTGAAAGTGGCACATGTTTGTTTGTCTACAAGAAAAATGCCATCATAATCCAAAAATCTAATGCGAAGTAGCTAACATCTACTATCCAACATATATTTTAAAGGCCAGCTCTGTTTTAACGGCCTCAAAGTGTAGAAGCAATCCACTGGAGAAGCTTAGAGGTGGATACAGTACGTGTCTCTTTCTGAATGCGCTTGTGTGTTTGAGTGCTTGTCTGTGATGGATGATGGGGGTTAAGGAGCCTGGCCTGGGGGATGCTCTGTCACTAGTGCCTGTTAGCCTGGAGCTCACCCACCCAACACATCAGCATCACCTCCAACTGAGGAGAGCTTTTCTAGCTTGCAGTTAACTTTCCTCCAATTATTTTCTGTATCTGTTCTTTTCAAACTCTGATTTTGTCTCTGACTGAATCAAGTCTGTACTTGCCTCAGCGCATACGTGCTTGTACTATTTTACACTCTCTAGCTGTACATTTCTTTGCATCTATGGAGTGTCTTGAATCATTTGCTGCTCTGCTATTCCTATTCCAACATGGAAATCACACATGTGGGATTTGTGTCAAGTTTCTCCCTTTGTGAGAATTAACACGTTTTATTATCAAAATGTGTAAAGTAATTTTTTGAAACCTCTGCTGCTCATATTGTTAGTATAACACATCAAGCCCACTACATGACAACAGAAAACATTGCAAATATGTCAGTAGTAATTGTTGTGAACAAGCAAACGCCATGCCATCCAGTCTGCAAGCAAAACTGCACAGGATAAGCGTTTATTACCGGTATATTCCAGTAGATTTTTCACAGCGCTGTATAGTTACGAGGCAAATAGGAAATTGGTGTGAAAGTATAACATTTGAGCTTCAGTTTAGGTTTTTTCTCTCTGAGCCCGATGCAGAGTAAGTGTATCCAATTGAGAAGGACATTATGGAAATCAGTGTGGAAAGCATACAATTCGATCTCTAGTTAGCATGATTTACATTCTCTTTGAAGCTTCAAATGGACCTGAGAGGCATCCATGGCACATAGCCCATACCACACAGCATTCAATATATATATATATATATATATATATATATATATGTATGTATATATATATATATATATATATATATATATATATATATGTATGTATATATATATATATATATATATATATATATATATATATATATATATATATATATACAACCTCAAACAACAGTCAGTCCTAATACGATGTGACTCGACTTCTGCTCTGTTAGCAAGAACGACAGGATTGAAAGCTGAAAAAAATCATAACTGCATTACGTGACATGATTGTGTTTGTCACATCTTTGCAGGCTTGCCAAAGTAAGCAGCAGAGCGAGGGTTACTTATGCAAACTAGAATGTTCTGCAATTTTGTTGAAATTGACCTAATATTGAAATTAAACAGACTGTTTTTAAGTAAATCTTAAATGTTACTGAGTAGTTGCCCAGCGTTAGGCCCAGACTTAAAATGAAGGGTTGATTTAGGATGATATCTAAAAACATATGTATGCCTTAATATCACTTTCCCTTCCAACAGAGATCCTATTAGGCTTGAATAAATATTGCTCCTTGTCACATATCATCGTTCTACCAGTAATTTATATACAGGTCCTTCTCAAAAAATTAGCATATTGTCATAAAGTTCAATATTTTCTGTAATGTACTGATAAACATTAGACTTTCATATATTTTAGATTCATTACACACAACTGAAGTAGTTCAAGCCTTTTATTATTTTAATATTGATGATTTTGGCAAAAAAGTTAAGAAAAAACAAAAATCCCTATCTCAAAAGATTTGCATATTTCATCCGACCAATAAAAGAAAAGTGTTTTTAATACAAAAAAGTCAACCTTCAAATAATTATGTTCAGTTATGCACTCAATACTTGGTCGGGAATCCTTTCGCAGAAATGACTGCTTCAATGCGGCGTGGCATGGAGGCAATCAGCCTGTGGCACTGCTGAGGTGTTATGGAGGCCCAGGATGCTTCGATAGCGGCCTTAAGCTCATCCACAGTGTTGGGTCTGGTGTCTCTCAACTTCCTCTTCACAATATCCCACAGATTCTCTATGGGGTTCAGGTCAGGAGAGTTGGCAGGCCAATTGAGCACAGTAATACCATGGTCAGTTAACCATTTACCAGTGGTTTTGGCACTGTGAGCAGGTGCCAGGTCTTGTTGAAAAATGAAATCTTCATCTCCATAAAACTTTTCAGCAGATGGAAGCATGAAGTGCTCCAAAATCTCCTGATAGCTAGCTGCATTGACCCTGCCTTTGATAAAACACAGTGGACCAACACCAGCAGCTGACATGGCACCCCAGACCATCACTGACTGTGGGTACTTGACACTGGACTTCAGGCATTTTGGCATTTCCTTCTCCCCAGTCTTCCTCCAGACTCTGGCACCTTGATTTCCGAATGACATGCAAAATTTGCTTTCATCCGAAAAAAGTACTTTGGACCACTGAGCAACAGTCCAGTGCTGCTTCTCTGTAGCCCAGGTCAGGCGCTTCTGCCGCTGTTTCTGGTTCAAAAGTGGCTTGACCTGGGGAATGTGGCACCTGTAGCCCATTTCCTGCACACACCTGTGCACAGTGGCTCTGGATGTTTCTACTCCAGACTCAGTCCACTGCTTCCGCAGGTCCCCCAAGGTCTGGAATCGGCCCTTCTCCACAATCCTCCTCAGGGTCCGGTCACCTCTTCTGGTTGTGCAGCGTTTTCTGCCACACTTTTTCCTTCCCACAGACTTCCCACTGAGGTGCCTTGATACAGCACTCTGGGAACAGCCTATTCGCTCAGAAATTTCTTTCTGTGTCTTACCCTCTTGCTTGAGGGTGTCAATGATGGCCTTCTGGACAGCAGTCAGGTCGGCAGTCTTACCCATGATTGCGGTTTTGAGTAATGAACCAGGCTGGGAGTTTTTAAAAGCCTCAGGAATCTTTTGCAGGTGTTTAGAGTTAATTAGTTGATTCAGATGATTAGGTTAAGAGCTCCTTTAGAGTACCTTTTCATGATATGCTAATTTTTTTAGATATGAATTTGGGGTTTTCATGAGCTGTATGCCAAAATCATCAGTATTAAAACAACAAAAGACCTGAAATATTTCTGTTGGTGTGCAATGAATCTAAAATATATGAAAGTTCAATTATTATCATTACATTATGGAAAATAATCAACTTTATCACAATATGCTAATTTTGAGAAGGACCTGTATTTAATTAATCTGAGAAATATATGTTTTTGTTTATTGAGGCGAGACACTTCAGGTGAGTAGGGTCAGAGTTTAAACCTAGATATCATCATGACACTAAAAAACAGAATGTATCACAAATCAGATCATTGACATATGAACACATCCTTCTACAAAAGCCTTCAGAATACAGTGATTCTGGAAAGTGTAGTTGCTGAAATTTGCTTAATTAGTTGAGATTTTAGAAGTTAGAGAAGTTTGGTTAAATAAACCCCTAAATGTAAATTTTGGACCTTTTGATTTACTAGTATGAAAGAAAACATGTTATAGAAGCAAAATCACAATTGTCTGCAGTTTCTCGCCCCTTAAGAAGGCACACTTTTCCCTCCATATCTACACAGAATCAGAATCAGCATAATCTTTATCGTCATTGCAAGACAACAAAATGTTGCGTACATACACATGTTAAGGACTATGTCCAATTCATGCTTTGCATTCAAACCTCTGTCTCATCATAAATAATGCATGACACAAGGTTTGATTGCTGCAATATAGTGGGCTGAATATAATAAACCGATGCAGGGGCCAGTGTTACAGATTAGGCCCACGAGCACGTACCGGAGCATTAGCTATTCTCTTTCCTCTCTCTTGTGTTTCTCTGCAGCCCTTAAAGCAGCTACTTCCCCTCCTCTCCATCTTGCTATATTGATGCTACATTCGTCCACTTGAGAGACAGGTGTGTGAGCAATCCCCAAGGGAGTCGATGACACTCAACTCCATCTCCTTCTGACAGATATTTTCACCTTCAAGGTCTTACCATGACACTTTTGTTTGAAGACAGAGCAACACAGAAGGAAGAGGGCACAGTGCGGTTCAAACAGACCTGCATTCCTCAGAGGACCTGCACATGTGCTGATGTCTTCAGTGTAATGTTAACGCCCTCTGTTTGACCAACAATAATCATTATGCAGGGCAAAAGGGCAGGAGGTTTGAACAGGCGATGCTGTTCAAATGTTCAATACATTGGGCCATTTCAAAAGTTCAGATAACAGTGTTGTGAAGGCAGCTACTGTATGAGACTGGACAGTTCGCTGCATAACTCTGGGGAGAATCGGTTTGATATGGACTCAAGCGATGCATGCTGAAATCTCACTTTGCACGCCCTTGTCCGCAGCATGTCATTTCCTTGACACATGCAATTAAAGACTATCTATGCGAGCAGATAACAAGCCTAAACCCCTTGGCCCCTCGCGTCACCACGGGAGCCACGCTCTCAGACCCCGGCTCATCACACTGAGCAAATAACAATCCCTGTGCAGATCACCATTTGCTGCAATGCAGAGGCGAGGGGGCAGAGCTACAGGACTTGTCTTATCCTCTCAAAGATGATCACTGCCCTCACCTTCAGCAATATGTCACTAAAGCACACAGCCAGGAAACACTGACCCTTTGAGTGTGGCTGTGTGCATTTTTTAAGGAGGATTCAGCCGAGTATGAAACATGGAAGGCTTATGATATTCTGTAATTGGATTTCCAAGAAAGCTGGTGACAAAGTCCCTCACACACCACTAATCCTCCCAATCAGGACCGCAGGCGTAAAAGCGTGCTCTTCTCTGCAGATGAATATTGAGCAAGGGAATAGAATAGAGCATAAAGGGAGGGAGAGCGTAGGGGTCACAGACCAAGAGGGGTGTGCATTGCACCACGACTAGTCTCGCACAGCCAGATCAGACTACAGCTATAGTCTGGCATCACACTCTTTCATTTCAGAGATAGAGAAAAACGGTCTGGCCTGTTTTTTGTCATTTTTTTAAACAAATCATAATCGTCGCTAGGCCCAGGAAGCAGCAACAGTGTCCTCGCAAAATAGCACCAGGGGGGAACCTGTGTTGATGGAACATTTGCATATGAAGAAGTTGGCATTTAAGTGGTTAAATCCCCACCATAAAAGGTATGTGGCCTATGTGATGTTAGTTTTAGTTACAAATTCCGTAATGTTACGCAACGGCAAATTTTACAGCCTAAACATTGAACCATTTTAGAAAGTAATGTGGATGTGGACCGCAATTGCTGACAGTCACCGATACTATTCATGCTGTAGCTATACACACACACACACACACACATACACACAAAAACACTAGGGGTGTTTGAAGCAACCTGTGTGAATGGGTCTTTAAATTCCTAGCCCTAGCCAGCAGAGGCAGTGTCGAGAATGGATTTACTTAACACTAACTTCCTCTTGGCAAACGTTGAAAAAATTCAACAGAAGATTTTAGACCTATTTTCAACATGATTTAAAGAATGACCAACAGGGGACCGGAAGAATGTCCACTGTTGGCTTGGTGGTCCCATATTAATAAATATGTTACAACGCCAAAGTCCACTGTTACGCAAGTGCACAGACACTCACTTTATGTTGTTTCCCGTTCTCAGAGGGAGCCAGGGAGGGTAAAGCCACGAAGAGGAACGGAAGGAGTTTTTTCCAACGAAAACGTTTGAAGGCTTAACTCAACTATCTACATCTATGTGGCCGGACTACATACCGACTGCATAAGGATGGACAGCCACTGAAAGCGCCTCAACGAGTGCTAACACACACACACACACACACACACACACACACACCGTCTAATCAACATCTATGTGTGTGAGAGTGAGACGGGTTACGGGAGGCATTCAGGTCGCCCGCAACAGCTGCTGAGATGGAACGAGGGAGAGGAGTTCAACATGTCAGACCACAGAAGCAGCAAACATGGTAACTGTTGCTGTCAGGAGTGTTCTAGGGCTCTGCCTTCACAACAAATAGGGCAGATTAGCTTCGCAGAATCACAGGAAACATTTCACTTTGGGACTCCATGTAAGAAGCTCTAAAGAAAAGAGAACACTGGTGGGAAACTCAGTTATGAAGGTGCCTGTAAATCATGTGTCTACAAGCATGCCCCCATCTACCATCGGGTACACCAAGGTCATGTCACTTTTTCTTCAGGTTCTGTTTCATTTAATTCGTGAAAATCGAGCTGACGAGACAATTATCCCTGAATTAACGCAGCGTTGCTTGACACGTAGTTGCAGATACATCTTCGTTAAACAAGAAGAGAGCATGATAATGTCGGTTGGAAATGGTTGAGTGTTTTTGTTAACATACTATCAATTATGGATCAGTTGTTTAGACAGAAGAGCAGTCATTTTTTACATTGGCATTTTAAAAACCCTGGCTACAGCCTTGACTAGGTAAAGATGTGTACAGATATTTCCGGCATGCTCCACCCGACTTGTTTTGAATCCAATTCTATACATCAGGGGAACATAGCTGGCAGATGAAAACATCTTTTGTTCCTGTTCTTATTTGGACGATTGAAAAAAACACTAAAAAACAACAACAAGCTGTGAAAACTTTATAGACGTCTGGCGGGGACATGTATATTTCATCAATGTCAAAACGATTGTGTGTATCAGTTCTATTTGTTCTTCTGCCTTCCCTGCTCTACTAGTTTGTCATTTTCTCTTTCTCTCATCTCCAACACAGGACTGCAAGGAAGTCTTCAAATTTCCATACTCTAGTAGCGAGTGCAAACCATCTGAGTGTAATGCCTACTGACAGGTCATTTCTGTCCTTTAGGGGAGATTTCTGATCTGTGTGTCTCGTGTATGTATGGGCGTATGTGCAATATGCAACGGCCAACAGTGTGCCGCACATGGGCCACCAGGAGGTGGATGACCATCAGCCACTGTCAAAGGTCCACTACCCGTGCATGTAAACTAAGCATTTGCCCCGGGTGTCGCTAACCAGATTACATGTCACAATTCATATCCTATGGTGGTGGAACAAACCCAGCTCAGCCATTGAGGGATTTACATTGTGAATCTTGTGATTACAGGACTGAATCATAAAACAGCTCTTCTCCAGAATCAGTCTTTCTTTTCATTTGTTTTGCCTTTCTCCAGAAATAATAGAATATGTCGATTAGGACAGAGATGGAATCAGGTGTTTAACCTTGTAGACATCTCTTAAAGAATTCATTCTCCTCCTTAGCCTCAATCCAGGCCTGGTTAAGTAGAGTCCTGCACCACTTTTCATTGTATTAGTGCCCATGCTGAGCTGCATGAATGGTAATGCTTCAGGCAGCGAATACAGAGAAAGAGATGGAAAAAGCCTGACAGTGAGTGAGCGGTAAAATGTCACGGCCTCAAGACATACAAATCCTCAAATATGACTTACTCACTTTACTTTGCGAGAACGAATTTTCCGACAAAAAACAATAAAGATGTCTAGCAAGGGCTTTCACTTTGGAGCAATTTCATATTGTGTGCCGGAGACAAAAAAGTTTCTCGCACCAGCTAAAAAGATGTGCTGGAAAGATGTACTCTATTATATTCCTTAGTGGACCTTTCTGCGAGGCACTCGCATCAATAAGAAGAATTTAAGTCTAATTTGATGGCAGTCTGATACCTTGTCTGATGTGGTCACTGTGTTCCAGTGTAGCCAAGGCATAATAAGTCCCAGGCTTAGAGATAACCAGTCTCATGAAAGCACGATAAAGACACAATGAAATGGATGGGATCAGCAAGGTAGACTGACCCGCAAAAGCAAAATCCTGCAAAGCAAATGAAGTTGCCATAGAAAAATAACTTTTTCATTATAGGGTTGGTTGGTCTATATTAAAAAGGGTTATTGTATCAATCATCTACAGCGATCATGCCATATTTTTTGTATTATTTGCCTATATATTTGTTTTAAATATCTGCCTGAAATATCTGTCGTCTCCCCAAACCATTGGCATGTGAATGGAAAACATGTTGATTGTGCTCAGAGCACTAAAATCCCACATTAGTAATGTAGTTATCATGGCATAACACAAATGATCATAGTCTACACTAGACTTAAACGGCACAGCAATCTGTCCTAAAAAATATATCTAAAAATTGAGAATTGAATCGAATTGTGACCGTTAAATCTAAAATGTAATTGAGGATCTGGAGAATCGTGACACCCGTAGTTATGATATGACACTAGTTATTGATAATATATATATCATTAATTGCTTAAAAATATGTCCAAAATGTGTGTTAACAAGTACAACAGTCAGATGATACGCCAACTGTTTTTCAATATTATCTAGAATGTACAATATTGAAGGTAAAACAAAAGTGAGTAAAAAGCTCAAGTCAGTAAAAATCCCAGTGCACTTCTACAGTTCCGCTCACAGAGCTTGTAAAGGGTAGATTGTAAAATGTAGGAAAGCGTTTACAACAAACGGGTTAAATGGTACTTTTACCCCCTTGATCAGTATCAATGTGACTACGGTGGAGAGCGTCGGCAGCTTCTCCACATCAGTGAGGGACCTGACCTGGACTCACCACACCAAGACAGACAGACAATGGCTTAAGATGGAATCCAGGGGTTCTCTGCAATTACTGACTGGCTGCATCACAGCCTGATACGGCAGTTGTACCACCCTCAAACGTAAGGCCAGCACTTCCCAATGACAGAGCTGCCCTCCATAGAGGACCTATCCACCCAGCGGTGAAGGTCGAAGGGCATCAGAGACCCCAATCCCCCTGCCAACAAACTGCTCTGACTGTCTGACTGAACCACAGCACCAGGCTTAGAACAGTTTCATCCCAAAGGCCATATGAATGTTAAACTCTTGAGCTCACCACTGAATGTCACTTTACCCAAAAGGTATGTTCATTATGTTTTATATTTATATTACACCTGTTCATTCCTGCACACATCATATTTTAAAGTATTATATTAAATTGTACAGCGCCCTTATCCATGTTATTGTGTATGTATCTATATGCACAGTATCGTATTTGTATTATATTTTATACTGACATTGTAACTTGGTTTTGCTTTTTACATTTCTATGTTGTTTTGTTGAAGAGAGAATAATTTCATTGCCAGCGACTGCTTTGATAATTGTTGTGCATTGATACATAAAATAACTTGAACTTGTGTTTATTGCTTTGTTGAACCCATCTTTAGTGATACTGCTCTGTTCTCAGCACTTACTCTGGTGAGTACATAAATAAAAGTGATTGCCTGGAATTACAACAACAAAAAACCCTAGTTGTTCTAAACCTGATTTTTCATTTAACAGCATGCTTTTAGATTTGTATTCAGTAAAAAGGTTAGCGTAAAGGGAACAATGTATTCTTAAACAAACAAAGCCGTCATCACACCTAAATGTGTCATTCAGTCACAGTAAAATAAAAAAGGCTTTACTTTCAGAAACCCCTTTGATTGGAAGTGAAATGTTCAGGGATGTTTCACAAACTTTGGCCACTTGAGAGCAAATTCCAAACTTAAGCTCCTTTGTGCATAAAAGACCCCACGTCTATCCCTTAACAGCTTAGGGACGGTAATAGAAGCAGCAGCACTAAAACGGGCAGGAGGGAAAGAAATACATTGCACCAAGTGTTGAAAAGAAAGCAAGAGACCTAAGGAGACTGTTCTGTGCCAGCTATGTTATTCCGTCTCTTTGACCATTCACGCTACAAAGAGTGTGGTGCTATACTTTGCTTCAGGCATAGTGTACGTGCCCTTATGGGGAGTGAATTCAAAGTGCACGTCAGGCAACTTTTAGCCCTCTGTCTACTTAACAGCCAAATTTGCTATACGTGGATGAGCTGCTATTTAATAAGTGCAGCTCATCCACAGTGGCTTGTAAAATCCCACACATCCTCTAACAGCGCATTCTGGACATTCGGCTTGCCTATGATGAGTATAGAATGGCAGGTATACTGTATGTGAAGGGGGTGTGTGGAGAGCTACTTGTAATCCAGTTCACATCATGCACACACATGCACACACAGCGGTGTGTCACTTCATCTCTCCATCTTTGGCACTGTGCCTGCCTGCCTGCCTCTCTCCAGCACAATTCCCTTGCCTCATAAACATAGCTAAGCCACTGAACTCTCCCAAGTCCCTTTTCATCATATTCTAGCACAACTGTCAGGGCTTGCAAAGGGCATCGGCAGTCTGAGAGAAGCTTCCCATTGAGGGCCTTTTGGGGATGGATTCGCTCCAAACGGCCTTTTCATTCCCCCAGCTGCAATGGATTAGCTCTGTCGTGGGTCCAGATGAGGTTTTTGCCTCCCTGATATGCACGCCATGGAAGAAGAAAAAAAATAATAATGCCACGCCATCGAGATAAAGAAGAAAAGGAAAAAATAAAATTATGGGGACAAGGAATCGTGCCGGCGGCCACCCAATGGTCGATGATGGAACACTTCAATATTTCATCAGACGGTCATGCATGGACACACAAACACGGACAGCGGCCTGGGAGCAACCGCCCACAGGTTTTATGAAGCCATGTGTGAAATGGGCGAAGGGCCGCACAACAGCAGCACTCTCTCCGAATTAACCATTGGCGGGAGGAACAGAGGGGGGGCCGCGGCTGAACGAGCACATCATGTTCGCTTAATTCTCACTCATGGGGATAGTGAGCACGGAGGACAGGAGGACTGTGTGGCAAGAAGAAGCAGTGTGTAGGGTGAGACAACGCCGCCGCGTCACAGTGAAATGTTTGTGCTCTTTCACACCTAGAAATACACCCTCCCAATTTGAGGTGGGCTAATTAATGGATAGCAATAGAGCTCGGCAGTCACAATACATTTCCCCCATTCAAAATCTCCATTGACATTTCAACAAATCTTTATAACAACATTGTTAAACACAGAACCAAGCCAACCAGCTAGCCGAATAGTCCTGACTATAAACCATTTTATTCAGCGCAAAGAGGTAATGAAGTTAAAAATTCCCATGGCAACAGTGGGCTCCACCAATCAAAGACTTTGCTGTGATGATCTAGGAACGTGAGTGTAGTTCCTAGTAGCTTTTAGTAAGACTGCCTCGGATGGTTATGATATTGTGGCTAATAATGATATCCACTACATAGAAATATAAATTGGGTTTTTACTTCTGAAAAACCGCACTGTTGAGCTAAAGCTAGCACCTCCTGGTATGGCGAGCAGTGGATAATTCAAAGAAACTAGCGGCGATTCCATGGACATTTGATTAAACCCGTGTCTCTCAGTGTGAACCAGTGAACAATCAGAAATGTATTGTTGCACGCTACGGTGAGAACACAGATGCAGTGATTCCAGTGGCTTGGCTAGGCTTTGCTCCTCAGGCGCTCGCCAGAAGATATTTCTGCTTCAGTGTCATCAGCAGTTTATTCCAACACATCAAGCCATCCTGCTCTGACATCCTTCTGGGGGTCTTCAATCTACAACCTCAATCACAGTCACTGTAATATGTCTATAAATCTGCACCGGTCTCCAGGCATGTTGGTTTCACATTATGTTTTTCATTGCATAAGATGTGTTTAATATTAACCGCAGACGTGATTCATGGCACGGCATTTACATCTCTGTATCACTGCAAGGAATATGCTAATATATTTTTTGTTTGTTTTTCTTACTTCCTACCTCCTCTCCTTCAGCCTGTATGTGCCAGAGTTGTCCGTACACACTATAGTTTCACAAGGTTAGGATTGCTTCAGTGGCCCGTTGACTGTGAACTGTCACAAGCAATCAGCGATGATGGAGCCCCTTGTTTTCTGCACAGAAAATGCAGCTTTGGCATGGGCTCAGCTATAGCGACAAGCCTCTTTTAAAACAGGCCAGAAACGTGAAGATTAATCTGCTCTGTCGGCAAGACGGAGAGCTGGAAGCTGGAAGCCCCCGCATTGCACTATGATCCAATATTTACTAGTTGGGGAAAGTGCATGGTGACACTCCCTTGTTGGTATTTTTACTTTTTTGTATCGCAACAGCATCCTGATGTCCTCTTCATATTTGACTGTCTTTAGCAAAAGGAAAAAAATGCAACTGCAACTATAGGTCTGCACAATTGATCGTAAAGAGCGAAATCTCGAGTCATACATGTGATCTCTTTTCTAGTAGTGTTTACTTGTGATTTTTTTTATTCACGTTTGAATACACCTTTAAGAACTCAAATGTTATGTGTGTCTTATTAGTGCAGTAACTGTCTTGGTTGAAAAAAAGAATGGCATAGGAGTATCTTGATATTTAAGGAGAAAAAAAATCATGATTCACATTTTAGCAAGAATCGTGCAGCCCTAACACACACATACAAAGGGAAAAGCTTAAAAAAATAACAGCTGATAATGCTGTCAAAATGGGCGACATGATTTTACTACATATAGGTGCCAATTCATGCTTTACGCTGTACTCTTCAGAAAAAATAAAAAGAGGGCTAAAAAGTGTTTTCTTTCATAAGCTGTCTGACCTTGCTGAGGACAGTGCAGTCAGGAGCTCCTTTTTCTTAGGAAGGTCCCTCACTTTCCTTTGGAGCCCAGTGAGGCCGGGCCAATGCAGCAACTTCCGACGAGGCACGATGCGGATGTGCTATTCCAGCTCAAGTGTGGGGGGGGGAGGTATTACTGATTCAGTGATTATGGGTATTGTAGGGAAGTCTAGTGAATGGCCAATAGCTAGCGGAGTGTGACTGCAACGGCTCCGGGAACATAGCTGTAATGGGCTTTGTGGGAGAGATTAAATATATATAAAGAGAGAGAGAGGTAGAGAGAGAGGGGGAGATAGATATAAGAAAGACAGAGAGTGGGAGTAAAGGGGGAAAAAATGCTGACTGCAATGTCAGAAATCTTTAAAAGTGACACGTCTTGAAATTGCTCCTCTTTCCATCCTTCTTTTAACCTACTCCGTCCTTCTTCTCTTTTCACAACCTGTGCATATGGGATAAAATGAAAAATAATATCCACCATAAGATGACATAACCCACTCTCCTTGAGATGTTTTTTTTCTCTCGCTGAGGGAAACAAAATGGAAAGCAGCCGTGGCATGGAGCTGAGCTGCAGGCAGACATCTCCCCCGATGCACCTGAGATGAATAGTTCAGAATAGCAGGCCTGCCTCCCCCCTGTTCATTCGACTAAAAATTAAGCACATGCTCAAGCAAGCAATCCTTTTCTTATCACAAACACTTTTTCCACACATGGAGCGCGCGCAGCCAGCAACCGATGTGTCTAAAACACTGCTCGAGATTTGGTGTGCTTCCACGTGTGTGGTTTATCACTTGGCTTTTTTTGATATGGTCAGTCAGCTCCTTCTTGTTCCATCACAATGCTGCGCCAATATCATCTTCAATAACAGAACACAGACTTAGCCTGTCGTTGCTGACTTATGGTCCAGAGAAGCACCCCATTATTTGAACAGTGGTGAACAGATGTGCGTAGCATAGATGGGCTGTCATGTTGCATCATGTCCGCTGGTGAAAAAAGGGGGCTTGATCTGCGCCTAGCATTCATGAGTATAGTAGTGCCATAAAGCTTCACATATGGGTCCGTCTTCCACAATTTATTCTCCAACCCTATTCTTTGTTGTTTCGCTTAATGGTAACATCGGGCCTTTTATTGCTCAGCTGTGGCGTAATTTGTTTTTATTGTTTTGGAGATTTTATTGCTAACAAAAACTATCCATGTGTTGAAGCTTTATGAGCAATCCTATATGTCACGGTCTGGCAATCCAAGAACAACTGCAGTATGTATGAAAAGCATCAGTTATCATGTTAAGGCGAGACACTGCAGGTCAAAAACCTTGTTTTTTCAAGCACTGGTCAATTTTGAGACTTACTATAAATAAAAAGGGCCACAATGTGCATTTAAGTGTTTATTTGACTAAACCTCATCTGTTTGTGTCTGTATACTTCTCCCATCTTCAATGGACCTTATCCTCTATTGATATATTTTCAATATTCTGAACCAAAAGTCTGAACTTCTAATGTACTTAAATTAACTAAACTTTCCATAATGACTCTGGAGGTTACTACAGAGGGATTTGTTCATATGCTGTAAATAGTCTAATTCATGATACATTTTGTATTTAAAAACATGCCGAATTTTTTTTTTTAAGATCTGTTTTTGACTTATACAAGGCTGTATCAAAAATATATTCTGTAAAAGCATTGGAACATCATATGTTATAAACATGAAATAAAGATTTTTACAGTGGCTTTATCCAATTTTAGTACATTTGCATATTTATTAAAACATTCTCAAAAAGAAAAAACACATTTAACATAATAAATCAGTTAAGTTTCATGATGGTATATATACTTTAACAGGTTGACCCTATTCACCTACAATGTCTGAGCTTGATACAATTCTACAAACAGTAATCCCATCTTGGCGGTGTTGCCTGTTTGAAATAACCGTCAGCTGAAAGGTGATGATATCTTCAGACCGCCACGACAGTTTGTCCATAATCATTTCACCTTAATCCATCTTCTCGCTTGCAATTTATCACACTTCCCCCAGAAAATTGAGCATAAAGATAAAGGAAATCAATAAGAGATTCAAAGACCCCAGCATCCCCACAGTGGGTCCCAACACACGGCAAAAAGATTGATAACTATCAGGGCCAGAGAACTCCTTAAAAGTGCCAACATAAATCCACTATGTAATTCACTGATCTTCCAGATCAAAAATACGTCCTTCCCCCCTATGTGCTTTATATAATCCACAGCTGCTGAAATTGCCAAACGCCCAGTGTTTGTGAAAAGATATATGGAGATGTGAAGCCACCGCTACGGCTAAGGAAGGAAAAGCTGATGTTATTTTATTTTATCAAACAACATCTGCCAACTCCATTGATCCCAAGACAAATAACACACAGAAAGCAACACTACGTCTCCTCAGGTTGGGTTTAAGAGGATCTTTTGATATTCTGATTAAAAATTCATTGTGTTGAATCTGCCTCGGAGTGTGTTCTATGTTGTCTCTATACTGAATCTCATTACGGCTTCAGCTGTGTGCCTGACTTTAGTATAAATACATAAATAAATAAATAAATATATCAAACTACGTCGGAGGGCATCTCATGGCCAGAAAATTGGGTCAAAATAATGTTCCCTTGGGAGGTTTGGCCTTTTGGAATCTCTCCAGCATTTGATGTGTTTGCTGTATGAATAAGCTTTAACCTCATGTGAGCAAACTGTACCAGTAAATGTGCACACGCCAGCAAGACGGAGAAAAACTGTCGAAAAAGCAGGATGCGTTATTAGTTTTTCCCCTGTGCTAAATTTCAGCGAGCCATGCAGTGCTTTATTATTGTAGCATTTGTAGTAACAATTGATAGCACTCTCGCGGAAATGTCGACTTTTTTAGTAGCAGTGTTCCTTAAGAGATCATGATATTATCCCTGCCAGACATTACTGAGCTGAAGTCGGATCATAACATGAGACTGTACGTGACAAACATTCCATGCTTTCTCAGCCACATCTAAACTACTCCGGTCAGTCAACCACCCTCCTTGCTGCCATCCCTATCCCCTATGGAGGCCCTGCATTCCCCCAGAGCATGTAACCTCATCCTGGGCCGTTACTGTACCACTCATCCAGCCACCTCAACAGGCCCTTAGAGAGAGCGTGGCCCTGCTGGCCTCCATATCACATCATTACATTACTGTACTGTACGGTGGTTCATGTTTTTTCTCAGAGGCTTTTGCACAGTCATGGCGCTTACCAAACACACTCAGCGCTGCTTGTTTACTCTTTCCATTTGACATGAATCCTTAGCCAGCATTTATTTCAAAAATGGCATTTTCCAAGAAAAGTGTGTTTTTTGCACAAATAGACCAGCTTTTTTTTTTACCATGACCTTTACCTTTGATGGATGATGAACTGTTTCACAGGAACTTAATGTAATACAGATAAAGATAGGTTTATATGGTGACAAATGTTAAGACAGAGAATGGATGTGTCCATCTGTGCATTTGTGGCTGTCTACGCCTACAGTGTGTGTGTGTGTGTGTGTGTGTGTGTGCGTGTGTGTGTGTGTGTGCGCGTGTGTGTTTGAGTGTTTGACACATGCGTGCATATGGACATGCCATAAACAAACCTCCATCTGTGCCTCGTACACAGCTGGACTGTGACAACATGTCCCAGTACGAACCCCATAGCCTGGAGAACTCTATATAAAACACACACACACACACACACACATGCTCTCCATATCTAAGCAATATCTAAAGCATTATTTGAATTAATTCATTATCCTCTTGCTTTCCCTTACTGCAGTCTCTAGCAACTTTTTCACCAAACCTACCAGGGACTTTTAGTTCTAGTGTTCCTCTTCAAGGAACTTAAAGGTTCCTATGGCCCGGTGTTGTCTGTGTTTCCACCGTGGCCTGAAGTCACAGGAGGTTTATGCAAATCAGGCTGATGAAGTATGGAAAAGCACTAAAGTAAAGTAACTGCACATTTTTAAGATGGCTGCCAAGTTAGCCCTTTTAACGTGCTTTTTTCCTAGAAATGTCTGTAGTTGGTTGATTTGAACAATGTTGGTGTTGATTCCTATGTTTCCAAGCCTGTTGGATCTCTTGGATTTTGTGATTTTAGGCAGTGCCCAACCAATATAATCAGTCAGCTTTGGCCAATATTGGCCTATCACATCAGTACCTGCTTCAGTACTTATGCCATCAGATTTGCACCGATATGAAACCTTTTTGTAGAGAACATAACACGGGAAAAAGATACTCGAGGTTATTTTGAAATGGTGTCACCCCGTAGCTTGTCCATCAGAGCTATGCAGCACATGTGGGCTGACTCGGGAAAAGTTCCTGCGGTGGAAATTAGTCTTTTGTCTCTCTCCTACTACTTTCAGCTCCCCCTCTCTTTCCCAGCTCCCTCCTGCCATGTTCCCCAGGTCACACCTTTAGAGCTTGGTTACAGTCTGTTACTATGGCATTACTACCAACCACCTGAGGAGCTTCTCTGGACCGTAGCCCTGTCTCTGTCAGGCCATGTGCATGCTGAAAAAAACACGTCCGCCTGTCGCATTGTATACCACCCATTCACACAACGACACAGACAACAACAGCCCCCAGAAGCAAAACTCAACAATGGATGCAAAGATTTGGTGAGGGCCCTTTCGCGTGTGCTTCAAACCATATGCTGTTTGCCACATATCCTCAGTCATGTTGTAGGCCGCCAGTGTTAAGAGTTTGTGTGTGTATGTGTGTGTGTGCCTGTGTATTTCTGGGCAAGGTGTGCAGAGCTAGCATTCTCTGGGTGGGCGTAAAGGTCAGTGAAGATGATGTGTTTTTCAGGAGGTGTCGTGTCTAGACTAAAACCGGGCTCTTGCACTCTGTTATCGAGTTGACAATGTTGATGTCTCACCATCCATGTAATGCAAGCATCTGCTGGAGTCTTCTCCGTGATCGCTAAATAAAAAATGCCACGCGTCTTCAAGGGCCCCACACACTTTCTGATCCTGATGGTGTACCCACAACAACACATTATCACCACAGATCATCCTGCGTCACGTGGAGCACTTCTTTAGGTCAGAAAAACATTATGAGAAATTGCGCAGTAAATCATTTTTTCTGCACATGACTTCAGAGTGACAACACAGCAGCAGTGACCACTAGCATCAGATGCTGCTACTCCAACTGCTGGTCCCTTGAAGCAGAATTTCTTTGGGGAAAAATATTTGTTTGCATTTTTGCCAAGAGTTAGAAAGACTGTAAGATTGATACCGGCTCATATGTTTGAATGGTAAACATTAAGCTACAGCCAGTTTAGTTCAGGACAAAGACTGGTAACAAGGGGAAACAATTAGCCAAGCACTGGCCAAAGTTGATGAAATATGCCTACCAGCACCTCTCTAACATAATATCACTTTATATCTATTTTAATCCATAGGGAAACCAAAGTGCAAAACCACTTTTTGCAGTTAGATTCAGGGCCAGTCAGGGCAGACTGGGCTTTTTTGGAAGGCGGGGCTTAAAGAGACAGGCTCTTAAACGGAGCGTTTCAGACAAAGGCTGAAAAGAGGAGATGCAGAAATGGCCCTGTAACAAATACAAATGGTTTTTCGACACTAAAACATGAAAAAGGTTTTTAATAGAAACCAAAATTACTATTTTGAACCTCAACATGAGAATAATATGTGACCTTTAAATAAATTCTCTATATACATGATTTGTGAGCTTTAGAGGTGCTGGTAGGCCGACTCTGTCACCTATTGCTACCAGGCTAGAGCTGTTTCCCGTGTTCCTTGTCTTTACGCTAGGCTAACCAATTTCTGAATCCAGCTACATATTTACCGTAAAAAACATGGCAGTAGTATCAGTCTTTTCATTTGACTCTCGGCAAGAAAGCAAACGGGCGTATTTCTCAACCACGTTCCTTCCAGTCACCCTGCTTTTCTCTCTTGTCCCTCGTTTTGACTTGCCTTCAGAAATGTCAAATGCATTAAGAGGGAACATCTTTACCCTTTCCTTTTTCCTTCCTGTGCCCTATATATCTGCCTACAGTAGCTAGTCTACCAGCGGTGGGACACGGTGGCTAAAACACTGCAGCCAAAGATGCATCTTCTGCTGCTGCTTGCCAGGGTTTAAGGACCTGGAGGATTCAATAAAAGCGGGGTAGGCCCATTTTAAAGAGGCTGGCAAGAGGGGACACAGACCATTAGCCTAATGACAGAATGAGCAATGAGGAATGGGGAGATGCGATTCAAGAGCCAAGCATTGCAAAATCTGCCTTTAACAGGAATCAAGGCGAGTAATCTAATAAATAGCGTGGCAAAGGGGATCCGGAGAGAGGGGGGGAGCTTGTTTTTTCTCTCCCGCCTCAGGTAAAGGAAGGAGAATAAGAAGGGTAAACAGGAGAGAGAAGGATGGCACTGTCATTAAGTTGGTTAGCCGTGACCATCAGGAACATTAATGCTGTCTGCTCTTGCTTTCTTCAAAAACCCGGCGTACCCTTTGCTTTGAACTAGCCCCTGTCGTCTCTGTGAGCGTATATACCTGCCTCCGACTTTCCACGGCTATTATGGACCCTGCACTGGTAATTACGCATTTCACAATTTCTGATGTCACTTCAAAGCAACAACATTGCTCGCCACCAAAGCACACACACACACACACACCATGCCTTCTGCAAGAACAAAGCCAAAAGCCTTTAAGGATTACTGTATAGCCACGCATTGTTTTGCTGCCGGTCACTAATTCAATTAATAGAATAGAACGAGGCTTTTAACTGACTTGAAAGAAATTGCTCTGGCTCAACACTCTGCCTGCATCATCAAACCTAAGGTCTTAAATTTGTTGTTTTTCTGAAAAAGGCAAAAAAATAAAAAACGACTGCAAGTTTATTATGCCAGAGTTTGTGCATTTTCCTCTTGTTCCTCTGAGCCTCTATTATATTGCTTTTAAAATATGTGCAGCAAATGAGGGGGGAGTGATCTAACACGTTGAGTCAGAGTATAGAGGGCTTTGGCCTTGTGTGTCTGTCCCAGAGTTAAAGGGAGAATGCACACTATAAAGCTTAACAACAACATCAGCTATGAGTAAAAAAGTCCAAGCCGATGCATAAACAAACACTGTCATTTGAATGACTCTGCAAAGGCCTGGCAGCCACTTCTCATCTCCATCAAAGCAATGAAGCTTGCCTCAAAATAGACCCACTCCCCCAAACCAGCACGAATGCCACGTTTGTAAAAATCTAGGTTGAGATTGCCCGGTCATAAAAATAAAAATATGAAACAGTGTTGCTGACATAGGTCTGAGTCATCCACGTGCTAGGGCTATTGATGACGAAGGGAATTTGAATGTCCACTAAGTAATTGTGACAGCGCTGACCAATTCAAAAAAACTCAGAACACACACACACACACACACACACACACACACACACACACACACACACACACACAGGAGGTATTCACTTCACCCACAGGCAAAAGGCGGGAAGGCCAGGAAGTCAGCAGAAAAGTGATATTTAATAAGCGTCATCTCTGTTTAGCTACACTACATCAGGAGAGACAATCCGAGGTGCTTGTGGACTGTTGTGAGCTCAGCATGAGCTGTCTGCGCTTTACGAGCTTCAGCTTGACGAGAGACTCAGGGGCGCTACCTTGGAAGAAGTCTTTAGATCATGTATCACACGTTCCAGATTAGAAAAAGAAAGCTGAATCTCAGACATTTTCTAATAGCAGCCAAGGCGCAAGGTTTTTTTTAAAAATTATTTTACAATTAACTAGAGGACCTGTTAAGGCGAGACATGGCTGGCAAAAACATATTTTTAATCACCGTTATAATGTTACTAATCAGCTGGCAAAGTTTCATGACGATAGGTTAAAAATAGTACCCCATTCACCTGCAGTGTCTTTCCTTAAGTTAACTAAAGCTATTTTTCTTTGGTTTTCAGAAGGTATCCCTTTATAATGTAGCAGGCCAAACCTTCACAGAATGCACATTAGATACATTTCAAGTAGAGCAGATTATATCTATGAACATCAAAGAGGACGAGATGCTCTTACCAATGGAATGGCACTTGACAACATCTATCCCCATTTTGACATTACCGAACAATGCATTTCTTTTTAAGCACTGTTTTTTTCCCTTTGCATCATTACAAATCCCATATATAGTTTTCTTGTGACTGGAAGTTCAAGGCCGTCCAGAGACAGTTGCTCTTGATGGAGATGCTAAAGACTGTGGCAGCAAAGAAAAACGGGGCCACCACTGCTCCCTCAGGAAGCCCTTCCTCTCGCTAAAGCTCGGTCTGCCCTGGAATTTAATTAGATTCTGATATCAAGCCCCTTTTTTCCCTTCCTATGCTTTGCCTTGCTCTTCAATGCGCGTGAAATTGCACGGCACTATCTATTATTTATTCACCCTCGTTTGCTTATTGTTTCTTATGGCTGCCTTCGTTAGGGGGTTAGCTCCGCTGCCTCTGTGATATGACGCTCTTTGCTTTATTCGACCCATCCACTGCAGGTCTGAGCCCTGACTCATTTGTGCTGCCGTTGGTTAGGGGGGAGCTATGGATTTTTTTTTTTCTTCCTCTTCTTCTTCTTCCCCCCTTTCACCCAATGACAGCGCGGTGAGGTGCTATGAGGGCTGGATGCTAATGAGCTGACTCTGCAATGCTGGGGGGGGGGAGGAGGAGGGGGGGGATGCTCTGTAACACAGGGAGGGAGTCAGAAGGGCCATTATGGGGTTAGAGCGGGGGGACTCGTCCGCACCGACCAGCCAGCCACACACACAGACAGACAGGCAGAGAGAGCCGCCGCGTGTCTCCACAGTAGCCCCATTCAAGCCAAACTCAACGCTACATTTAAGGAGACTTCACAGAATACTATATTCTCAACCCCCCGAAAGGCTATTTTTTCACAAGTTTGTGTACACTCTGTGTCTGCCGATTTCAAGAGGGTACAGAGAAAGGGGGGTTATGTGTTGGTTAAGCCACTGCACCAGTTGCATCATGGGATTGACCATCACCACGTAATATGAACCATAGAGGGACATGGGGAAAATAAAGCAGGTGTTGTCTTTAATAGATACTATACTAATGTATGTAATGGACATTAAAGATATTTAGATTATTTACAAAGCACTCCCAATGCTTCCATACAACACTGTTCATGAATATCACATACACTATTCCTGCTATCTATCTATCTATCTATCTATCTATCTATCTATCTATCTATCTATCTATCTATCTATCTATCTATCTATCTATCTATCTATCTATCTATCTATCTATCTATCTATCTATCTATCTATCTATCTATCTATCTATCTATCTATCTATCTATCTATCTATCTATCTATCTATCTATCTATCTATCTATCTATCTATCTATCTATCTATCTATCTATCTATCTATCTATCCATCCATCCATCTATCTATCTATCCATCCATCTATCTTTGTCTTGTCAAGGCCATGCATCCATACAGCATACATGTTGCCAGGGGAACTTATTTTACAATGTGGAATTCACGTGTTTATGTAATGTTTCTTCCGTGACACAAACTCAAATCTGACGCCAATATGAAAATGACACAACAGTCCTGCGGTTTCCAATCATAGCTGCTGTCTGTAGTAAGTGTTATGATCTGTTTAAATAAATATACGTATGTGGAAAAAAAAGGATGTTAGACTATGGTTTAAAAAAAGACGAGTATGTGTGATGCCTACATTAGGAAAAAACTAGATTTGAAAGATGAGAAGATGAACTTGACTGGCAATCCCGGATTGAGATGTAGCCCGTACACGCTCCACGCCATATGAGTTTGACATGAATAATTCTGCTCATTCTGCATGGACAGAAGTGATGGGTGTGTGTGTGTGTGTGTGTGTGTGTGTGTGTGTGTGTGTGTGTGTGTGTGTGTGTGCGCGCGCGTCAGTGTGTATCAGTATATGTGTGTGTGTGTGTGTGTGGGGGGGGGGGGGGGGCATGCCTGTAATATAAAGCACACTTACACGCATGGGTGACCGAAAAGCTGTTGGACGACTCGAGGTTGTCGACGTTGTAGTTGAGGTGGAAAGGCTTCTCCGTGGTGTTTTGGTTGGTGTTGTAGAGTTGGACAGCGAACCTGAACGCGCTGTGCTCCTGCACCGTGGAACGCATGAACAGTCCCCCTATAAAAAAAGAGAGACGCACAGCCAAGATCAGACAGTGCTTTCACAGTCCGTGCCTTGTTTAAGTCTACCAGACCTCATTTTGTTCAGTAAGGAAGAACTCTATAGGCTCCGTCCCACTGTAATACAAAGAGGGCTGCTTGTTATCTCATAGAACAACTATCGTGCATTTTTTGACCAGTGGTGCGCCTGTCTGCAACTCTTCAGATCAGAGACTTGAAGGTCTCACGTCTTCGTTAGTGTCCACTCCGCTTAATCTATTCATCACAGCGCCACAGGCATCAATGGATGTAGCTTTTATCTACAGTTTTCCAGCATCAGCGAAAATCAAGTTGATCTCTATCCTTGCGCAGAGCTCCGGCGCTCCGTACGGACCCCATCCGGTATGAACTAGCTATCTTGCATTTTATTCCACCTATGCAAACCACCCCCCCACCCCCCTTATCCAAATTTGAACATAGCGAAACACTTACCGATATTAATCTGATTGGGAAATCCTGCGGACGATCTGTCAACGAGCCACAGTAGGAACAAAACCACGCGTTGTGCCATTTTCTCTCTCCTCTCCTCTCCGACCTAATCTGTTCAACTCCTCAAAGGGGTCTTACTGCGTCCGAGTAAAATTCATATGTTTCTGGATGGAAGCCGGGGCGCGATGGAAATCCAGTGGGAAGATGATGGTCGCTCACAGTGCACCAATTAGGTTCATTGAGGTGCAGCCCGTATACAGCTGCAGAGCAACTGAGAGAGAGTCAGAGAGAGAGAGAGGGAGAGAGAGAGAGAGTCAAAGAGAGAGAGAGAGAGAGAGAGAGAGAGAGGAGGGCTGTGCTGTAATGTGCTGGTGGGGGGTGCAAAAGGAGCTGCTGATCTGAACTCCGATTGGACCCTGTCGCGGTGGGCCAACGCCGGTCAAAACTTGATCTGACGTTAAATAGCCTACACACAAAAAAGAAGAGCCTCAGCCTTCTATCTGGATAACGTACGGGCTTGGCATAAACGTTAACCCCTGTCAATATTTAGCCTTCTGCCTGGATCGAATCAATAGAAACGCTGCAATCGCAGGTGGCCAATGACTCTATAGGCTGCCGCATATCTCCAGAATCCGGTGGAGAGGCTGCGTATGCACTATAGGCTATATGCGATATGAGGCATGGAGATGTGAACCACTACGGTTAATTTCCCACAGTGGGAATATGTCTGAAAAAAGTTTGTGTCCACGAGAGGTACTAGCAGCCTTTAGGCTCCGTCACCGGTCTTTTTTTCATTCATTCTGCATTCTTATAACTCTATCCACGCTCATGTCCAGTATGGCTGAAAAAAATCTAATTTAAAGGTTATAGAGACAAATAGTTAATCCAATGAGTGATTAATATGAAAAGTTGAAAATGCTGCATGTCAGGAGTGGACACACACACACACACACACACACACACACACACACCTACACACACACACTTAATGGTGGAGGGAAATGGAGACGGAGAGCTGTCCATGGTCCTGAAAGTGATCATGAAAAAGTCTGAAAGGGGAAGCTACGCTGGCTCATTGAATTTACGTCGCCATTAATAACTCTAATAGGATGGTGAACATTGGTGAAGTGGGACAGTTTTGGAAATGTCATTTTTCATGTCCCTTTACCCTTTGATCTTAATCCCAAATATAACAATACAATATAGCCTGTCTTTTACCCATTTAGACATCTTAATTCAAATGCTTTCAGGGAATATTGCACAACCATTCTGTCAACGTTTTGAAGTGGATTTTTGCTGAAGACAAACAGAAAGGAATAGGGGCAGAATTTACCTAATGTGAATTATTGATTTGTTTCATAGATTAAAACATTGAAACATACGTGATATTTATCATGACATATATAAATAGCCTCAATAGCAAGAATAAATAAGAGTCAACTTCAAATTTGATTCCTTTGAACAGGTGCTAAAATGAACTCATAAATTGTCTGCTTTGTCTCTTGATTTAAAACATCTATCATATTTAGAACACATAGGCTAACTGATATAACAACATGCTATGTATTGAACCTTGGTTTCTCTCAATTACATTTTTTCACACACTTTGCAGAAGGAGAATGCTGCATATAACTCACATGCAGCATTCTCAGTAGGTAAAAAGACTCACTTATGCACAATGTTATCAGACCACATTTTATGCATAATTTGACCCCATCATAAATTGGTTAGGTTAGGCATAATCCTGTCAAAGGTAGGCTATATGACAATATCACAAGATCCAACGTTTGTTTTTGCTAGCTAGCATGCTATCTGGTTAGCATGTTTGCTACAAAAATATCTTTAAAAAAGTAAGGAAAAATGTGTAAAAGAACTGTCCAAATGACTTTATTTATTATGGAAGCAACCTTGTCAAAGTCAAATCAAGGTTGGACAGACTAATACCCCTCGAATTGATGTCGCATTCTAAGAATAAACACCCTGTCCTATATCCTAAAGTGGGACGGAGGAAAATATACCCACAACAAAATAAAAAACCTATTTAGTTTCTATTGGAGGTTTGTCACTGATCAACTCACCGCCAGTGCCTTTCAGTAAAATTTTCATCGCTTTTTCTTATTTACTTTAAGTTTGCCTCTAATGAAACATCTATCATTCCCGTGATTCAGCCTAAGAGAGAACAATTAAGGGATTACCGGTCCATTTATCACCCCCGGCAAAGCGCTTTGAAAATTGAGTTTTTAATTGCATTGCAAATGGCTAAGGCTTTGGTTATTGATACTACAATGCACTATGGTGCCTCTTACATATAGGAGAGATGGTGTGTCCTGTTTTAAACTCTTCTGCAGTAAAATAGGCTACAGCATGGACTAGTACCTTGTAACGTGATCTTAAATAAAAGGTTGTGTGGTCTGATGAGACCAGATTGACCCTGTTCCAGAGTGATGGGTGTATCAGTGTAAGAATAGAGGTAGATGAAGTGATGCTCCCATCATGCTTAGTGCCTACTGTAAGAGCCTGTGTGGCAGTGTACTGTATGATCTGGGGTTGCTTCAGTTGGTCAGGTTCAGCAAATTTATGTGCCAAAAAAAGCTTATCGAAATGTGTTACGGTGAATATGTGCCGTAATCAAAGCTAAAGATGGTCCAACAAGATATTTGAGTTTTGTCTGGGCAGTGTATTTGTGCCTAAGGGGAACAGAAAATTAATTCATGTTGAAAGGTCACCTATTGTGCAAAATGCACTTTTTCATGTTTTTTCAACTTTAATATTCGTCTTTTTAGAGACTTGAAAACCTGTATTCAAAAACAGATACATTTTGTGAGATCATATGGGGAGAAGCCACGCCCCTTCATTACCAACCTAACTTAGCACTACCTCCACCTGTGAAAAGTACACCCCCCCCCCACCCCCCATATACCCCTGAATCTGACTGGCAGCAAAATTCAAACCGGCAGTTATAGATTATGAGCCAATCAGAGCAGACTGGGCTTTTTTGGAAGGCGGGGCTTAAAGAGACAGGCTCTCAAACAGAGTGTTTCAGACAGAGGCTTAAAAGAGGAGATTCAGCAATGGCAGTGAAAAATATGAAGTTTTTTTTTTGACACAACACCATGAAAGCAGATTCCAGTAGTTACCAGAATTCCAATTCTGAACCTGAAAATTAGCATAATATGTGACCTTTAAGATCCGACAAATAACTGAACCACACCAGTGTAGCTGGGATCATGTGTGTGAAAGGTGTGCTGTTAATCATCGTGTCCATCAAACAATGATGTGTTATGACCTAGTCATCAGTGCTAGGAGGTGGGGGGGAACGGGGGGGGGGGGGGGGAGCGGGGTTCCTTTCCTAACAGGGTCAAAGATGGTTTTCCCACATCTCAGCAGCTCTCTGGGGATGACTCTAGGATGACATCATATTGATCCTCTGCTCTCCACAGCGTCCCTGTCAGAGTAGAAGGCTGTCGGTTGGACGACCCTAATGGCTGCACTCATAATGATGACCAATGTCAAACTGTGACCTGCTAGACTTCTCTGGTCTGCCATTTACATTTCCCCACAACTGTCTCACCTCATCACACCTGGATGTGAAAAAGTTATGTGTGAAATGAGACCCCAACCCCCCTGTGATGTTAAATCTGCTAAAAAAAACCCTTGTCTAAAACAATTATTGAAAAATGCCAAAGGAGCCATTTAATTTGTCATTTAAAAAGTGCACGCTGCTTCTCAGTGGGAACTGAGCTAATCTTAAATCAGTTCAAACAAAACCCATCAAATGAAATCTATCACCCGCTACAAGGGGGTTAGCTGGAGGAGTCGAGATAAGGCTTTGATATAATTGATATTAAATGCTGATGTTTCTGCAGCATTATTTGCAATTAGGACATTTTGGCCATGCCGCGTTATCCTCCCTGGCTCCCAACCTCTGCAGGTAATTCAGTTTTTGTCCCAAAGTGTGAAAGATTCACAGATGTGATCTATACAAAATCAAATAATTATATGTTCCGCCTGTTTGGATGAGAAGACGCTCGCAGGAGTGTTACTCGAGCGGGCGAAATGAAAAGGCTGAAAAATAGATGAAAAGATGTAGCTTTTTATCTCATGATGGGGATGATTCACAGACTATAGCTCTGAGCAGTGCAAGCTTCACCAGCAAATTATTCATTTTCTCCCTGCCTGCACTTCTAAACAGGATGAAATCTTCATCTTTGAAACTATAACATTTATTAGAGTTTCTGTCTCTATGGGAGTCTGTACAGGTGGAATTTGTTTTGGGTTTGATTTGCTCATAATTGCTGGATAATTACTCTGTCATCTCGACATGGCAAGCTTGTGATTTTCCCACGGAATAATGATTGAACAACAGCCCCGTGATCATAGGATAAAACGGTGTCATGTGGTAATCATCTATAGTCACAGAGTGCCACAGATTGCTGATGACAGTGATTAGCAACGTTTCACTGTTACTGTCACTGATTGTATCGATATTTGACATGTTGAATTTATTTTATTATCAGCACGTACATTTTTTAAACATAAAAAAAGACCACATTATCTGTGTGGGACATTTTACGGTTGACAATGAATGGTGTGGTGTTGACACAATGTCTAATAGTGACCTCACACTAAAGCTGATTGGCTTTAATGTGAACATGAGCACACTGACAAATAGGGGTTAATTAATTGAAAATAATCAGCAAACAGTATAAATTCCTTTCCCAGATTGTTTAATTTGGAGTTTTTTTTAGAGGCTTAAGGAGGGAAAGCATCAGGGTAGAATAGAAAAAATAATGTTTCAGTTACACATTTTTTATTTTTTATTCTCATTACTTGAATCATCTCCTGATCCCTCCGAAACATGCACATCTATTATGTTCAGGTTAGAAAAAGTGCAACGTTCGGGGGTGCCCTTAGCTCAGTTGGTAGGGCCCCCCCATGGGCCTCGGCCAGCAGCGGACCCGGGTTCGATTCCAGCCCGCGGTCGTTCTCTGCATGTCACTCCCCTCTCTTCCCCATTTCACCTCTGTCTCTACACTATCAATAAAAGCATAAAAATGCCCAAAAAAATATCTTAAAGAAAAAAAAAAGTGCAACGTTCAAACCCAAGTTGGGTTCATCATGAGGTAACAAACGACACAGTGTTGTGATTCCAATGGACTCAAAAAGCCGGCGTTAATGCCTGAATGTATGTGTGCCTGGGTGGTGCTCGCCCACCACTGCAGCATTCAGCCTTAATCCGTGCATCCAATGTTTCCATCGCTCCATATAAAACCCAATTGGCAGTGTTCCTCATTAGCTGCACTGGTGAATCCTTTGACATCTGTGTGGAGTTAGGATTAAGATCTGCAGGAGATTCCTTAAAACCACTGCCTGAGCACCGTGGTGTATCTCCTTGCTGTGAGGTGAAAAAATAAAAGCAGCTGGTGACTCCATGTGTTTTTGGAAGAAGCCCGTAGCTGCCCCGTACTCTCCCTGGGAGAGCAGTGGGTGTTACCACAGCAGGCTTTGTGTGGCACACAGGGATTTGGCCTTCACAAAGGGGCGAAAAAATGCCAAAAGGAGAATCAATAAATAACTGGAAAATACTGCCAGTAGGTTTATGTGCCTCCATGAGACATACAATTGCAGAATTGAAAATGAAGTGGTGGTTGGCAATGCTTTAAAGAAGGTGAAATGCCTAAAAAGCTACAATATGGTACAAGGTTAGCCTGGCACAGCCCGCCTACCTACTTCCACTCAATTCTCATTTTCCTTCAGAAGTCAGTCTTGTTCTGCGGTATATTCGCAGACCAAGATTCGCAGATTTTTGGCGGTCCAATCAGCAAACAGAAGAAATGGCTCAGAAACTGATCCATAACATAACGTCAGGACCAAACATTATGCGATTGGTTGGCAGATCCAGAGTGGCACTGGGCAGATCCGATAGTTTTAAACTTCAACAGACACCCGCCTTCAAGTGAGTTAACATTTGTCAATTGAGCAATTCCAGACCTTCCATACAAATTAAATGAAGTACGATGGTCTGGTAGGACCAGGCTGGTACAAGGTCACTGCGACCCGACAATATGTAAGGTAACAGTAACATTTGACCTCCAATATATAATCAGCTCAGCCTTGCGTCCAAGTGTAAGTTTGTGGCACATTGTGACTAAAAATCCCTCAAAGCGTTCTTGAGATATTGCGTTAATGAAGTCACTGTGACATTGACCTTTGACCTCCAACATCTAATCAGTTCATCCTTGAGTCAGAGAGGACACTTGTGTAAAGTTTGAAGCAAAATCCCTCAAAGCGTTCAGGAGGTATCAAGTTCACAAGAATGGCCCCGGACGGACAACCCAAAAACATAACAGATACAGCATAAAACAACATTAGAGCTGACTGAATATTTACCTTGTTATTCTAAAGATGATATGTAATAGGTTTTGGTCATTAGGTTACTGAATAACAATTTTAGATCACAATAAAAAAAAAAGCATGTTAGGTAGAGATTACGGAATTCTGTGATCAAGAGAAGACAAAACGTGGACATACAGTAGGTTGGTCGGTTATGGTCTCGGTATGACACATCTGCTCAAGCTGCCATCTTGTATGATCAGAGGCTTGGCTTGCAGATACACCAACCAGGTGTTTGGATAAATGCTTAAATCTGCTGCAGATTACCTCAGGGTTTCAATCTAATGGGTTCAATGCAACAGAGCCATGCATTTCAAATCTTCAATGATGACTTCAATTTGGCAAGAGTCGTTTTTTTTTTGTAAAAAAAAAAGACAAACAAAAAAGATTGCGTGCGTATCAGGGCAAAATTAAAGGTGCTGTAAGCGGAATGGTTCTTTTAGCTAACTTCCTGTCAGTTACTGCAGTTAGCAGTCCCCTCGCTCGTCCCTACGTCACCACATTAATGCACTTGTCTTCAAGCAGCGAGTTATCTAGCATCATCTCAGATCCATAAGTGTGATAAAACATGATAAAAACCATCAAAACAGACATTGGGAAGGATTTGTACCTGCTCCGCCATTGTAGGCACATTGACATTCACCCATCTGTTGCTCTGGCGTTCACCGGCAGTGAGACCATGGTGTGTATATATAGTATGTATGAGTGAGACGGGTGTCGGTTTGTAGCGTTCTCTCTTCTGATTGGATAAAAATTTCGGGATACTCCAATAACTTTGTTTGCCGATTACATCTAAAGCAGCTGACTGAGAGATCGGCTTTATGACACGCGCACATTATGTAAGTGATCACTGCATGAATAAAGAGCGATTTCACACTTATATTAACATAAATAAACGGCTTACTTCACCTTTTAAATATTTGTCTCATTTGTCAGGACTGGTCACGTCGTATTTCACTCCCCTTTGTTCACACGCGACTTGACTAACCTTTTTTAATGTCTGTTTTTCTTACAATTAAGCGCACTCCCTCACATCAATACTGCCCTGCTGAGGCACTAAATTCAGTAATCATAGAAATGGTGTCTCCTCTGGTTAAAAAGACTCATAATGAGAGAGGGGACTGAATTTGTATTGTAGGAGGGGGATGCAGTTAAACAAGCATAATGCAGCCTCGAAACTCAATGATTTGGAGAGCTGTTCCAAGGGCCCATCAGTCTTGTCCAGATGTTGGAGGCTGATAAAGAGACTGTGCTCTCAAGGAGCTCCTCTTTATTCTACCAGTGCCTCTCTTCGCTTGAAAGAGACTCTTGGAGAAAAGCAATGGCCTGAGGAGATAGAGAGGCACTTGCCATTGTGCTATAGTGTCACGCAGATGTAAAGAAAAAGAGAAAAACCCACGGTGAATAAAACATTCTGTGCAAACACTGTAGAAATCACGTTTGAATAACAAAGTGTAAAACTAAAACAACACACACATTTCCAGTGCACTGTAAAAACACACAAACTTTGTTGAGTGTTTGATAAGTTGTGTTGAAATAAGATGCAATATTTAAGCCTTTCAATCTTGAAATTAGCTGGGGATACGTATTATAAAGTATCATAATGAGCGTGTTGTCAAAAGCAGTATTTTCCCCCCATGTCATTCTCTTCGTTTCATGTCATTGTTTCAAGTTATACATCTAGAAGGTGTATGTATAACTAGGTTTACGATAAACACCTACTTAAATGTATGATTAATAAGTGATATTTGAGCATTTTAAGATGAGATATATCTTGCAGTTAGCTATATATACTCATATTGTGCATTTGCTACTAGGAAGAGCTTTTGTGTCATAGTATGCCAGCCTTGTAATCTCCATTTACAAGTCAAGCGTATTGAATTTATACAAGTCCCTATATCTCACTGCTTGTTAGGTGATTGGGTCTCTTATTAAGTGTCATAAGATGTCTTGACTAATAAAGTTGGTACGATTTTGAATTGTTTCCGGTATGGGCTAAAAACTCTGTGTATATCAAGTGGCAGAGGCAACCTGATGGAGAACATGCTCGGGGAAGGAACCAGCTGTGAACTCCACCCATGGGGAAAATGAAAACGCATCATGGGGCATGAGATAAATGACGTGACATAGTTGAAAGGGGATGAGGAAAAGATTGTGCCTATACATATACCGAGATTTTGGTTTATTTGAATGCCATGCTACGGTGTGCTGCGTCACAAACCTATCACGCGCTTTGGCTCTCCTGTATAGCCAACACTCCTTTTGGGCCTCCGGAGTGTGACAGAGGGTGGTGTTATCAGCTGCACAGGCTGACACACTTCACTCTCCCGCCCCGGGGGCTTTGCACAGTCAGAAAGGCGTGCGACCGCAGCAGTCAGCATAGCGTATAGCAAAAGGGAGACATCTTCACCACATTTAGACCTGAGAGCACCATGGAAGAGGCCCCGCACTAAACACACAGGGAGGATGGGATGTTACCGGATAAGCATGGGGTTATGCACACATGCTCAAAGAGGTAAATCACAGGGCATTTCATGGTCAATCATGATATCAGCAGCACATATATACATCTGGGTGGTTAAGAAGGTTACAGTAAACACGTGGTTGACTCCAAGTGCATAATTGATTGCACAATTATTTGGCTCAGCAGAAAACGTATGGACACTAATGCGATAATTGATTAAACATCGAGGTCATTTTGAGAAGCAGGAATGCCACAAGAACAAGATGAACTGAGTTTTGGCTTTTAAAAATGTAGTTTTGGCTCAAAGAAGCCTGCTGTAACTCAAAAATGCCTGTTTGAGCTACAACAGCTTTGCTTCTCAAATTTTAGGCTTATATTATACATGGATATATTTGCAGTTTAGATAGATAGATAGATAGATTAATAAACCAGGTGAAAATTAAAGTTTTGGCTTATTAGTTCGGCAAACAAAATGTGTGTGTGAGACGATGATGTCTGAAACCTGGGAAATAGACAATTTGCTGATTAAATGAATAATGTATTACTATTAAAAGAATAAGCTGAATAACCAATAATATAAATAACACAAGACATATTGATATATAAATAATATGTATAGCCCTAACATGGTCACTCTAGTGGTACCGGGAACTGTTTTAAAACCATTTGGTCTGGAGCTAAGCGGATAAAAAACATCTCAGCCTCCTGTATGGGTTATTAAAGACCTGTCCGATCATGTAAATGTCCCCAACCGTTTCCCACCCAACAAACGGAGCCACCTATAATAGCTATACGGCTAAAGAAACATGTCCAATCCTATTTGTCTACTGCGGGCTGCATTTCACATGCATTATATCATAGGCTTGTTTTTTTTTCTTCTTCTGCTTGATGCCGCCCTCTGCACAGCAAAGAGGTATATAGGTCTATAATAAAATAATAATAAAAAAACACAGCAATCATACCATGGCTTTGACAAGGGTTAGGTTGCAGTGACCCAGTAATATGAGACCTCCAGGAAAGAAGTGACAAAGGTTTAATAGTGGAGAGGGCGAGTAATGGTGGAGAGAGAGTATAAAGGAATGAAAGTAGCAGCGGGAGCAGTGGTAACAACAACAGCTGCCTGTTATGTTCCCTTCCCCCCATGGCCTGTGTGTGTTGGTAAGATGAGATGGGTGTTGCTCACTGCCTGCGTGCCTAATTGCGAGGAAAGCAAACTGGTTTCTACAGCTAATGGGAAAGGTGAGGCAAAATACCATTAATACTCAGTGATCCTTTTAAATAATTACCTGTGTCCACCGTGTCACACGCTACCACCACTGTTTTCCCGTGAGACTGATGGTGCAGCCATTACGGGCGTTAGAATAAACCCGCCCAACGTAAAGAAGGCATCCGTCTTGCATGTTTATAATGTGTGATGGATAATCTCTGCGAACAAATACTACAGTTTGAGGTGATTCTACAAAACCATCACGTAAGGTTTTGTGTGTATTCCCAACCGCACACATGTTGAGTGGCACTAAGTGTGCATGTTCATAAATTGCAGGCAAATAATGATAACCACGGGCAAATTAGAAAAAAGCCTGGGCAAATATTTATCTTTGTTCAACTGACGTTATACAAGGTTTTCAGGGGCCCATTTAGTACATATTAGCCTAATGGTTGTCCCTTGTGCTTCGGTTTCAAATGTACAAATGATGCATGTAAGCAGCATTCAAGGTCGGGCGTATCATAGGAACAGCATTCTAAGACACCAGCACGCAACGTGATGAATGATAAACATTCCGAGGATACTCTGTGCCATACTTCTTAATAATGCACTCCACATTGATGCAGTTCTAATGAAACCTCTCAGAAGATGGGAGTATGAATTTTGCATGCCATTGATGGATCAAAGAATCAAGGGGTCAGGCTGCGATCTAAGTGTGTGTCAGTGTATGTCCGCGCTGCTACTTCTGTGTGTGTGTGTGTGTGTGTGTGTGTGTGTGTGTGTGTGTGTGTGTGTGTGTGTGTGTGTGTGTGTGTGTGTGTATGTATGTGTGTGTGTGTGTGTGTGTGTGTGCACGTGTGTGTGTGTGTGTGTGTGTGTGTGTGTGTGTGTGTGCACGTGTGTGTGTGTGTGTGTTCTCCAGCATTGTTTGTCAGGAGAGAGGCTCTTGTTTGTTGGTCCCTGGCAGACTGTAATGCTTCAGTTATCCCATTGTTAGCCGCTTCTACAGTACCTGCAATTAAATTTCCAAAGTCAGAGGAGCTTAACTAATTACTCCCGGCAAATGCAACTGTTTTCTTCCCCCCCAATGCAAATAACACCGCCAGGCAATATGCTCTAGCAGTGCAGGAAGCCATAACATGGGCTTGGTGAATCTCCCACCGTCAATCAATACCAAATTGGATTTGCAACGTAGCGTTATGTCAGCTATTTCTGCGCATTCATTTGACAGATAAAAACTGTAATCAAGCTAATGCAATGCTCTCAATGGAATAGTTTAGCAGTGCTAGTTTAGCAGTGCTAGATGAAATGAAGCTTCCTTTTCTCATGAACAACAACCCAGCAAGTCTTCAACAGCAACATTTCTCTTGTATGATACTGACGAGTGCTGGACAAGGCCATGACCGGGCAGCTTACCCCCCACATGAATGACAATTAGGCATATTTCAAATACAAATCACCCCAGAAAAAAACATCAGCTTGGAATATGACAATTAATGGACATATTCTCAGGTTTGAAGCATTATTTGCATATTCTTCATGGAGTGTGCTGTCAGTGGGAGCAGCGGGTGGCGCAGGAGCTCAGAGGGGCTTCGGTGTTTGTTCAGTTTCGGCAGGCAACTATTACTATAATTATTATTGGACAACTGCAAGGCCACCGTCGGCCCATAAACACCACCTGCGTTGCGCCATCTCTGGGAGGTTTCCATTAGTGGTGACTCATGCGACATCAAATAATGTGAAAGACAAAATAAAAGAGCCAGTGACAAACTACCAGCAAACGCTTAAGACATCTGTGTGTCATTACTGTTGTTCTTAGCAAATGTTTGACAACACTAGTCATTTATTCATTTATTTAGTGTGTACTAAAATAACAGACTTCATAGAAATGGAATTAACATTCATAAGTATGTTTTAAATATTACATTACGTAAAGTTTTGGATGCCTGGTGTGTGTGGCCAGGGAATGGTGTGCCTCTCATCGTTTACCATGGCCTGACGAGTCGGCTCATGACAATTTGGGGGCTTGTCCGGGATTGCACAGCCATGTTTCTACAGTTGGCACAGAACAGACAAACTTAACGGCCTTGTTTGTTTCGTTTAGTGGAGTTCCGCCTGAAATGCAGATGAAGAAGAAGTACTAAAGAGTAAATAACTAAATACATATTCACATCATCACTTGACATTGTGGAAAGACTTGAGACAGTGCTGGATGATGCCATCTTTAGTAACTAGCTTCTTGCCCTTTTATAAGCCACCGTAGCTCATGTAAATTATCTGAGAGTAAGGGGTTAGCAATGGAGCGTTGCAATCTTGAACTTTCACCACTAGATGATGCCAAAATACACCTTTATTACACACAGCATATTAAGATTGTATGTAAAAATGGCAGGTGATGGGTAATATAGGTGAGTGTGATCGCTGATGGTAAAAAGTATATTAACAAAAAACTTGCCAGAAAAGCTTTGTAAGGAGCTAATAAAGGTCAGTAGCAACAAAGTGCCGTGTAGTTTCAAGCAATGTTCCCATCTCTAGTGTGAATGGCATAAAGGGTTGCCTCACTGCATACGTTGTGTGAATTATATATTATAAGTCGGGCTGCAGATGCAAAGGAGTGCATTATTTACTGATGCCAGCAGTGGAAACGCAGATGCTCTGTTGTACTGCTTACTGTCTAGATTAGAACATACAGTACACACCTGACAGCTGGAGGGGTTATTCCATGAGCACTTAAGTCACTTCAAGTCTTCATAAGTGCGGTTTCACTGATAACCCCAGGGCTGTCACAGGTTGCGGTTTGTGGTTTTTTAGATGCAATTTTGAGCTCTTATTAAATATAACTAAATGAAACTGATATCATGAACCACAACACGGTTTCATCTTTAACATTCCATTGAAACATTGTGACATTTCTATGAAAAGCTGCGGTTTATCACCTCCCTCGCATCGCTTTTTCCCGTACACCGCATTCCTCTTAGTGTCATCAATTTTTCATATGGTTTCTCTCCTGGAGGTGAAGTGCACTGGATGTGTCCCTGGCGTGATCCCATTCGCTGTGGCAGAAACACCTCTATTGCCTGTCCACGTTTGCTCTGCACGTACACGGTATTATCCTTGCACAATCACCCCCCTTTTAGAATTATTCCCATTTATTTTTGACCGGTGGTGGAGGCGGCTGCAACCCTGGCAATAGAACCGTTCATTTATTTGACATGAAAGCTGATGATCACTAAAGACAGCTCGAGTGTTGACACCAAAGGCAGAGGAAATCCAGAGAAGATAGAGTTGGATTGATCGGCCTCACAGCAAATGAATGGCCCTGTCACCGAGGGGAATAGATATACTATACTTTATCCTCTGTTGCCAATCTAGTAAACTCAGATTTTTTTTTGTGTAAATAAAGCATCCTATTGAGCCCAAACCCACTATAACACACTTCCTAAATCCATTAAAACTCTGGGCAGGTGCTTGTTGTTGTACAAGCCCACAGACAGGTCAGCCCAGCTCAGTGGGAGTCCTGCTTTAAAAAGGGGGTTTCAAAGAACATATCCGAACCCTATGACAAATGGCTCTGAGCTCTGAGGATTCATCAACGTCACACCTTCTTTTTTTTGCCCCACCACCACTATAGGTCACGATAAGCCTTCCCCTGAAAACAAGGAATACTCTGAGAAATATGGCACACTTATTTTAAAAGCTCTTCACCTGACATTTGAAAAGGTTAAGCTCTGTTGAAAGGCCATGCTAATTACATAATTTCATCTCAGCGATAAAAAGAGAAAAAAAGGAGAGCTAATCCCTGTGGAGAAATATCTCCGAAAATATTAGATCGTCATTTAGAAGCACTTTAGGGGAAGCAGTGGCAGCACGTCAGATTAAAGATTCTCTAATAGACAGAGGACATGCTGTTATATTTTACAGTTTAACTATCGTTCTCTCTATTATTAGAAAATCCAATTCCATCAAACAGTCCTTTTGTACGGAGTAATCGTGCTGTGTCAATCAAGAACTGATCATGACTAGAATTTAAGGATCCATCATTTGCACACAGCAAAGTATTATACTTGAAAGTACTGTGGTAAAGCATATATTGTTTCTCGTATTATTCATCTAACACTAGATCTTGAAAAAAAAAAATGTTTTAACTGTATCAGTAGCTGTGTATCTGTGTATCTGAATCTAATGGCAGTGGGGGCGGGACCTGATAAGCCTTTGGCTTCTCCTGCTTCCCTTCGGACGATAACACAAAGTAATATGTATGAATATGCAAAGAGAAAATTGTGTATTGTGTGTAATTGTCTTGAAGAATAATAAATAAAAAAAAAAAAAAATCTGAATGTGCAATAGTCTTTCGCATGGATCATGGTGGGTGAGGTGAGGATACTTACTTTCAGTATTAAAGCACACTATCATATATGTAGCCATCAAGTGTATATTCAAGACATTTAAAGGCACAAGGTAAAAGGAATTGGCATTTTTCAGAACCGACTTTATATAAATGGAATATAATATGCATAAGTATGTTTTGATTAATGTATAATTGCATGAGAATAAAGGTTTAATTGATTACCTTAGAATGTGTTTTATATCTACAAAGGAGTGCTCCACCATGTTTCACCGCCATGTTTCTAAAGTAGCACAGAGCAGACAAACTAAATGGCGTTTTTATATATATAATGGGTGTCCTGGGGAAATGCACCTGTTGACAAAAAACAAGTAAATACATATTCGCCTCATCACTTGATATTGTGGAAAGACTGTAGACAGTGGTGGATGTAACATCTTTTGTAAATTCCCCCAAAGGGAGGGGCAGACACGTAGCGTTGCATTCTACATTGATGCCAACAAATGTACCTTTCAACTGAGCTTTCTTTACAAAACAAAGTCAGGGTTAAACTGGAATATTTTGTGTAATTTTAAAATAATTATTTGTTCAAATTACAATATCTGTCATAAAGTCTTCTAATTATACTACATTCCCATTTTCATCAATTAAATATATTATTAACCATATTTGTTCTTCCAGCATAGTCTTCCATAAACATAGATTTTCTTCTACTTAATATAACTCTGTTGTTCCAAAGTGGTTCATAATGGGGGCAAACACTGTGTGTGTATACCAAACACTCCAGTTTACTCAGGCTTGCTAATGGCAGGCAGATAGGTTAAAAGGCAGTTCTGATATTACGGCAGCCAAGACAGTGGCATCAACCAACGTTTGCGTAATTAACTAGTTCATTAAAGCTGATGCAATCTGTCATTGAAGGTAATTTCAGTCAACAACATCAGTGGATGGCAACTCAAACTCCGGAAGGTCTGTATCCATGAGTCCCTGGCTTTAAGCTAGTGTGTATCATTCCCACAGCCCCACAAGCAATTGTAAGATCTTATAATAATCACATCACTGATCAAAACGCCCCCACCATGCAGTGAAGTGACAGGTTCAAGAGGCGTGTTCAGCTGGCTACTCAGATATTATACAGCTACCTCTCGACAACACTGAAAGACTGTAGAGAAAAATCTAATCACATATAACAATATGCCCCTTGTGGGTCCAACATGCAAACCAACAAAGCCCACTAATCATGTCCTTCAGAGCCCCCAGGCCACACTGGAAACCTCCCCTGCGACGGTCACACATGCAAAACCATAACAGCATATTGTCCTGTTGCTTTCCCTCTCAGTCACCAACGAGAGCCTTAGCTTTATTGCGCCTGCTCAATTAAAGATGAAGATGGTGATTTCCAAATATGGGGTCATGTGTTTGTGCGTCGCCATTAAGTGACACTTGGCCAGCTAACAGAGTAGATATGGTGATGTACCAGGATCTTCGTGTATATGGACATCACCTTGATATTTTCACCAAGACATTATGTCCCAGCCTTTGCATAAAAAGAAAGCATTATAGTGATTAGGATCAGTGGCGGGGGGCGACAATGCTCTGTGCTGTCTCTGTGAGATTGAGATTTGACACAGCGGCTTGTGATATATATGAAGACTGTATCCTATCAGACAGGACGGAACAGGGCGAGCGAGACCGGTGAACTAATGCAGAGTGACACTCGCTCTCTCGGCGACTGCCCTAATGGCCCCTTCAGATAGACTGGTAAACTGGGTGGCGTGAAGGGCACTGGGTTATAGGTCTGTTCAACCTCGTCTCTTTCCTGTCCAATGCATTCCATTACTGTCGTGTTCACATAAAAAGCCATAGAAAAGGTTGAGCTTTTAACGCTTCATTTCCTGCGTTATGGTGTGTTTCTATGCGCCAATGTATGGTGGAAATGTCTTTATTTACTTATTCTGAGTTCAAGAAAGCCACTGCAATGGTGGGAGGTAGGAAAGGTTAAGATGACATGGTCCACTTCAGGGTTGTCTGAGGAGAGTCCTTGGGAAATAAAAAGTTACTAGTAAGAAGGATATACGGTATGAATGTTTGGACCCCCTGAACTGTTATATGTACCTGTTTTGATGATGGGGATGTATTTCATATTTGTTTGAGGGAGACAAATCTCTCTCTCACACACACAACACACACACACACACACACACACACACACACACACACACACACACACACACACACACACACACACACACAGACACACACACAGGGGGGGAAAACACAAGACAAAACAAAACACTGGACTACATAACTGTAATAAAAGTGCAAGTCGGTGGTTAGGCAAGTGACAGTCCTCATTTATCACCCTGTTGACTGCTGGTCGTTGACTGTTTGGAGCACAGGAGCACAGAGGTTATGTTGCTGTGTGGTTGCCCGCATGAGTTTTTCTGCGAGTTTCAAGGGAAAAGTGCTGGTGGCAGATATGCTACGGACAAAAAAAAAGAAAACACTGACTTCTGCAGGAGCACTCAGTGATTGGAAATGAAGAATTGGATGCTTTCAACAGAGGCCCTCACCTGCAGCCCTGCGAAATATGAGAAAATATGTTTTAGTCCGTCCTTTGTACAATTCATCACATTTAAAAGTTGCTGAATCGAAAAAACAACAAATGCTTACAGACTTTTACTGTATGCACCATAGGCATTGTACTTATTCTGTGGTTTGTTTTTGTTTGTCGAGCTTTATTACTTTTTGTTGTATCTAGTTTGTCTTGTGGTGAAAAGAAAAGCCTTACACCCAAACACAGTGCAGGATAACCTAAACAAGGATCTCAGAGTTCAATACACCTTCATATTCCCACAGGGGAAGTAGGCCTTTAATAGTTTTGTGTGGCATTTTTGGTTTGGATTTAGCTATTTCACCTATGCTCTTCAACACATGCAAATGTCCCATCAAAACAAAGTTCCCCTGCGACGCTATTTTGCAATGACACTGTGTTGCTGCTTCCTGGACTTATAGCGCTGCCCAAGACGAGTGTGATTTGTTTAAAGAACAACGCCCCTCCCCTCCCCACCTCCCCCCTCCCCCCCTCTCTCTCTCTGTCAGAAATGATTGAGTGTGTGGTGCCTGAGTCTCCTACTAGCTGCAGTGTGGTCTGGCTGTGCGAGACTAGACGTTATATAATCTGCCCATGCGGCGGCCCTTAAGCACCATCGAGGCTGCCTTTTGCAACTTCAGAGTGGGCAGCACAGCACCTGCATGCAGAGAATGTCCAGGAACTCAAAGCGCTGACGGTTTCTTCGACTCCGGCTCTAGCCCGTGTGATGTTGTCAAGAGACGCTGGGAAAAAGGCTGCAGGCTAAACGAATCCTAGCAAAAGACGCTTGTGTGTACGTGTTTTAGCAACTTTTCTCTCCAATAAGTTTTCCCACTAACATGAGTAGATGGTTTTTGTGTGTATTCCCACTGCTACCATCAAACACTGCTGCACTAAGACGGAGACAGACTATGCTGAGATAAGACACTGCATCATAAAAATGAAAGGAAAAAAAAGTTATATAACAAGCAATATGATGAAATGGCAAATTGTTCCAAAGTAAATCCACACTTGATTGGCACATTTCTACAACATCAAATAAAACTAATTATTTAGGGGGGAGGGAGGGTAAGCCCAATACAACACAAATGACTGCCTTTCATCCCATGGAAGGAACAAAACAGGTCACAGCTGTGAAAAATTAAATATCAGTGGCTGAATTCCATTTAGCTGCTTCGGTTTCAAGGTCATGTTATTGTAAACTCTATTGTCTTACTATCACATTACTGCGGCTTGTACGACATTTGAATAAAACTGAGCAATCTGCAACGTAGCAGTAATGCCTGTTGTGCAGGGCCTATTCCTCATGACAAAACAAAAAATAAATGTGGCTATGTTTGGAGAGAAGGTGGCATAGGAATGTAAAACAAATGGTGGTTATCATGTTGACTCTTCTGGGAAACCTCTAAATTCTGAATGCATACAATTAAAACAAAATGTAGCCTGTAACCAAAGTGAATAATAATTTAATTTAATTTAATTTCACAGGAATGGCTTTTAGATCATAGAAAAAAAACCTGGATCCCAACACCGTATTAACTGAAAATTGGTGTCCTTTGGGGGCATCTGAATGACTAGGTCTCCTCACTTTATAGGTCGAAAAATAAATCACGAGGCCGTACACTCTCTGATCTAGATTGTTTGCAAGCACTGCTAAATGTGTGGATATTTCAGCTCCAGGCTTTTGCTTTTGAGTCCTGACCGAGCTTTTTTTTCTCCCCCTCTTTGCTATAAATACACAGCGTGCCACTGAAAAGCTGTCTATCTAGATGAAATCTGAAACAGGTAGAGCAAAATACCCTGGCCGGTGATTGCCTCTCTGTCATATAGGCTTTTTTAAAGACTTCTCAGAGATGAGCCACAATAATTCAAACGGTATATACATTATCAACTGTATGAAACATGGCAAAGACAAGTCTCAAAGGCCCATACATTATGGTCAGACCTTTATATGACTTTTAAGATCATAATCATATTAACCAGTGTCACAGGTTTTTCTTTAGTTAATCGGTTTGTGATGGTAATGTTCTACCTTTTTCTAAGGTTTTGGATGAAACATTGATGAATTGTGAAATTTGGTAGATTACTCAGTATTGAAGGCAATAGCTGGTTGCAGCCAGCAGCATTATTAATATTGCGGTTCATGCCAAACTAAATTCTTGATCCCCTTTGAAACAGCCCCATAGTACTTTAGTCACAAGTGGTGAAAAGAGGATTCTGATCCATTTTCTTCAGTAAAGTGAGTAATACCACTAAGTAAAAACACATTTACAAAGGCCTTCATAATGATACTTAAGTACATGACTATTGTCATCAAAATGCACTCAAAGTGTCAACATGTTTTAGATGTTAAATCCTGACACTAGTGCAATAATAGACTGAAATAGAGTGGCATGAAAATGACACTCAGCAGAAGATGGAAAAAGCTCAAGTGTACTTGAGCACAGAAGAATTGCACTTCACATCAGTAAAGGCCACACCGATTACAATTAATTTGTTCTGAAATGATAGACCTTTAAAATACTATTTGCACATTTACAACAGAAAGTATTTGGCCAACTTACCCTGCGTTCCAAATAACATACTCTTTCTTTTTACTACACTACATGTGTGTACAAGTACATGTGTCAAGTTTTTTTTTTTTATCATGTTGAGAAATGTCAAGAATAAAGACGAATACTCCAAAATGTTATTGGAGATAGTGGGGCATTTATGTATTTCCAGCACACTACAATTGACGTGCATGTATTGGGATATCCCAAATCTTTTTTTGGCATACTGAATACTATGGAAGTATGGGGATTGAAACACAAGGTTTGTGTTACTACATAGAGGCTGCAGGATGGGATTCCATCAGTTCTCAGTCCTTATACTCTCAACAAACCCATACACATTATAATCACACATACCTTCATAATTGCTGTTCAAATGTCTCTAGTTGCTGCTGCCACATGTTTTGTATAACAGAAATCAACCTAGGTTACAGTAGAGGCTTTACTCTCATGTGATAACTTGTCAAGCAGCTACGGTAATTGTTTAAATGATTTTCACTGAGCTCTAAAGGCAGAGTCAAAAGACCAATGCAATATGAAATGATTTACTTCTACATGAGCCCCAATTGCAACATGTTATCTATTCGGCTGACTTAGCTTAACAAGAGCTGCACGACACAGTCCACCCACCGCTGTGCACTGAAATAGTACATTATTCAAATGAGCAGATTTAAGGCCATTACATCAGTAGGTGCTTAGTACATTTTTCAGTAAAAGAGAGAAAGAAAAATGAATATTATTGTCTTTTAAAATGAACTCCTCAGTTGTGTCTTAAATATACCAAAAACAATCACTATGCAGCCTTGACTTTATTAGACAAATGTTGACATCTGAAGCGCAGAAATACAATGTTATCCCATGTGTATACTATACTGTAATATGTACACAGTGGGATGCCAAGAAAATACACTGTGTATGCATAATGTCAAGGTAACGTTTCACAGTGTAAGCATGATCTCTCTGTGAAAGTAGTCGTTGTAAGGAGCAAAGTAAAAATAGCGGTGGAACGAAGGATAGCGACACAGAAGAAAAAAGGCAGGAGCAGTTCATTCATCCTCTTGGAGAGATTTTGAAGGTAATCTGTCTTTAATGCGTTAACCCTTAGTATGAAGAGCAGCCTGTTAGTTTAGCATAGCATAAAACCAGGACACACGGGGGGGAAACAGCCCGGCTGAGTTGAAAGGTATAAACCTTTGCCAACCATCACATCGAAAGCTCATTAATTAAAGCTGTATACCAATGAACTAACTCCTTATTCTAACCCTAATGAAAGTTGTTCACTAACCCAACCTCAGCGGTTTGCTCGTCATGTATCCTGCAAACAAGTGAAAGATTCAGTGTCTGTTCACGTAATCTGCATTACGTTGCTGCATGCATTTTTAAGACATGTAGTATATTTTGATTTATTCAATGAAATCAAGGATGTATACGGACTATGTTCTGTAAAAACAGTGGACCCAATAATGTTGTAAAAATGATATTAAAGATTTTAACTCTCATCCCTAATTAGTTTAATATTGCCAAATTGCACATGTATTCAAACTTTCATGAAAAAGTTGTACTACAAAAACAGTTGCAGATGCATGATGCTTGACAAATCGACAAGTACCGTTCTCACCAGCAGGCCTGGCTCTCACACAGCTCTCACCCATGATGTGCACCGGGACCCTGTTCTCTCACAGTGCACTGGCATGAGCATGTCTTAGCCAAACAGCATCGATTCCCTGGGCACCGATTCCCTTCTTCCCTATACAACACTCCTCGGTGTGTTCTGCTCTGTTTGGGTTTGTCACCCATAGCTGCTTCCTGAAACAAGTTGAAGAATGAGTAAAGACAAGGCAATAGCACCCAACCATTGCATCCCAGAATACGTCTTACACTGGGCGTCGAGTCAAGAAAAAGAATCTTGAAATTACATTTAATTTGTTGCAATAAAGAGAGTCTCATCCCAAGTTCTAATCGCTTTTCCTTTATAATATACTATTTAACACAAATATGATGTGACTTGAGAACAGGGGCAGTATTTTTTTGTTGGAGCAGTAGAGCTTTTGTTGTGTGTTGTTTTAAGTGATTTGTGATTGTTTGAAGGACTCGACTGTTACATTATCATTAGCTCTGAAATGTGGGGTTCAAATTGTCTACTCCATTTTGGCAGCTTTGCCTTTCCAATCCCTGGATTTCTGCCATTCAGATTTTTTTTTCTCTTCACTTTTTTTCTCCTGCCAGCTCTGTAAAGCTCCTTTTTTTCTGATTAGGCAGCGAGAGTCATTTGGCATAGTGATGAAACCCGCTGCCTGTTATTGTTGAACTTGGACTATTGTGTCTGCTGTTAATCTCGCAGAAACATTTGTCCTTCTGTTAAGGGGCTCTGGTCACGTTGTATAACAAAAAAGAAAAAAATACATTTTACTCAAGGCGGTCTTAAAATACATGGTGTTGCACTATTCTGCAGAATGCGACACCTTGCAGACCCAAGCCTGTAAGAGTGGAGATAGACAGTATAGCCTTCTCCCTTGTCTATGTGAGGGGTACAATCAAACACACAAAAGAAGCATTTGGAATTTTTTATCACGTCGCTATTCTTTTTTTATTATTTGAATTTTCACAATTATGCTTCCATTGCAATCTCAAAGTCCATACAACCGGCAACTTTTTGTATAAACTATTGATATGCATGTGTAATAATGTCCCTTCCTTTACATACATAGCAATCTCAAGGATAGATTTCCCTATAGGAGAGTTTATGGATCTCGAGAGAATTGTCCATCCATTGGGTTGAAATAGAGACGCTGGATTTGTATACATTCCTTGGAGTACACATCAACAATACACTTGACTGGTCAGACAACACAGAGGCCCTCTACCGGAAGAGTCAGAGCAGACTCTTCTTCCTCAGGAGGCTCAGGTCGTTTGACGTGTGTGGCAGGCTACTAAGGACATTTTATCTGTCTGTGGTAGCCAGCCCGCTGTTCTTCACTGGGGAGGAGGCATCAAGGCTGGGGAGTCCAACAGACTCAACAAGCTGGTGAGGAAGGCCAGCTCTGTTGTGGGACTTGAGCTGGACAGTCTGGAGGTGGTGCTGTTGGAGAGGAGGATGATGGACAAATTCAAGTCCATCCTGGGCAACCCCTCCCATCCCCTCCATGCTGAGCTGTGGCAGATGAGAAGCACCTTCAGCCACAGATTGATGTTCCCCAGGTGCAAGACAGAGCGCGTCAGGTGCTCCTTTGTGCCGGCAGCCATTAGGCTGTCCAACAGTGCCTGATGTTTGTGTTTTTGTATGCCAATGTGTCTGCATATATGTGTGTGTGTGTTCAGGTACGCATATATATGTGTACATGCATCACTAATCATCATTGGTTCTGTTTGTCTTGTTGTTGTCCTTCCTTCAACTATAAGTGTCTACTTATGAATTAGCACTTTGTATTTATTGTATTTATTGCATCGTCATTTTTATCCTGTGTCCTTCCACTGCTGCTGGGCTGTTGCAACAAACACATTTCTCCTACGGGGGATTAATAAAGTTGTATCTTATCTTATCTTATCGTATCTTATGGCAACTGCTGTGGACTGCTATTAATGGAATTCTTAATTAAGGCAGAGAAAAGAAAAACACATATTCGAACCTTATAGCATATGTATAGCAAAGCTGGACATATGGGAGCTTGTGGGTGTGCTGTAAATATTGTTTTCCATTAAACGCATGCATCTTGTGTATGTATATGTGTATCTACGACAGATTGATTACAAGCAGTTCCCTTGACACATTATTTGATGATGTCACTGAATACAAACGTTTTAGACTACTGTTAAAGGAGAAGTAAGCGATATTCCTTTGTTAAAATATGTGTTAAATCGCTCTATATTCATATACAGCAATTATGTAAACAGTATACCTAGTTCATAACACAGGTCTCCCAGTCATTCAGCTTTGCAGTAATTGCCAGATAAAACATTTTGAATATCCCGCTGGTTTTTATCCAATCAGGAGACAGAGCGCTATAAAGAGGCGGGCCTCTGTGCCAGTGAACGATAACTTGCTGCTCTCCATCGCGGCACTATCTGAAGAAGACGGCAGTGTGTTCATGTGGTGGTGACGTAGGGACGAGGGAGGGGACTGCTAACTGCAGTCACTGACAGGAAGTTAGCTAAAAGGACCATATCATTTGAGGTTAACGCAATTGTTTTTGGTTTTGTATATTTTTAACCATTTGCACTTAACGTCTTATATCCTGCATACTTTAAACATTAAATAGAAGAAAGATGTAGGCTAACTTTTGTAGGAATACTATACAAAATGTTGTAGTTTATGCAATTCCTCTTAAAGCTGCGGTATATGATTTCTGATTGGTCTAAGTTAACATGAGCTGTATACTTTGACCAATCAGAGCGAGGCTCCGATTCTCTGTTCTTATTGGCTTTTGGGACTGTCGATTCACTTTGGCACGCCGTTGGTGTAGAGCGTGTCAGGGAGGGACCAAAGAGAACAAGTTGAGCGGTTGAGGTATTTGGATTCGAATCTCTAGCCCAACTGCCATTTTCTCCCCAAATCATATCCCCAGCTCTAATGTATATGTACTATCCTCATGTCAAAAATCAATGACTATTTCATCTTCCTCTACTTCATACTGTACTGTTTTTACTTCACATCCTTTGTGACTGGCTATAGTATACTTTGCAGCTGAAGACTTTACGGACAAATGTGTTCAGTTGATTAAATATAATTAAAAGTATATCAATTATTATAGTTTCATAGCTCCTTCTGAAACTGCTATCCCTTTCAAAGTTCTCCTTACACGTAAATGCTTTGGTAATAAAAATCCAATAGTGTGAAATAGTATATAACACAGACGACTCATTTGTCTATATAATGTGTACTTTAACATATGTTTCTTATATTTACTCTTTAAATGAATTATGTAACAATGGCAAATGAATAAATAAAGAGCTTTTTACAATGTACATAACTTCTATCTATTGCATTTGAATATGGCAAAATGCAGCAGAAACTCTGTGAGCTATGAGTTCTGACAGGCACGCCATCTACAGTGTGTGTGTTTGCATCTGATGAAGTACAGAAGGGAAAGGTTTGTTGGCATAGGTGTTTTTGGCCCCAAAAGAACATGACATGAGCATTGCCTATGTCCTTTTATAGTCCAATTGAGCTCTGAATTGGCCGCATGCAACCTCAAAACCACGCGTTTGAGGAGAATACCGGGAGACATTGAGATCGGTTATGGAAGCGTGCAGCACTAAATGACGGTACTCCCTTTGACAAAGCTGTCTTAAACACTTCAGTTTACTACAGAGGTAACAGCAGATTAGGGTGTTCCCGTTTCAAAATCTGCCCATTAAACAGACAGTTGCTTCTTTTTTTTGATTCCTGTCCACAGCTTTTAAACCACTTACTGCACTGTAAGAACTGTTTCCACTGCTCCGCTGAGAGGATTCTCTCACTAATTCCTGTTTGAAATGTAAAATAGCAACTGGTATCAGCATAGGAACGCAATTGTGACGGGCACATTTACATTTCCTGGGCCCGAGACATGAAAAAAAAAAATACAAAATAACATCCTCAGTTCTATGCAGCATACTGCCCCTGCGTTCCGAATCGCATACTTTATACTATTTAGTACGGTAGAAATTTTTGTGATTTGTGATTCTTGTGGCCAGATTTAGGATGGTTAGAAGTACCCGCATGTCCTACTACATCCGGCCAAGATTTTTAGTCTTGAAAACAGCATCCTATTTGGCCGATTCTGACCCATAATCAAGTGTGCACATGAAGTGACGTCACATCGACTGTGCCTCCATATGAAAACAAACAGGGATGCGACAGATATAAAAGCAAGAGGCAAGATCAAGGGGCGATGTTATGATGAAATAAATAAGTAAAAGTATGTCCCAATTGTAGCATAATGCATCCTAACTAGATACGTTTTATTGTCAGATGTAGTATGTATAATAGAAATTCGGAACGCAGGGTGTATCTTCCGGCTGGTTATTGCAAGTATTTTTTCGGTAAGAATTGTGAGATATCTTATGTGTCTTTCGACAAGCTAAAAGCTAGAGAAGCTATCTTTGTTGAACGGTGATTGAGACAAACAGAAAGCTATCTCTCACTCGGTACACTGGTTGTAGTGCTAGTGTGGCTAGCAGCAGGGCAGAATGTCTTTTGTCAGTAAATGAGAGTTTAATATGTTGCACCATGGAGATGGGACGTGAGAGTGTGCGGCCCCTGCTGTTGCTTTCATCAATGCCTTGGCTGGTCAAAGACCGCGCTGCGTGAAGCACCCCCCCCCCCCCCCCCTACTCTCATCTCCACTGACAGGAGTCTGAAAGAGCACAAAAATAACCTGAGACTTTTTAGAGCAGGCATGCCTCAATCGCTTTCTGGTGTGCATTCATCAGGACTGCTGCACTCAAAGTAACCTAAAGGGATACATCTCCATTAATATTACAACGGCACAGGAGAAAGGTCATTTGTCTTTTTTCCATTCCATTAGATGAAACTAACTGTTCTCAAGAAACGAAAAAATGAAATGATGGCTTCCAATTGTTTTCCAGATTTTCTTTTTTCTTAGGTGTGATGAAAGCGATGCAGGTGGGTGTTTTGGTTTTACAATATGTGCGGAAAGTACAGTTCATTCGTGGCCAGTTTAGAGTTTAGGATAGACCGTGACACGTGGTTACAAACCATCTTTTCCTTCTGATTTGCGTGTTTTAGCCTCTGATGGTAATTCACGTTACATGTAAAAGTAGAAGACTCAATTGCCACATCATAACCCAATTATATGTCATAATGTACAGCATTATGGAATGAGCTAATGAAACTCTGAAATGGGCCTAATAGTTTCACGTCACATTGGCCTTCACAACTGCACCAACAGCAGAAGCAGCTATTCTTATTCTGTATACATGCTTCAGGACCACGCAATAGATATATAATCCATTCTAGCCCTATTAGTACGAAGGAACATTGTCTATAACAGTAATAACAATGGCAGGGTGCAAAGTAAGGCTTTATTTTTGGAAAATATATTGTTGAATTTGATAGTGTAGTGCGTGAGAGCATTTCAAGCATGGCTTTGGAAATTTCTTGCAATTTAGACTCAAGGAGAACACTATTGTGATGTGTCAAAGCAACTAAACAAATACAAAAATAAACTTTCCAAACCGGTTGTGGCTTTTCACAAAAAATGGCCCCGAACTCTGTGGCCTTTTTATTCGAGTGTGTGTGACAGTGTCAGGTTTGGTATTGGGTCTGGGTAGTTTTTTTTCGCACACAGCTTTAGATGGGTTAAGGTTCGGTTATTTGCTAATGCAGATATGATTTTCTCTCTCTCTTTTGTTCTCTCTCTCTTTCTGGCTGCGGCAATAGTCTGCATCAATGTGTGTCATGTGTTCAAGCAGGACATGCAATGCCCGGTAGGAAGAAAGAAGAAGGTGCGTAGCCTACACTAAGCTTGGCCTGCATTCCTTTGCAAGTGCCTCATTAATATTCATCAAAACCTAATATTCTACATGAAATGATTGATCATTTGTACTGGTCATATTAATTTTGTCACAAATCTGATGGTGGAAGAATATACAAACTCTTTCCTCATACCAAATACGGCCATATTCTGTATGTATGTCTTTTCTTGTCTTTGTCCAATCAAGTTAGTCAGACTGGTAACGGATTCCTTTATTGACCAAAACACACAGGTACTGTCTGCAGCTTACCTTGTAATAATGAAACTAACAAAACAGTATATGTTTGCATACCATTTGTTTACGTACCAGTTTACAGAGCCTAGGGGATCTGTATTGACAATATTTTTTTTCCTGCACACACACAGGTAGAGGATTCGTGAGGAGAAATTCATTGATTTTTTACAAGAAGCATTCTCTAGAATAACTGACCCCTCCTTTAAATGGTAAATCATTAGTTTCAGTCGAATAAATGCTTTTGTTCTCTTCTCAACACTTTTTTGTTGCCCCTAGCAGCTTTAAATCTTTTAACACGTCAGTGTCTTTGTAGAAAGCATTGTTGCACGGCACAGTGTGATACTGTGGATTGTATACACTTTAAAAAGAACAACAGCTTCGAGAGGGGACTTTGTCGAGAGCAGAACCATAAGTGAAAGGCGGTGTCTTTATCACTCAAGTGAGTTTTTTACATAACTTTAAAGCCTCCAACGGAATATGGAGCCATCAGATAACGTGGTAGACGTATCAGCTGGGGCTGACATGGTTGCTTTGAACTGAACGATGAAAGGTCTTAAGAAGAGTCAGTTTTTTTTCTTTGATGGATTATTATAATGATAATTATAGATGTCAGAGTTGATGGTGAACATGCATAGTTTATCATCACGGCTTAAACACTTGGCGCATTACAATGTCCACAGATACCAGGGGGGCGTATGTGGAACTTTGAAATCTTGTTTCTGAACATAAGTCTTTGATCCTCAGTAAAGCTGTGCTCCATATTGCACATGTCTATAGAGTATAAGGAGATAAACTGGAAGAAAACTTCGCACAATCGCTGGATTTCATCATTTTATTAGATGTGAATCTGAAATAAATAAAAATGCTGGTGTAATCCTACACTGCACCTCATCATGTATAGAGATGAGCGGTTATGCACAGCATGGCGATACACTTTATGATACTGCCAGAGCTATATTTAAATGCAAGTGTTAAGCTTCACATATGGAAACCCAGTTAGTAAGTATACATGTGGGTTTGTGTGCATTTTCTGACAAATTGTTTACACTGTGTCCTTACTATCAGTACCAGCTTTGTTAAATAGAAGAGCCTGTATTTTTTTATACATGCCATGTTTTCAACTGGACTAAGTTAACTATCTTTATAATGGACCCGAAAGCGCCATGTTAGAGCAGTGAAGCGAAACCCACCTAAAATAAGGACATGCTTTTGCCGTGCCCAGAGAGTGACATCACTTTTGAATATTGGACCCAAGTTTGAGCAGGTTCAACTTTTTGGAATGCATTCCTACCATTCCCTTAGGGATGTGGAACACAAAGGCAGCCCCCATGAGGAAAATTAACATTTTTCACAGCTCGTTGAGCTCATTTGAATGAATCAAAAGATGCAACTGACTCATTTTCATATAGCACCATGCATGGCAGAGCTGATGCCGAGCGCTGCTTAAGTATGAAGCCTTGCTGTGTTGTTGACATTGTTATGAAAAATTTGGTTAATTCAAAGGAATATGTGTTAAAAGCCTGGCTTTTAAAATATACTTCTGGTCTGCTGACTCTCAACATGTTGTTCTCAAGCTGCTATGATACCCATAGACAATATCCACTGGATCTTCTGTGTGTGGTGTGTCACATTTGCATTGACCATCATCGCATCATCACCCTTCAATGTGACAGAAACTAGTTGTAGCCAAGACAACGTAACACAAAAGCAACTGCTGCATAATAATTCAAGCTTATTTGGATATTTTTTGGGTTTATTTTGAACATTTTCTCTATAGTACAGTATATCTCAAGTTCTTTGGAAATCGTTGCAAAAAGAAGCAGCGTGTGTATAATTTATTTTTGGAGGTACATGTCAGCGTTTGATTTGCGGCGCATTTGGAGTGTTTTGCATACTCTCCGAATATTTGCCACCAAACCAATCCCAAGAAAAAAAGTTATTTCCCTCGGAGGACCATTTATTTAGTCAAGGCTGCCTGTAGTTTAGCGGGATGGCTTTCATTTCACGGTTCATACTCTCAATGTGATTAATAAAGTAAAATGCCGTCGAAGAGAGAGAGAAGCCGTCATTCAATCCTATCTGCCTGGAATGGTAGGCGGAGAGAGAGAGAGAGAGAGAGAGAGAGAGAGAGAGAGAGAGAGAGAGAGAGAGAAAGCCCGGGGCATTAGGAGCTGTTGTCAATCACTGCACGTTACAAATCAGCATATTAGAATCTGGTCTGACAAGTCTTCATCTGGTTTAGCTATTTACACACTTAGCTATGATATATTTGAATATACAGTAGGCCTAGATTATATACTGTACCACTACTACAATGTGTGAGTGACCGTGCCTGATTATCTACAGGGATTTTTTTTTTCTCAATTTTTTTCCCTCTTTAAATTCAACTTTGATGATGTATTAATTTGAAGTGTGACATTTGTAAATTGATTTATTTAATATGCCCCTAGTTCCTCTGGGATTTAATTTTGTGAGGGCATGGTTTCCGTTTCTCTTTAACCCAGTCTATGCCCACGCTCTTCTTTAATAACCATGGGCGAACACACTGAGGTAGAAATGCACCTGAATAAAAAGCTGCAGTATCAAGAAGATGTTCCAAACGTAAAACATATGATTTCCCTTACTATTGTTCCCTTATATTGCTGATCAAAAAAATAGAACTTAAAGCACAAAATATAGGCCACTTTTCATAGAGTTCATAAAACACCTTTACTACAAAAGATACAAAGACGTATAAACAACTACTGACAAAGCGTGCCAGAGCTGCAGCTTTGTTGATATATATTTCATATCATGTTGGCTGTCTGCTGCTTTGAAAGCATTCTTTATAGCTGCCTCACTACCTCTGCCTCTTCAGAAAGGCACTGTCATTGTAAACAATGTGAAACCCTGGATATGAACCTTCATTTATAAGACTACATGAACCAAAAGGTAACAACTGGCAACATGGCAGGTATGGGCCATGAATATTCAAAACATTTTGACAAAAACCTGAATGCACAGGCGGTCACGTTTTCCACATAATTAATTTCAATGTTAAGTGCAGCACAACAACACTAACCGACACTGTCAACGCAGTGAAGGCCGTGCAGGACGTCATCACTCATTGACTGGGGAGCTTGGCAGGCTTTCACACACTCAAAATACATTAAGATAGCAAGCAGCAGCAGCGGCAACAACAACAACAACAACAACACACTTTAATGTATTGTATAAAAATCACAGATTGCTGTCCCTGCACCAAAACATTTCTTTGATCATTGAGTTCACATCACATTTAAAATGTTTCCACTCATCAATGTTTCCTTATTGCCTTTGATTTTCAAACATAATAATTTTCATAGTTGTGCTTGAGTCAACCAACAGAATACTGTATGTGTGTTTCTGGGGGAAACTACCATCACTGTCATTGTATCCTTTTTTTATTTTTTTTTAATATTTTTTGGCATTTTGTATGCTTTATTGATAGTGAGAAGAGACAGAGGTGAAATGGGTTAGAGAGGGGAGTGTCATGCAGAGAACGACTGCGGGCGGGAATCGAACCCGGGTCTGCTGCTGGGCCCGGCCCGGGGGGCGGACCCCCTACCAACTGAGCTAAGGGCGCCCCTGTCATTGTATTCTTACATGAATCTAAGTGTCCAGTTATGCAACAGTACAGCACATCCACATTAACACATTTAATCTGCAAATGCCTGTGTGATGCTACTTGAACAAATGCTCGTCGTATATGATTATATTCGGAATTTCCCACATTTTATACCTCTCGCAAAGCAAAAGTGTTTCTCGGCAGGCAGATACTGTGTTTGGCTGAAAAACTCCATATATTCTCTATGGGAACGTGGGCATGATTAATAGGGCCTGTGTGTAGTACACAGTACACTCAGCATATAACCAGCGACTGCAGTGACTCATACAGCCCTTGGCAGGTGGGACACTATGCATCTAATTTCTGAGGAGTGTGTCGGTGCCATCCTCTGCTTTGTCGTTTTTAACGGTGCACGATAACCTGTCATTTTGATTAAGTAATCTCTTGAATCTTCTCTGGTGTTATTAACTTGAATTTCCATTTTCCACCATACACACTCAAACACTGGGGCTAGATGGAGGGGGGGGTGGGGGGGGGGGGATAAAACCTGCGACTTCTTTTGAAGTCTGTTTTTTTAATGACTTGTCTCTTTCTGGGTACAGGGTGATGCTTTATATATTTTTTCAACATCACACACGTCCATGGCTGAATGCTGAATGGATGTTGGTAAGGAGATATAGATTGAAAATTAGCAACAAGGGAAGACAGTAATATTGGCAATGCAGTTAAAGCTATAGTGCGTAACGTCTGTCGCCCACATGAGGAATTCCGAGTAATTACAACAACACAGTCGGCGCATCTACATGAGGAAAACCTTGGGTGATTGTGCATGGATTTTATACCTTGCTTTGCCAATGTCAGGGTGGCTGACATCGGTTTGTAAACACTGCCATTCTTAGAAATAAAGAGAGATTTGTATGGAGCTGATAGGCTTGATCAACTTTGTGCTAACTCCTTTGGATTGGACGTAACCGACATTCATTCATTTTTTTTTAAAGTTACGCAATATAGCTTTAGCTGAAAATGAGCAACAAGGGAATAATGAAGCTACAGTATATTGGTGATGCAGTACTATACAATATTACATGTGTTACATTTTATACATAACTATTTGTGTGTGTGTGTGTGTGTGTGTACGTGTTTGTGTTTGTGTGTGTGTGTGTGTGTGTGTGTGTGAGAGAGAGTGTGGGGGAGACTCAAGTCGAACACAAATGTTTTTAGATTCGGGGACTCTGTGCAAATGTCAGCAGGCTTCCCCAGCCCCTCCCGAGCAGTCTGACTTGAAATGGCACCGAGACACGGCTGACCATATGGCTCTGGTAATTAATCGAAGCGTTTACTTTTTGGCTCGCCCTCAACGTCTGCACAGTTGCTTATGTAATACCAGAACCCTGCGAGAAAGCTCTTCACCACAGCCCTTTGATTGTGAACGAAATAATACGAACAGAAGGTCATGCGGTGGTAAGGTTAGCACCACAGCAAGGGAGCTGGATTTCATTCAGAACGCAAGAAAAATACAAAACTCCCAGGCCATTTAGATCTAGGTCTTATTATAGCTAACCTCTCATAACATCAACACGGTAGATATGATGAGGTGATATTTTTTCAGTAGAATAAATATGTTCTATTAAAATTCAAACATTATTTTTTCTCTTGTTTTATAATGAAACTGCTCACTAACTTAACATATTTTAGGAAGATCAGAATAATGCCACTACGAGTAACATGGCACGTTGGCGTCCCCTTTGGACAAAAGCGGTAGTATTTTTACGACGCCCGCTGTCGCAAAGCTGTTTTCTAGCTCGTGCCAGGCGTGCGAGTGTGAACTGAGAAGGGCGTAATATAGTGCATGTCCGTGTGTTGAAAGTGTGAGGACTCTTTTCGGCTCCGTGAGAGTGGTTTTGACACTGCATCAACTAATGCCAGTCAGTGCTACACACACCTGATTGCAATGAGTTGATGCAGCAGCGTCACCTAACTACTCTCTCTCACGGAGCTGAAAGATTACGTGTCCTCACAGAAAGCGAATGAACGAGAGACGGCAGTTAGTATGGATCACAATGAGGTAATGTGTTTGTGTTGCTGATGTAAATAATGACTATTTCAGATAATGGTTATCTGATGATGGTGAAGCAAAGCAAACTTTGTGTTAGTACCAACCGCTCAATCATTTAGGAGTAAACACTGCAGTCTAGTTTCGCTCTCGTGAAATTGTATACACGTTGCTTGGCAACGCCCTCGTCCCGCCCGTAGCCTATATCACTCTCCCTTTTAGCTTTTCTTCATTGCATTCTCTTTTTTTTCTTTGATGGTTCAGCCCCGTTATCAGTCATTATGACGACAAATAACTGTCTCAAACAAGGCTCCCGCTCCCCTTCCCTCACCTGGAGGGATAGGCTTCTCAAATCGCGTTGCAGCGCCACACTGAAATCTGCGACCAATACGGATATGTGACCATAGAGCTTGCACGAGCGAACCGAAAATCGGACTGGGTGTGAGACCAGACCAAAAGCAGTAATAAAAACTATATAAAAACTTATTTCTTTGCACTGATGGTCTTGTTTGCTGTTAAAGGTAATTTATGATTATCAGAGGAAACATGAGGCTGTTTAAAAGATAATTAAATGTTACTCGTAGCCGCTTTAAGGATGAAATCAGATTTTTAAGAATTTTACCATGCTACATTATGCAGTAGGTAGCATCAGGCATTTGCAACACTATTGTAGGGACTACAATACAGTGAGGGGAAAGGGGAAATTCATCTTAACATATCAAAGTCAATTAACAGGTATTGGGGACTACTACAGCACTCAATACATGAGAAAACAAATGTATGAAGCCATTTGTGGCTCTAGAGGGAGTTATGTGAAGTCTGGTAAATTGCCTCAAGTAAATTCATGTGACTCTACATTTGCATATTGGGTAAAGCAAAGTGATTAGCAGCTTGGCTACCTTTAAAAAAACAGAAGAATATGTCGTATTGCACCCATATAGGACTATCCTTTTCTACGACTTTTAAAATGTATTGGCACAACAAGCAGAAACTCTGGTAAAAAAATTCAAATAGCATAGCGGAGCAAAACCTCCGAAAGGTTGACACAGATATTTAATCATCGAATATACTATCAGGCTAATGCCATTTCTTTCCCTCCCATTTGGCTTTTGTGATTGTGAATAAAATGACACTGGGTATTTTCTGATTACAACACAGCCCTGGCTGAGAACAAAGGCAGCCTTGCTCCACTAAATAAATAGAGAAAATACTTGCTTGGTTGGCCTTGGCTCACTGTCATTTCACATCGCTTGTGACGTGCAACAACTGCAAGGACACGCGGCCTTGATAAAGGCCAAAACACTTCAGAGCGCAAGAGTTATCTATTATGCATTGTTTACCGCTAGCTAAAGTAATGTATCCACAAGGAAAGGTGACGAATAGCCTGGGGGCATTTTACCCCGATGTTCATTTATAAAAGTAAATAGGCCTATATTCATTTGAAATGCCCCGCATGGTTTCGGTGCACATAATATTGCATTTTTTAACACATCAAACTGTGACTGTGAAGAATATGCCGTCTTGTACTTTTGGTGTACGATAACAAAGGTGATGCTATCTTTGAGATAACCTCAACAGAGTTGTGTACTCAAGACGCTGATTCATGTCCGCGACACACTCCGTGAATCTCTCACTGTATTGTTCATGGTGTCCTCTTCTGTTTATGTTGGGCACGGATTGCTGTTTTTATAATTACTGCATTTATTTTTAGCCCAGAGATGTTAAGGTGACCTGTAATCGAGGTGTACAGTTTGTCTTACCTTGTACAGCAACAACCCTCATTTGTATGCAGCGAGCCTTTCCGGAGGGTCTGCCTTACCTTCTGTGTCGTAGGGCGCCTTACTCATTGTCCTTGGATGACTAAAGAGCTTGGATTATGACTCTGTGTTTTTTTCCCTCCATAATAGAAATGCAAAGGGTGGGCCCTTCACATTATTAGTGGTACTATCTGCGTGCAGAGCATCCTAAGGCATTGCTTGGGGGGAGCGTGAAGGGCTCATGCTAGTTGCTTTTTTTACGAATATCATCCGCTCCCTCACCTTAACTCTGGGATTCTGATAAGACTGTTGCTCCTGCCGCTGTGCTGCCCTAGAGCGTAGCACAGCGATAACAGACCAGCCAGGCATCAAGCTGTTATCTCCTTGATGCCGACATTCACCTCATAAACTTGCAAACATGTGTCCAAAAAGGTACAGTGCTCTCGCTGAGCTCGGCTGCAGGGAAGCAACGGGGCAAAACAAAGCTGGGGAAGAACGCTCCGATTGTGACAATTGATCGCTAAATGCCTTCACAAACAGGGAAAACTATTTTCACACTACTTCATTTAGTTGTTATAAAACCATTGTTTGCAATACTGCTAATAATGAAAACTTTTATTCGGGGTGCTTTTAGACCACATAATCTGCTTCTAGTTTGCTTCCTTGGTTCGTACCAGATGCGGCAATGATACATTCCCTGCCTTCCAAATCTTTCTTTTTACTACATTACATACTAAAGTACAGAGGAGTTATAGGGCCACAGGAGGAGGGAAAAATCACATGAGGAAGTTTTTTTCATCAATATGACGAGAAATGTCAAGAATAAAGACGAATACTCCAAAATGCTATCGGAGTTAGTGGGGCATTTATGTATTTTCAGCATACTACAATTGACGTGCATGCATTGGGACATCCTAAATCTTTTTCTGGCATACTAAATAGTAGGGAAGTATGGGGATTGGAACGCAGGGATTGTTTTGTTTTTAAAAACACTGACTTTTTTCCTCTTGTCCAAATCAGTAAATGTTCAAAATAACCAAAATGCAGCGGCATTAGCCTATTTAGAACGTTCTTGTCATTCATCACAGTGTCAGGAGCAATAAGACTCAGTTCCGCTCACGTTCTCACCACAAACAAACCACACCAGAGTTGGTTAGGAAGTGTACTGAGACCACCTCTTCAACATGGGTCTCTGTCGGCTGGTTTGGTCCAGCTTTTTGTTGCGCACCAGTGTGTGATGATTACTGTGCTCTCACTTGCGCAAACGAACTGCAGCAAAAGTGGACCCGTTCCTTTCAATCAAACTAAAAACGGCAGGTGTGAAAGCTCCATCGGAAAAGAGCCTGGACTACTAAACTCAGGTTCATGAATACATAGACAGTTATCTGAAATAAAGATGCTGTTGGAAGTTTGTTATACCAACGCCACTGCACAGAAAATGACTGTTATTCAGAAAATATCTCCAGTCAGGAAAATAACAGAAGAAACTTTACAAGCGTTTGAAGCCATCATTCTTTTCTGTTTCAAACAGGACACAGGTTGGACAGATGTTGTTATGAGACAATGTGTTCTTCTGAGACACTCTGTGCTTCAGAATTAAATTAAAGTTTTAACATTAAAAGGAGGTCTGCAATTCATAAGCTCTGGCTTATGAAAGGGAAGGATGGACCTTATCTCTGCCTGTGCTCTCGCGCTCACTTTTATTACGGAGGTAATTTGCATTTTAATTTGAAGCTTGAACCTTCGCTTAATAGAATTAAACAGAGAGACACGTTGACATGGTTTTCTGACCCCTTCAAGGCCCTGTGAGTTCAGAAGGGGCAGAAACACTCCAGTTGTAGCGAGGCATGGGGGGGAGGGGTGGGGGGGTTTGACCCCAGCTGAGATAAGCCCTCACAGGTAAACACTGGCTCCTCAAATGCAAATGAATGCCATCATTTTCAACAAACTCCCTGCAGTGCATTAACCTGCAAAATGGTGGTGTGATTGTGAAAACACAAATCAACGAGATCTTTCGATATAGCTCTCGGTGTAAAATAGTTCCCCCTTTGGTGTACATGATTGGAAGCGCTTGCACAGAAAAGCGAAACGGCATGTTGTCTTTTTTCTGGTTAATGCACGACAACATTGCAGTTTGTTTGCCATAATAACTCCCAGGCCTCTCTATCTGTGAAATTGGAAGTGGGGTTTGTCAAGACATTTGAATGCTTACAGCAGCTTTGAATTTACCATTCCAGTCAATATTAGGTTAGGCTACGGGGGAGAAAGAGCTCTGGAGGGTGAAGTGCTGCGAAGCATGAACAGCCTTGCTGTCGACCTAGGAGAAATAGAGGCAGACAGAATGAAGGTTGGCATTTTATAATTAGAGATGAGGGGCCGGAGCAGCAAACAACACATCTAAACTGGCACACGTCAATGTCTCGTACTGTAAGTAGTACAATAGCAGGAGTGAGATGTAGCATGAGATGCCTGCCTCAAGTAATAACAGCACAACCCCAGCAAAGTGGGTGACTTGTTCATTTAATTATATGATCGGTTTCACATGCTTTCAAGTACTTCAGTACTTTAAGTAAGAGAGTCTTTATTGTCTCTACTGCTGCTGTGTTGCATGTCGTTCTATTCACTCTGTTCCTCCATCCGTACCAGTGTGAGTCATCCAGCCACACACAAGCACGTCCAAAGACACATCTTCTTCCACAAGCTGTCAGCCTTGACCTTTAAAGGTGTTCTTATTAAAGGTATAATTGACGGTTAAAAAAAGACAACTACGGCAGAAATACAAGATACAAGATAACGTCATTGAAACTTAATTTGGCTCCGAGCTAAATGGGTAAGATCTCAATAGATCACGTCCATACTGAGCGCAGTCAACTGATCGTTCATAGGCGCTGCTAAGCAATGCAAGTATGTGGTGACATCCGCAGCCCACACACCTTAAAAAAGGTGGAGGTGGTGAATAAAAAGAGAGGGTTGTTGGTTCACATACGTTGGGACTCTATAGTGACACTGGGGACCCATATTAGTGTTGAAAATAGCTAAATGTCCCTTACTGATCAACTGACCTTTTTGTTATTATGATGGCGGCTACCTGGGTGTTCACAGCTTTTGCTAACTCATATTTCTGTACTTTTGACTTATCCAGCAGCTATGAGCATTTTTCCAGCAAAATGCATTGAGGTTCTTTGTACACATTGCAGTATATCACTGCAATATCTCTGCTCCTGCAAAATAATGAAAAGGGGTTTTTCTCCCCCCTTCACAGAGCCATGAGGTTCAATCTCCCGGCACTTCAAGGACAAAAGTGAACGTTATCATGGGGAACTTTATTGTGTGTGAATCATTTTGCAGAGAGCTTCATTTTTATTTTTATTTATTTTTTGCTTTTGGATGGATACAGACAAGTGTCTTTGCTACTAGCACATTATACAGTATGTTTCATGCGGTCTTATCTTGCCATTCTCCAGTAGTGATTGCCAATGTGTGCCTGAAGTCTTAAGGCTCACTAGAAGAGAAGGATTGGTCACAGAAGAGGTGTTGCAGTGGCAGTTGCACGGCTGGTAATCACTGGGGAATGCCACAATGCAACGCCTATCCATTCTGAATGAAGTACATTTGATCTTCACATTAGCCCATGAAATAAACTTTGCAATGTATTAAATAATATTGTTTCACACTCTTTGAACTATTTCGAAGTCTTGTCAGGCAACTTTGGTCATGTACATACAGTAAACTATTGAAGATGGACCAATACTCCAATTGGATGTGGAATCGTTTCTCAACATTTTCCAAATGATTTGCTTTAATGCATGTACCGAATCCCGATCCATGATACAATGAAATATTTAGTCGAAGGCGGGCGTTTAATGGAAGCATCACTAAGTTCTTGAGACCTCCACAATAAAGTGATGCAAACTGACAGTTCCCCCTCGTAAAGGTCACCCGTTTGCTCCACTAACTCCTAAGCATATGTTAACTGATCAGAGGTGACATGACAAGTAAATACGCCACTGTGACAAGTAAATACGCCACTGTGATTCTAATATGTATATATATATATATATAATAAATAGTTTAAAGCTTGAATAGATATATTAATGCTATTTTTCTTCTCACTGTAGGTGACGTTTTAACTTCAAACTTAAGCAATAAGCCTGTACATATTTACAGCACAGTCTAGGACAGTCCACCCCATTCACTTTACTTACAAGTCCTACTCCAAGCCACATTGTTATTTACGTATCAGTTTCCTGCACAGAGCTGGCCCTCAAAAGCAAAATCTCATTACTGTAAGAATATCCTTTGGAAAATACTTTGTATTTCTTTGTATGTGTGTGTGTGTGTGTGTGCAACAGTCTCCTATCTACATTCAAACCACGGTCAACCCAAATCACTCTGGGATGATGCCAACTCAAAAGTAATTAGGCTACCAAATCAAGTGAAAATAAGTACAAATGCATACAAATTAATGAACGCCCATCTCGGATGCATGCACAATAGATAAATAGAATTAAATGCAAAAATATTGTGCTATAATATATGGGGGGGGGAGTGGGATGTGGAAACCATAACAATTTGAGGAAATTAGGTTCAGGAGTTCACATTAAGGGCATTTGCGAGAGAGCACTGGTACTTTTTGCTTTCTTAAAGGGTACAGATTGTATTTTTTATAGGATATGATGGATAATGGAAAGGGTGCTAGGGTGGCTGACATGGATCAGGATTTGATCGTAGGCCTATGGTTGTAAAGCACGGAGGATAAGTTGTGCTTTAGAGAGTGTGTGTTTGTGTGTGTGTGTGTGTGTGTGTGTGTGTGTGTGTGTGTGTGTGTGTGTGTTTGTGTTTGTGTCTATGTGTGTGTGTGTGTGAAAGTTTTTTTTGGAGGGGTTAGATTCTAAGTATATTGTCAGATGCACACTATGGAGCAGAAGGGGGCGGTACTGCACCAGTAAGCTGGAGGCCAAGCTTCATAAAACTAAAAAGAGAAGAGCATAATTTCAGAGTGAGGAGTATAGTGGTGGTAGTGAAAGTGGAAAACATCTTTATAATGTACAGTCATGTTGGTACTGTAGGAAGATGTCAGACTAAAAACCAAGAGAATAAATGGTCATCGCTTGGTCCGAAAAATACGTCAGAAAGGTGTCCACCATACATTCTATAAAATAGGCCACCATCCTATAGTGGAAGATGCACAAATTGTAGGCAACCAGAACATGTTGAGTATCACTTCATTACAGAAAATACAGTATCAATAAAAATCAACTTCTTCAGTGACCAAGGAAGGCCAAACACCATTACTTTTAATTGGCATGTCTTTTTTTTAAAGACTGAACATCAAAGAACCCAGCACATGCAGCTGGAAGACACTTGACAAGACTCAACTATTTTAATGGTACGCAAAACTTTTTCTTTACACACCAGCTTAAACTCTTTTTCTTTGCTATGTGTAGTGTGTTGGTGCATGCCTTCCATGTGTCTACAGTAGTTAGAAGTGGTTAGCTCTCACCTTACTTTAATTGCTTAGTGGTCTGATCCTAAACAAACAATTTAGTTTAATTGCAACCTTGGCGCAAACACTTGTTGTATGCGGAAGGCCCCTCAACACTTAATGCTAATAGGCATGATTCAAGCTGTTATTGACATGTGCTGTTACAAGTAGTATTTGTATTGATAAGTTGATTGACAGAAAATGCAGGCTATTATCAACAACTGTGATCTTGTGTCAGTCATGTATTCATTCATTTAGTCATTTAAGCACAATTCCAGACTCTGCAGTGGAGTGAATGTTTCAGAACCCTCAGGTTTTGGGAACTTGCCATATTCTTTTCACATTTTGTGGACGTAAAGATGAAGACCAATCGATTGAGGAGATCATTTAGTTTTTTTGAGAAAAGCTGGCATCAGTTGTTGGATTCATCAACTGAGCATGCTCCAACCTCGATCTAGAAGTAGCACAATGCACATGCTCACAATGTTCCTATAGTGTGTGACGTAACACGTATATTGCCACTAACTGGCCTGGCTTGATAACATAAGAGGTTACATTTTCAATGTTTTTCTTATGATAGTCGTGTGTATGGAGAGATATTTCAAAAACTCTGTCATGTGTTCTGGAATATTCCTGCAAACGGACGGGGGAAAAAAGCATTTTTATTAAATGTCCATGTATGAGTAGACATGGTCTTGGAGTGTAAGCTCTTGTTCTGTTGGGTGATACAGTATAATAGACCGTGGATGAAAGTGATTATGTTGTACCAGTTTTGTTACAGATCTGCTATGTTTGATAACTGATTGTTTCATTAAAAAGAAGAGGAGGGAGAATGAGAACATTCCATATCATTCATTGCACCAACGAGATCTCGCCAGCATACACTATATTTCATGTTTAAACAAGCTCCCGCTACACCCATATAGCAATGCTGTTTTAGAAGAATTGCCAGAACAGACATAATAATAATAACAAGCTAGATAATAATAAAAGAAAAATGCTTTTCTCTGTTTTTCTGTTATTTTGCAGTGAAGCACTGTCATTCGAGCACATCATTCAGGCAAAACATCTATATTTACTCTGATTTTTTAAAGCATTATATGCACATTATTGAGATCAAAGCCTCCACTACATCCTGCTCTTAAAATAAGACTTTTTTTTCAAATCCAGAATTCATACATCTGAGCAGATGGTAGTTTCAAGTTATTCACTTTGAAGCTGCATCTATATATGCAGTGGGCCTCTCCTTTACTGTGCCGGGGAGCTGCGGGTAAAAACTATCTCTACGCTCCGAACATACTGACATGATTTCAAATAGCCCTTCTGTCTTGCTGCTAGCCCACCTCACCACTTGCACTTTAGAATGTGAATGTGGTTTGTGTTTGTTTTGTTGACGGGGGGTGCGGGGGGGTGCATTCACTCCAGAGAATGATCTGAAGTAAAGTAAGAGTGAGTGAGACGGGCCCAGTCCTGGGGCCTCATTTATAAACGTTGCGTACGCCCAGAAGAGGGCGCACGCCAATTTCTAAGCAAATATTGGGATTTATAAAAACCAAACTTGACGGGAGATGTGCGGTCCTCCACGCAAACTCTGACCCATGCGTACGCACAGAAAGTGGAGAAAGGAGAAACGGCGACTCCGTCGGCACATGTATGAAGTGCGAGAACGAATGTGTTTGTGTAAAATGTATCCAGATAGGCCTATTATAAGCCATGTAGGTCTATCATATATTGGGAGTTCCTTTGCAAAACGGATGAAGCCATTCTTACAACTAATGAACAAATGCCTCCACGGATTTTTCCATGGAGTGATACCAACAAAAACAAAACGAATTAGGATCTTAAATAGCCTACAAACGGAGACATATGAGTGCAAATAAAAACAAAATAGCAACGTTCGAATAAGCTCTGCAGTTATTAAAGAATAACCTATCTGCATGTTGTGGAATTAATTCTGATAATATTGAGGTGGAATACAGCCTATTACTTTTACACTGACGCTGTTCTCGATGCCTCAGTCAGGCAGACAGGAGTGCACCTTTTCATACACTAATGATAAGCCTACTGTACATCACATAGGCTACTGTGATTTTTTTCACGGCTTTTAGTCCATTTTATCTATGTGTTTTTCTTTGTGTTTAAGCACGTCGCAATTGTGTTTTGAAAGGGACTGTGAAGTTTATTATTAACCCTCCGCCGCCCGTCACTGCCCCGGGATGAATTCTCCGAATCTGTATCTCATGGGGGGTCTCAGTGCCCCCCGCTCGTGGCACAAACACTGTTGTGTGAGGATATGCACTTGTTTGCGTCCACTTTTATGTCGGATCACTTCTTTTTATTTCGGCCACAGCGTTCACAGAGATCGCCACAGGCTGCACTCTATCGCCTTTACGCTCACACTGCCACCAAACTATATTTTCCCTGTTCGCCACTTCTCCAACGGGTACTTCGGGGTGACCGCAGTGATCCACACCGTGTGGAGTTTATTTTTCCATTTCCCTTTCAGTCGGCGATTGCCACTACCGCCTTCATGCACTCAGTAAATGATATTAATTCGGGCGTGTCGATGACTATGTATGGGTAAATATGGGCGGTACGTGAAGCCCGCAAAGGCTGCGCCACATTTAGAGTAGATTGTGATTTATAAAGGGAAACAGGCGTAGGACGTGAGTGCGCACTGTTTTATAAATCCGAATATTTTTGTTCGCACGTACATCCTACATTTCTTCCGTACGCCAGCTTCCACGTGAATCCCACGCAAAGCTTTATAAATGAGGCCCCTGATCTATAATTGGGATCTGTTCTTGTACGTGGAGAGTTTTGAACGCCTATCCTCCAAAATGATTTCTGGTCCTAAAGGAAACGGAGCGCATTGGACATGTATTATTATTTTTTTTTCAGATTTCAAAAATGGTAAATGAAATGCATTTTAGGTAGAACTTTTCTCCTCACACTCAAAGCACTTTACAATTTACGTCAATTCATTCCCCCCCATTCACACTTACAGTATAAACTGGTGGCAGCAGGTTACCACTTAGGAACAATTTAGGGTACAGTGTCCTGCCCAGGGACACTTAAGACATGTTTTCACTGCCTTGTCTTGAAGCCCAATTACGATTTTTCTTCTACCTTTATCTACCTTTAAAAGTAAACCATATTGGATATTGGACAGGTCCAAAAGAATTTCACTGCGCGTTACCCTGCAATTTGTATGTGACCAATATATAAACTTAACTTGCTAAAGACACATGCATCGTACAAATCCGATCTGTGCCAGATGAGATACAAACCTTGGGCCACTTGAGCCTTGTAGTCTAAATGTGTCCTTTGTGTCCGAATGGTTTGGATACCGCCAACCCTGCAATCATGGGACGACAGCTCTACCGTCCCTCTCAATATAAGACAGCATTGTTGTTCAAAAATATTAATACCGCAATGCAGAATCTCTCCTAGTAATTCAACACACTCTTATTTTTATGGACTCAGATATTCAAGGGGTCTATTGCATACATACCGTTGTGAAAACACAAAGCCCACTTATTGTCCCAGAACAACATTAATGCTCAGGATTCCTTTGTTTTTGTACAGTGGAGCCCTCCGTCCTGTACTCCCCATTGATTGGCCCATTATTTGGAGGGGGGGTCGAGGGGGGGGGGGGGGAGACCGTGCATAGAGCAAGCCTGTGGTGCTAATGGCATGCTCTCTCATTCATACAGACACTGAGCAATGGTTAACCATTACAACACACCGCTCCTCGGCATAGTCTGCCAGGGCAGCCACTGATTCGGCATCCATCCTCCCCACAGTAGACCCCTAATTGTATTTTCGAGGGGGAAAATGATAGGGCTTGTTAACGCTTTTTTTTGGTAGGAATAAGCGAATGTCAGGTGTAATCTGTTTTGAAAACCAAGTAGTGGTTGTGATAAATATCTCAATATGTATAGTCACCATCACATATAAATCTCAGGGGTTGAACGGATCTGATGGAAGAACGCTTTGTAATGTATGTCATTGTCGCGGCTAAAAATCAAGGAGGACATTTATCACCTCAGAGAGAGCTGTAAAAGTTGGGATCCCTCTGAGGTCCTTCTTACTCTCTAATCTGTTTGGATTTACAGAGATCCCAGGGCTTTGACTAGGCATACGCAGAGGAGCGAGAGAGGTACAGAGAGAGAACAAGAAAAGGAGGAGACAAATAAATGATGATAGGATGATAAGGGAGAATCGTTATTGAGGTAAAGCAGAAAGGGTAGGAGGGAAAGAGACCATTATATAAAGAATAACTGTTAATAACTGGATAAACAAACACTGTTTCTCCTGTCCAACACAGACAAACCTTAGACGTAGACACTAGACAGTTTTAAGATACATCCGCGGCAGGCTGAGTTTAATATGAAAGTATGATTGATTTTGAGACATTGAAACTGGTTTGGAAACTAATAATTGACCTCAAATAGGCCTTTACCATTGCTGTACTACAACTGCTCTCTTTTATTCATCTGCCAAGATATACAGTATGGTGATATGATATGTTAAGGAAAATGCATTTTTTATAAATATATTTATACAATATATAAAAAAATATCAGTGTTTTGGTGTTATTGATTTGACATACATATTTTCTGGATACATTTGTTATTAATTTAGCCTGTAAAAAAACTCAAAAATATTAAAAACTTCCTCCGTTTTACTGAGCCGAAGGTGCAGTTATTAACAGTAGAAAAACCAAAGATATGTATCTACCTGTATAAGACAAATAAAGGCAGTGAGACCCCACTCACATTTGAGAAGCTGGACCAAGAACTTTTGGTTTGTTGTCGATAAAAGTTAGTTGAACGATTGTCAATAATCCAAACAGGCGCCATTACATTTCGTATTAATTATCCGACAAAACCTTCAATTTAGATTTTACTAAATGGTATTTGTGGAGAGCATGTGTACAAAATAAGGCCAAGACACATTTAATTATTGTTCATCCCATCTGTAGTGTGTGCAGTATTCTGGTAATATATGTGAGTAACACACAGACAGAACAACCCATTGAGCTGCTTCCCAGATGTACTGTATAGTGCGAGGGAAGCTCTTCCCTTTGTCCATATGCCCATTTGCTATTGCACTGTATAAACTCTAGAGTGGCCAGTGACGGCAATGGAAAAGGCTGTCAGAAGATATAGGCACGCACCCTCTCCCGCAACACTATTTATAGCTGCACGCGTGCAAATGTCAATAATTTATGCTGACACTCAGTAAACACTGCTGTCACATTAATAATTGTGTTGCTAAAATAGTTACAGAAACAGCATACGGAGCAGATGTAGGCTGGCGGTGAATGGAAAGGGCTTCTCCATGCTTTTCATGAGTGTAAATCATTCAGTCTTGTTATGATCAATGTAAGGCAGGGACCCATGGAAAGCGGCCTCAAAAAAAAACTGTTGCAGATGAGTAAACATGAAACGCCGGGTGAATTGTTATCATAATATATCATTAAAGCTACAGTGCGTAACTTTTCATACGAATGAATGTCGGTTACGTTCAAGCCATTGGCAAACGAGTTGACACAAAGTTGATTTAGCCCACAAAAAATACAGAAGGTATTAAATCCATGCGCGAGCACCAAAGGCTTACCTCATGTAGATGCGCTGACTGTGTGACATAAGTTACTCACTATAGCTTTAATTGCACGTACTGAATCTGCTGAAAACTATGATGTGTGTCAATGACACATTATAATTTTTGCTTCCATAGCATAAACCCAACCAATCTTCTCCATATCCTCTCAGGTCTCTGCGTGTCCAGTTTTTCAATGGGTACATGAAGAAAAGCAATGTATCCTGCACTAATTGAAGGGCTTTTAATCTGGATGGTCTCACAGTGTGTGTGTGTGTGTGTGTGTGTGTGTGTGTGTGTGTGTGTGTGTGTGTGTGTGTGTGTGTGTGTGTGTGTGTGTGTGTGTGTGTGTGTGTGTGTGTGTGTGTGTGTGTGTGTGTTGTGTGTGTGTGTGTGTGTGAGATGAGGGCTAGTGAATTCATCTGCGTAGCTGTCCACTTCTCTTTGTCTAGCGTGTCCTGTCTTTAAACCTGCCTCCTCAATCAATATTTATGCCAGACAGAAATATGGACCCAGGTCCCGAGGTTCTGAACTACTTACAGTCAAATGACTGTGAAAGCTACCCATGGATCACATCGCAGATGAATGCCCTAATCCTCTGTTAGTGACACTAATATAATGAAATATAATGCAGCCTCTCATGTCTGTGTTGCTTGCAAATATATATTCTCATTTATTGTTGAAAACCTTTTGCATATTCAAAACATAACACAACAGATACACTGTTCTTAATGAAACCTTGTTAAAGCCTTAGGCCAACAATTCAAATTCTAAATCTTAAATCTACATAAAATTAGAAGCTACCACCCGTAGACACATGACCCCATGTAATTCAGAAACCCTGCAATGAAGAAAACAAAGTATTGGGCTAAACAAGCGAGCGAGCTAGCTAGCTTCTTAAATCATGTCTACATTGCCTATAGCGAGAGGCCAGTCAGAAGCCACTGTAACGCTGGGAGATTGGCAAGGATGGCATGGTCCACTTAAGGGATGTCTGAAATCGTTGGGAAATATATAGTTACCTGCAAGGAAGATATATTAATGTTTTGCTGATTTTGGGGACAGTTTGCTTTTCTCAGTCGGAGACACTATCTGTCGCTGTCTGGCCAAACACAATTCTAAAAATCAATACAGGGAGAGACACTGCAAATGGATGCTTCTGTTTGACAGTCCAATTCCCCTTTATCACCAGAGAAAGGCACAGGCCTGCCTCTTAACAAGTCACTTGAACAACGTGGCCTCAAGAGATTTCAAATTTCCAGGATCTGAAGAAATGTCTGCGGCGAAGAAAATGACGAGGACAAAAATGGGCACAGTCACAGTTACTTTGTTTTATTGTCATTGTCTGCTCATGTTTCCACTCCAAGATTACAGCACCATACGTAGTAAGGGCATTGAGATTTAGAACGTGGTCATGGTTCCCTCAAATCAGGCTCTCTTTCCATGAGTCTCTCTGTAGGACATATAGCATATGGATGGGGATGTCTGTGAATTCAAATTAGTATGAGTGAGTGGACGTCTCTGTAGATGTTCCGTCCGACAATCGCAACTCTCTCGGCGAAATCTTCAAAAAACCTTAAAGGCAATCGCATGGCAAATATTAAGTTTGCCAACCGGGAAATTTCGTCTGGGGCTACGCTTGTGTGTGGTAATCTCCCAGACTTTCAAGTGCAATCACTCTCCAGCGGAAAGTCTCTGCTATTCATTTGACACGGGGTGTTACACTGGACCGGCGGCTAATTATGTTGGCCCAGTGATTAACATTTAAAGGGGAACACTATATATTCAACAGGGCCGGAGCAATGGTTGCATCACATTTGAGCATCAGGGGTTGTTGCCAAGCTATTTTTCCTGTTATGTGGTTTATCTGTGTGTGTTTGTTTGTGGGAAAATCTTGTGTGTACATGTTTTGACAGTGATTTGTATTCAGGTCATTTTTTAACTTCATGCAGCAAAGCACAGCAAGCAATGTATACTTATCTAAAAAGAAAAAAGGCTTATCTGTACAGCCGTGGCATTTCCATTTCTTAAACTTTTAGCTCTTGAACACAGACGAAAATGCATAACGTCAAGCCATGTAAAGTGCCTTCTGTAGGAAGGTAAGTCTATGTGGCAAAATTGATGGGTTTATCAGGAAAGGTTTGAATCATTGCAAGGAGCCAATCTTCTTGAATTAGACCAGTTATATAGATATCAATCGATAGTAAAGTCCATATCAAGTTCTACTTTTTCACAATAAGTGTCCTGATAAGTTAAGTAAGCATGATGTTGATGCAAACTTTTGAGCTGTATAACCATAGGCTCTAAAGGGTTGGAAACTGAATCTATCAAACCCTTTGTGACTAGTTTAAGTCAATGTGAGGAACCTTCAGTTGTGTGTTGATTGTACCGCCCCCTTTAGTCACAAGCGGTAGTGTTTTTTACAACACCTGCGCGTGCTGTCCTAAAGATCTTTGCTAGCGCTTGCCGGCAACGCATGCAATTGTTTAGAAAGCGAGTGTGAAAGAGACCGCAAGATGCATTGAAATGATGAGGTTATGTATTTATATGTGACTTGTCAGATTAATAATGGTTATACGACGGTGAAGTTAACTTTAATATAGTCATTTTGTAAAAGTTTCCAGGGAGATCGGACGCTTACAAAGGCATTAATAGAAACTACAATACATATAAAAATAGCCGTATGTTTTGCTGATGGTCTTGTTTGCTGTGACAGGTCATTTATAATCAGCAGAGGAAAATTGACACTGTTTATTAAACATCTTCAAAGTTCCTCATAGTCTCTTTAACCTCACACTATATTTGTGTTAAGATCTCATACAGGGGTTTCCAGTGTATTATTTGCCACCTTATTCTAATGATTGAAATTAAATGATGGATGCACACAGAACAACAGAACAGGCAGGACACCTCAGTGGTTATATAGAGCTATTATAATGAGCATTGCCAAGATACAGAACAGTGAGACAATACATGACATAATGGCAACAGTTTACAGAGTAAATAACTGTATATCTGCAATTTGCAAAACTAGTAATTATTCAGTGCAATACAAATATACTGGGGTTTCGCGAAAGGCAGCAGATCAGCATCACATTTTTAGGCAGACTCATGTAGAGTAAGTGGGACTGGACAAGACAGCATACAATTAAAAGCACAAATTACAGGTCTCAGCTTGGTTTTATGTGTAGCTATCGCGCTGAAAAACATCGTAACTAGAGGTCCATTGTTTTCTAGAGTTATAATGACGTTCACAGTTTTAAGAAAGGACCTGTAAATGCTCATTTGCATTATCTTTGTTCCCACATGCTGCAAGAGAATAATTCAGTCTCAATTGCTTTGCTTTACCACACGTTCTTTTTTTAACACAAAAAAATGTAGTATTCATCTTCATTGTAATGTTCTTTTGCTATTTGCCAAGAGGTTCCATAAATGGATGAGATACATCGAGGTAGAGGTGGGCGATAAATTGGCAAAAAAAAAAAACACTTCAACATTTTTATCTATGGCAAGATCAGGATCTCAAAGTTTTTCATATTGGTTTATTTACAGAATATGGTAAATGCTGGGCCCACAGTTTTGTTTACAAAAAGATGGTAGGGTCATGTTTGGTTCCAGGTTCCTCAAAATGATGTTGTTTTCATTTATGAATTATTCAATTCTAAGAATCGCATGTATAGTTAATGTGTCTTTTAAACTAACCGCAGGTCCTGAAAAAGTAAACACATTCCACTCAACATATGCATAGTGCACCTCAGAATATAGCCCCTAAAAGAAAACGGACCACTTACTGCATTTGTTACCTCTCTACTGCGCTTGCTTGTCTTTTCATATGGAGTTTCTTTTTGAGTGGCTTGTGTTAGCGATGTTTGCTGTCTGGTGGTTGTTGGGTGGATTAGCATAGAACTGCAACAACTAGACAGTGCGCAATACTAACAATCTCTACGGAAGGACGGATTTTTAAACACACATTCTAATCATTCAAGGTCTAATAGCGTCCTGTCGCACACCCTTACGTTGAGGATACACGCATTGAGAGACTCAAGTATCAAAATGATCCTATAAAAACTCAGCTCTGCAGAAGCCATAACATCAAGGACTGTCTGCGCAGTAGTTTCAAGGCAGCTCAGTGATGCATGAAATAATGTCCTGTGGCATGTTGCTAAGACCCATCCCCTATGGGAACAAGCACTGAAATAGCCACCAAGCTCCAGTTTTTAACCCCCCGCACCCTCCCCCTTCAGCTTGAATGACTGCCATTTTCTGTGATTCGTCATCGCATGCCATCATACAATGTCTCTTTCTTGCCATCCCTTTTTATGTTTGTCATCTATACAATACTTTTTCATACTATAGTAGCTCCTGTCTGTGTAGCATTCAGCCCTATTCCCCTTGGTGACTGTTCTCCTCGTGCTACTCTGATCCCTCATGCTGGCTGTCTTTAATTGCCGATGTTTGAGCTTGTTGGAAGGTTGCGGTCACTAATGAATTCTGGGCCATTAAGTTTAGCAGACTGTCAGGAGGTGACAGCTGCTGTTGTTTCTAGGCAGGCGCAAACATTCATATTACACATTGTATAGAAATGTTTGCTCTCAACTGATACATTTTGACCTTTGAGTTCTGGCTAATTACATACTGCTTGAAGAAGTCTGCAGTATAACAAATACTCTTAACTATGAAATCTATGCCCAATAGTTTAATATTAAACACAACACAAGCTCAAATTGTCACTGCTCTGCCTGATCAGTGAGGGACAAAGAATGGCTCGTTTTACTATGTGATGTTCCACACTTTATTCAGTTGAGACAGTGTATGCCAATATGATTGAAAAGAGTCATAGTTTCACAATCATTAAATTAACATTTCACTGCCACATACAGTAGGTTGTCATGCCATTTGCTTACTATCTACTAGGGCCTCTCCATTATCCAAGTCCTTGATTCGATCAATTTTAAGATCATGATTCGATCTGATTTGATTACTTTTTGATTCTTTGACTTTTATTAATGTTTTATTACATATGGCTATGCCTTTAGTACTAGTCTAGTCTAGAGTAATTGCTTACAGTATATGCCATGATAATTCATTTAAAGAAGTAGGTTATCCAAAGATGGTTTAAATGGTGTCATAAGTGATATAATCTCCATTATTCATTGTTTGCAATGTACCACATAAGGCCTTTATTTAAATGATGTATCTACAATATATATGCAACAATAACTTGTTTCACCGGTCAATTGGAAATACAATAAAAAGGAGAAGTCCTAGAGGGCAGCTGCCATCTCTTTAGTTTTCATATCTCATACCGTAGCTAGACCAGATGAGCCCTGGGCAGCAGTTAAGTTGTTAACTATAGTTTAGCCTGGGAGGAACAATGCAGTTTGAACTCTACACCAACAATTGTCACGTTAGGAGATTGAGTATGTTTAAACAAATGTAAACCCAACTGACATCATTTCAAAACAGTCCTGTCTGTGCTTGGCTTCATTACATCGGTGCGTTTGCATGATGCTACCTATACGGTACTGGATGGGGGTCACTGTTTGAATTCCTCTCTTCAAGCTAGTGAGACAGTTAGGCACACCAATGAGGAGCCTTGTCTGCTAAAGGATAGAAGGGCTCCTATCCATATTAAACACAGCCCTGAAGAACACTGTGTTAATGTCAGGTGTTCCCTACGGTGCAACACTGTCTGGAGCATCTGGCTCATCTCAGGGAAGAGGGGACAGTTTTTTTTTAAACATGCAGTGGGGGCACAATGTTGCAAATTAAAAGGAAGAACATTTGCCTATTTACCTCAGGTATGAGAGGTACAGGGCAGGGGTGTGCACAGATTATCTAAGAGGCAGAGGGGGAAATATTAAGGCCCACCCCCCTCGATGTAAACAAACCTCCTTGGTCTGGTCATTCATTTTGGATAAATTAGGTGACACACACAGTTGCTCAAATGTCACTCTGATGTGACATTAATAGAGTACAAAGCAATCTCCAGAGAACGTTTGTTTATGTTTAAAACACAAAACTTTTGTTAGCATGCACACACGACGGGCAGGTAGCGGATGGTGAGTATATTTTAGCGTATTTTTACCAAAAGTCTTCTAGATTACAATCGCTTTGTTTGCCTTTAAGGGCAACAAAGGCTGGATAGGGGTTCATGTATTACTAAGGTTTCCTTTTGGTATGGATGTTGTTATACTTCTTTACCATAAGGTCAAACCATATAGGCACATGAGCAGCTCAAATGTCCCTTTTGAGACCTTAGGGCAAGTGATGTGAAGTCCCATCAGCCGACAGGTTCAACACACTGGTTTGAATAAAGATTTTTTTATTTTTAAGTGCACTTAGGCACTGTGCACGCCGCTGGTACAGGGAGTAGCACTCGTTCTTGGACACCGGTATGCATTATGGATGAGTAGCAGAAAGTAGAAAGCAGAGCAGATCTTGTCTTGTTGATGCTTTTCACAGGAAATGTGATTCAATTAGTTTGGTCTCAAATTGAAGGCTATTGGTTATCACAGTGAAAACATATTAAAAAAAATATATTGAAGAAATGCATAGTTAGGAGGTGGACACAAATATAGAAGGATGGAGGTTCAATTTAAAATGGCTTTCCGAGATTGAAATATTCTTAGGCCTGTGTAACCTCTGATTAATAAATTAGAAGGTGGTGTATTAATGCCATGGCTGTTGAAGGATGAGGACTGCTGTCGTCTTATGGAAGAAAACACAGAAATATCCTGACTTGATTGTCCTACGCTGACGATTAATCAACTGTCAACGATTAATCAACTGATAAGGGCCATGGCAAAATGACACTGACATGATGAAATTGCTCAACATTTTTTATCAGAAAGGTTTTTAAAAGAATCTTTTTTTTTTTTCACCCCCACCCCATTGATTACAGCCACAGTCAACAATCCCCGGCTTGGAGACAAAACAAAGCGATTCTTAATTTCCAGCAGTTACAAATGCCAGAACCCTAGGCACATGGAGGAGGCAGATAAAGTTGTTATTGGCAAATGTCCTTGGTTCCGTGCAGAGTGAGCGCTCAGTAATCCTACTGTGTTATTAGTCTCCCAGGACTCCGGGACTATCACAGGCTGGGCCCATGTAGATAACACCGGCTCCATTCCCCCTCACATCTACTCATAGCCAAATTGACTGCAATTATCAGGACTAGGGAGCCCTATTATTGCCCTCTTTTATTTACCCGACAGACTCTACACACAAGCTCCAAAAGTTTGTAATGTGTGGTGGAGATGTTGGACATTTCCTAACATGTCTTAATTCCCCACTAAATCCTGAGGACGAACATTATTGATCCCATCTCCCTCGCCCCTAAGCCTTAATTGACCGTGAAGCAATCAGGTATTGTATGGTTTGCATTTTCAATTCCCTGTCGAGCAATCAAGAAAGTTACTGGGATGAACTTGAGGTTAATTCACACATCTCTCTGTTGTGTTTAACACGCCATAACAATCTGGTGTAGACTAAATGTTTTGCTGACCATTTTGGAAACAATATGATTATTCAAAAATATGCAATAAAACCGTTGCAAGTAAAAAGCCAAAACCTTACCAATACACCTGTTCAACCTTAACTGTTAACTGATAGTATAAAATAGTTCAAAGTCTTCTAAGGTAAACGATGGACCATTACAGTCCCTACTTCCATGCATGCATTTACTACAATGTTTATTTGCTGATTCACTTTACTGCTTTAAAAACAAACAATCAAGAGCCAGTGGCCTCAGTGTCAGCAGTAGACAGGAGTGTATGAAAACTAGAGTATGCACCTGAAACAGGCAAGCTGCCATCTGACGGGGGTAAACAGTTGAGACCATGCCCCTCTCTTTCAAAGAGATGTCACCTGTGGTCACCTGTGCTACATGTGAGCCCTGTAACTTTGCTCTTGCTCAAAATATGAAAATATGAAGGATAGCCCGTCAGTAATCCGAAGAAGAGGAGGGAACCAACAAGGGAAAACAAATCCAAACATCTAATTTCTAGCATGGCGTATGTGGAAGCAGTTTCCGTCTAATTTGTATTCTGAATTCCCAGAGGCTTTTTTTTCCATTCATCCAAGCATTGAAGCTGAAAGGCTCAATAAAAATCAGGCTTATCCATATGGGTAAACACTGGAAAATATTTGTTGTGATAGCTCAAAGGTTGGACCCAAAAGCAGAACAGACTCCAGGTAGTCAGTAAAGAATAATGTTTATTTATGGCTGGCTGGGCACAGGACGGCAGATTGGCATGGCGAGCTGAGGCAAGTGGACATCCGGAAACCCGCAGGCAGGCGGGCAGGAAAAGCGAACAGCGAAGGCAACGCTCTGGTACGTAGTATACTCTGGCGCTGAACGACTGGAGTCCACAGGCTTAAATAGAGAGGTCTTAATTAAGCCAACGACCCACACCTGGGGCAGTCTGCCCAGGAGTGCCGCCACGCCCACACGCCAACAAGGAGGTAGCCACATGAAACAAAATAATCAGAGACAGACAAGGGAAAACATATAGAGGAGAAGGAGGAGAGACTGCCGAGCCGTGAGTCATGACAATATTTTGTTTGAAGAAATGGTAAATGTCCATGTCCTAAGGGGCATATCACATATCACACTGCAAAAAGTAAGTGATATTAAGTAAGTTTCACTTAATTAGCTAAAAGGATCACTATGAAGTCGTACTGACTTGCACTAACAGCAGTGGTCAGGCATCTATTACTGTACATCAATGAAAAAAAACAACATGTATTATATATATGAGCCCTATCATGAAATAGTGACTGTTCACATCTTGCATTCAAGTGCACGACAAAAGCACAGAACTATCATTTGTAATGCTGGAACAGCTCCAGAGTGCTGTCCCCCTTTCCTAGGAGCAGGGTGACCGTGGGGTGCAATCATTGTCTAAGCCGCCCAGCTGAAAAATGGGCACTTAATCCTTCCACTCTGAATTCTGGCCAAAAAAGCAGTCAAAACTCTGACATTTTATATGCATAAAAAGGGTTATCTCTGTAATAGGATATTCATCAAAGGCATCGCTGAGTGGGGATAGGTTTTAATGAAACGGCATGCTTTCATACATTATTGAACATGGACCCTCCTGAAAACCGTGTGCCTGAAGTTTGCCGTGGGCAGTGTTATTCCAGCTGACCTTTAGAAAATGATATCTGATTACTCTATATGGGGAAAAAAAACATATTGGAAACTGTGTATAGGTCTAATCTGCTGCTCACATTTCAACTCACTCCATTTTCATGGAAATATGAAATACCCTGTTTGTTTTAGGCCAAATATGAAAATAAGTCTAATAAACACATATTCAACTGACCTTTAAGAGTGGATGTCCCACTCACTGTAGCATATGCAGCAGTGTGTATCTATGTTTGTTTAGTTTCTGCATTTAGATCACATGTATTGATAGGCTTTTGATAAGATGAGGTTTCAATTGGCGAGTAAAAGCATGTATATTTATACAGCACATTTTTAGACACAAGGCATTTCACAGCGATTAACCGGGGGCATACAAATGCATTACAAAAGAAAACATAAGCTAATGATGAGATAACAGGATTCAAATACTGGAGATATCCTATTGATCTGTCTCATGAGCTCTACAATACCATTGTTCTGAATGAGGGATTGCACCAAACTTTGTTTTAAAAGTATTCATTCAAGTGGGTATCTAAAAACTTGCTATCTTGCTGATACAACATGTGAACAGACTTGCAGTAACTGTTGCAATATTCATGCAATTAAACACAACATGGGGAGGACAGAGTTGAGAAGAGATTAAGGCTGATATGCATCAGCAACATCAGCCATCTCCAACAACAAACAACCAACAATCTCCATAAAGGAGGTACAGTACAACATGCCACATCTACATTGTGTATTTTTAATAAAAACTAAATACTCAGCCATCGCCAAACTAAATGCTTTGTCATTGCCGTGGGCATACAGGGTCTGTTAATCGCCCAGTATGAGTATAAATTGGACCATTCTAATATCTAAGAGATTCTCCCCATAGGTGTAATTAGATCTGCAGCTGCCAAAGCATCCCCTATAGAGACTGCCATGGGTAACTTCTCTTCCCAGTGGATGTCGGTAGAAAGATAATTGGTCTAATGTTCATGCCCAGTGTTGTGAGCTAATTAAAGCTAGGGGCATTGGCTATCAGATCCCCCAAACTTCATACCGTAGCAGATGTCCACTGGTAGTGACTATTTTTTAAATTGTGTTTTAATTTTATTTACAAAGTATGAATCACTTGTTTGAGATGATTGCAACAGATGTGAATTCAATTGTGCACTTTTCTACTTCTTATTTACATAGTGGTTGATTTTTTTTTAGGTGGAATCATGCATTATACCATGGAAAAACAATATAATATTGTCAGGTGCTGGTGTTCTTTGATTCACATTAAGTCATTGTTATTTTGATTTTCAACCAGCCAGACATTTTAAATTGGATACCCTACATGTGATAACAACTCATGTTCTACACTTCCATTCTGATGGTTGGGTAGTGGATGGGGTGCGGACATTACAATATGCATCAGAGGTACAGCTGCTTTACAGGTATGTAGATAGCATTGCAGATCAATGACAAAACAAAACTCTCAAGATATTGAACTAATTAGGCTAATTATATACAGAATACATGAAAGAATCATAAGCCACACAAAGCTAAACTCACCTGTGTTCCAACAACATGCAGTCCATGATCCAAGAATACTGAAAGACACACTGTTGCCAAAACAGAAAATACACTGTGGGATGTACGACCTACCGATTAAAGGGATAGTTCAGTATTTTTCTCCATATATTAATGCTAACCTAAAACCTAAATATCCGTTCAATTAAAGCTGGTCAAAGTTAACATGAGCTGACCATAGGGGAGGGACCAAAGAGAACAAGTGGAGCGGTTGAAGTATTTGGATTCGAATCGCTATCCCAACTGCCATTTTCTCCCCAAATCCTCCACCCCAGCTTTAAAAGACACAATACAATAAAAATAAATGGCTGTCTGGCGGAAAACTAAAGCGATGGAAAAAAAATCTCAGTTTAGCGTTCAATTTAAGGTATATTTAGCTTTTAGTTTAGCATATAGGGGAGAATGGGGGAATCTGAGGCATCGGGTAATGTGAGCCACCCCCTGTATCTAGGCAACGGAAAACATTTGTGGTCATGTGAGATATATGTTTTCAAGCCCCTCTCATTTCCCCATGGCCCTGAAAGAGAGGACCTCGTGGTGCTGTGGTAAGCATGTTTTTTTCACCAAAATAGGTATTTTGCATGTAAAAGTAAATTTCCTTGCTGTCAACTTAAACAACTGTTGTGCCAAAGCAAAATTATTCACATAGAAAAACTTCTATAATACGTGTTGATGAACTACCAATATATGAAACCATGTGATGCTGATAATTGAAGATTAGACTGAAATGCTAAGAGAGGTAGTTTTTTCTGAAATTGTGGTGGTGGGGGAAAGTGAGCCAAATGCTGTGGGGGAAAGTGAGCCACTGTCTCACTTTCCCCCACCATGAGGCACAAGTTAAGTTTCGTCTTAAACATTTTAATGTAATATTACATAACATATGTTTTATTTTAATGTCATATACATTGTAGAAAAGCCATCATGCCAAGGAAATACACCAGGAAGACGACCTGCGGCAACCACACGGAAAGAGCACCTTCTCATCTTTCCCTGTAACCTTCAGGGCTGGAATGTAGAGTAGGCCTAGTTGTAGAGTATGACAGGCTGATGTTATAATCCAGTTGGGTCTTCTCCTGTGTTCTGAGTCCCAGGCTGTTCTCGCTGGTTCTGATTTTCCTATGCTTTGACCCCCAGACACTAGCTGGCTCTAAGGGTCCTGTGTTCTGACCCCCAGACTGTGTTCTAATCTAACCGGTTCTATATTTAATTTTAATCTTATTAAAACCTTTTTAATTATAATATGTTGTATTTGATTTTGTTCAGAGTTACTTTCAAGTGTTTAGAAAATGTACTTTGCTTAATTGACCAAACCCCATCATTCTTTTAATTAGTTCTGGAATGTGTGGCTAGCTTTCAGGATTCTTACTGTTACAATATGTGTTGTTATGGTAGTTCCAGAGTGGAGAAAGTAAGTGGATCAGTTTACCCCACAGCTGGGGTAAAGTGAGCCACATGACAACTTTTTTTAAAACAATCATATTTTGACTGCCCTTTGTCTTGAAAAAATTCTGCTAATGCCCATTTCTAGGAAACATCCTGAATTAATGGGAAATGTGTACATTTAAGTGATAAATCATTTTAGCTCCCTTAGAGGGGAGCAAATGTAAAAAGTGGCTCAGATTACCCCGTTCTCCCCTATATATGTGGAGGAATTTTTTTATTTTTTTTGCCCCCTCTGTGTGTGTGTGTGTGTGTGTGTGTGTGTGTGTGTGTGTGTGTGTGTGTGTGTGTGTGTCTGTGTCTGTGTCTGTGTGTTTCTGTGTGTCAGTAAACTCCTTAAAATGACTAGGCTGACCCCCATCTCCATAAGGTAACACACCACACTATAATTCCCATTTTAGGTTTGTGTTCACACCAGCGTTGTTAAGTGCAGTTGAAACAAACCCTAGAGTGTTAAAGCCCCTTGGTTACCGGAGTCTGCTCTGCTTGAAAGAGGTGGTCTCAGGCCATATGGCAGTCCCCAAATGGCACCAATCCACGTTCGATTTTAGATGCCATTCACCTTGATCACTTAAACCTCTTATTTTCACCTAATATTGGGTAGTGTAGGGAGCTGTGCTCCTCAATAATTCAAAGTATATTAAGGCTTTAGCTTCCATTGTTCCAAAAAAATTTCACAGGCCTTTTCACAGAAAAGACAAATGATAACAATAAGGGGGTGAATGTCCAGCTTAAGCTCTGTGGTAGTAAATTACGAAGACCATTTAGAAAAGACAAGGTGCTGGGCTGTAATTGCGTGCAAGTGATTATAGATTTTATTTTCAAGCTTTTCACAAAGAATGAAAATGAAACACTATTAACCAGCCCATGATTGGACACGTCTTGTCATGAGCAGGATAATTGTCCACAGGTTCATGACAGTGCCGACCGATTCTGAAAATAAATATCGTTGCACCTCCCACATAGTGCTCTCTACTGAACCACCTCAGCATTCATTCAGTTTAAGCTCTCCCACCCAGACCAAGACCATTCCAGTTACATCTGTTCAGAATTGTGATCAGGATTTATTCCACATATGTACATACAGTCAAGTGCGAAAGTTTGTGAACCCCTTGAGCCTTTTGGAATTTTATTTATTTTAACCATTATTAATTCATTTTTATCAATACCAGTATTTTTTATATGAAATAACAGATGTTTGTTTATCAATTCAACATTTTTATTTTCCAGAAATCAATTGTTAAAACAGATAAAACAAATTATTTGACGAATGTTGTATGTGCAAAAGTTTGTGAACCCTGAGCTGCATTGCTTAAATCGAGCAAGGTAAACACAATCAGGTTGGCCAAATTGGTTGATGAAATAGACCAATGTAATGAGAGATCTTTAGGAAAGAAATTGGGCGGCACTAGATAAAACAGAGATAAAACCAGGTCAGTTTAGGCTCACCAAAGTGAACCCATACAGGTCAGACATGCTAAAAGGGAAACAAATCTCAGAGGATCTCAGGAATAGAGTTTTGATGTTACACATTTGTCTGGGGACAGTTATAAATTCATAAAAAAAAAATTGAGCTCAACCGGTCCACCGTGAGGCAAATCATCTACAAATGGAGAGCTTTAAGAGTGACTTAACATCTGCCTAGAAGTGGACTTCCTTCAAAAATATCCTCAAGCGCCACAAGAAAAGTGATTTTTCAGGTAAAAGCCAACCCAAACATTACACCTGGAGATTTGCAGACAATTTGAAACCACCATTATTCACTTGGGAGAAGGTTCTCTAGGTGGTAGGCAGAATTGCGTTTTTGCCCAAACATGGCGGTTTTGGTTATGACCAAACAGTTCAATTTTTGACTAATCTGTCCACAGAATAAGACTTCAGGTATCTCCAGGTGCTCTCTGGCAAAGTTGTGACAAGCAGTTTTGTTCTTTTTTGAGAGCAGAGGCTTCTTCAGCAACCATCCCATGAAAGCCATGTTGACTGAGTTTTCTTCTTATTGTGGAACCATGCACATCTGTCCCAGATGCTGCAAGAGAGGTCTGCAAATCACCAGATGTAATGTTTGGGTTGGCTTTTAACTGAAAAATCACTTATCTTGTGGCGCTTGTGGATATTTTTGAAGGAAGTCCACTTCTAGGCAGATGTTCAGTCACTCTTAAAGCTCTTCATTTGTAGATGATTTGCCTCACGGTGGACCGATGGAGCTCAAACTTTTTTTAAAATAATTTATAGCTGTCCCCAGACAAATGTGCAGCATCACAACTCTATTCCTGAGATCCTCTGAGATTGTTTCCCCTTTTAGCATGTCTGACCTGTATGGGTTCACTTTGGTGAGCCTAAACTGACCTGGTTTTATCTCTGTTGTATCTAGTGCCGCCCAATTTCTTCCCTAAAGATCTCTCACTACATTGGTCCATTTCATGACTCAATTTGGCCCATCTGATTGTGTTTACCTGCTCCATTTAAGCAATGCAGCTCAGGGTTCACAAACTTTTGCACATACAACATTCGTCAAATAATTTGTTTTATCTGTTTTAACAATTGATTTCTGGAAAAGAAAAATGTTGAATTGATAAACAAACATCTGTTATTTCATATAAAAAATACTGGTATTGATAAAAATGAATTAATGATGGTTACAATAAATAAAATTCCAAAATGTTCAAGGGGTTCACAAACTTTCGCACTTGACTGTATGTTGGGTTGATTTACACTGATCAAACATATTTCTCTGAATGTTAAGTCTTAGGCAGAGGAGCAGAAGAGATGGTAAATAAATAAAACATTTAAATAAGAACTTAAATGTTTTACGATACAAAGATATATCTGTTTTGTGTCTGTTTGATGCCAAGTAAATCACTTCCCAATGTATTTGTTATGCAGTTATTGTACAGTTTTATCTATACTATTCATAAATATATTTGAGGGGAAAAACATGACTTTAGTGTCAAAACGTAAGATGGCTCTCATCTTTTTGGATTTTAACTTTTAAGGAGAACCAATCGCTGCTGTCCTCTGATTATTGAGGGGATGGTAAAGGGTTAGTGGGTGAGAGAATAGGTCTGGTAGCAGATGGGGGTCAGCTCCAACACCCTCAGACTGATAGCAGGACTGATGAGGACAGCAGACTGACTATACCGCAGCAATCTGGCCCTCCTCTAGACGGGCCTTGGCGGACATCAGCAGTGAGATCTCCATTACTCGGTTAAACTGTGTCTGAGGACGCAACCTCGCTATTATGTCAATGTCAGGGGCTTAATGCTGATTCATACGGCCCCCACAAATCCCAGATTAACCTCCCAGCTGGAAGACCTCTCTCGGCAGCAAAACTCCACGGGCGATTTGATTTTTTTTGGAAGGAGAGGCAATGTGATTTTGTTTTTTGATAGCACATGGCAAGACAGATACCGGTAAATCCCCCATACCTTGACGTACACAAACAGACAAGCACACAGACTGGTAGGTTTCACAACGGGTGACCTCATATTATCATTAAACATGCATGGGTATTGTACTCAAAATTTGAGTATGATTACTGTCAATAATTAAAAATATACATACATATCATTATGGTCAAATGTAGTATGTGAATTTAAATTGGCTGTCAAAATGAGTATCTAATGTAGTCAACGCTCCGGAGATTCAGACACAGTGTCAAAGAAAAAAGCCCGAAAAACAAATGCGTTGTCCTTTCCTCAAAGATAATAGAGGGAAATGGGAGTCACTAGTGTTGAAATGAGCCTTCTGTGTGCTGCAGTGCACCTCCCCCCCCCCCCACCCCCTGGCCTGGCTGGTTGGGCACTAAGAGCCGCAGTGTTCCTGTAAGAAAGAGAGCATTAAGCCATAGTGGGCTGGAAAGACTGGCAGTGGGTTGGGGTTGGGGTTTGGGGGGGTGAGCGTTCAGCTGCAAGCCCTTGTGTGCCGCCCAGTGGTATCTGTCTCCTTTTACAAAAGCCACAGTCAATTGTATTTATTTTGGAATTAGCAGGCATAAGATTAAAACACATTACTAAACTCCTCTTGCGGGAGCTTTTACAGCCATTGTATTTACTTTACCTTATTTAAGAAAGAACAAAGTGTTTCATGAATCAGATTGGAATCTAAATTTAAATGTACATACATTGCAAGATTATTATGGTTTGGCTTTTTTGATTATTAAACAGTGTGATCAACAGTGTAGGAAAGGCATGCATGGAGTGGTGATGTAGTTTGGAACTACTTGTGATGTTTCAGAGCTGGTTGGACAGTTTTTTTTTTTAAAGCACATGCTGACGCACTGTTCAGGAAATTGAACCATATCTTCTGTTTCAATCTTGCTGAAAGTGTGTGTGTGTGTGTGTGTGTGTGTGTGTGTGTGTGTGTGTGTGTGTGTGTGTGTGTGTGTGTGTGTGTGTGTGTGTGTGTGTGTGTGTGTGTGTGTGTGTGTGTGTGTGTGTGTGTGTGTGTGTGTGGAAATGGTTAGGTGGCGAGAGAAGTGCAATTCAATGATCAAAAACATGATGGCGGCAGATGAAAGTGTCTCTCTGGACAATGGCTAGGAGGGTTTATTTGACAAAATTGCAGTTTGCTGAATGACGACTTGGCATCTTCATCTCAACAGCCACTTTCTCGACCCAGGGCATGGGATAAGTATCAAACTTTGGAAAATGTGATTTAGCTTTTGGAATTTATTATAAATTCACGATATGAACGCTGGGTGGGCCAGTTGTGTATCATCAACAGCTGCCTTTGTTCCTCAGTCATCACCCCTCTGCCCCCTGGGACTCTGAAGAGGTACTTTTTTCACCATCCAGTCTGAATTGTTCTTTTTTTGATGAAAGAAAAGTTGTATTATCATAGATGTAAGGATGTTTCATTTGAGACATTTGGTGTTGGTTAAACAAAACAAAGAATGCAATTACAATGAGCTTTTTCTACTGATACACTGTGTTGAAGCATGAATCTAAATCAAGAAAACAATAGTCAAATGTTTTGATTAATTCAAATGAACCCTTCTTCGCAGCAGTAATCCACATCGTGCCTGTTGGAAGCAAATTGTTACAAACACGGAATTTATAAATGGGGTACACCACATGTTCTGTTAACATGGTAGTCTTTACAATATGTCCATTGGCCAGGCTGGTGTTGTTCTTCTGCTACACAATGCCAGATATTTTAACAGATGAATAATGCTTTAACTTGCTGAATATAGATATCAGGACAAGCATGTTGTGGAAAATTTGACTGACCAAATCAGTTGCAGTGCTTTAGGTGTCAAAATGCTGTGACTGGCCTTAAAGCTTTCCTGTATAATATAGACCTAGTAGCGCTGTGGAGCTGTTTTTCTACGAGTGACTCTGTCTTGTTTATTTTGTGCATGCAACCGTATTACCTTTAAATGGTGTCCCACTACTGCACAGTTCTGCAGTTAACACACCAAGATATGCTGGAATGTGCCAACAAAGACAGGGAATAAGACTTCATTCTAACCTGGATGAAAAAATAAATACTGGATTTAAAACACTTAGAAAAAAATATGCTTAGCAAATGATTAATGAGGAAAGAAATGCAGTCGACACTTTTATTAGAAATAAGTTTTGTTTACAAGAAATCTCCACAGGGCCCTTTTAAAGGATGACTTCAGTTATTTCCAAGACCTTGTTTTCATTGGTTTTACAACAACTTAATTGCAGTGCTTAGTTTGCCAGGTGCAATGCTCTTAAACACTCAATGAAGGCTGAGGCAATCTTCAAACACTGACTGATTACGTAATTAAATATGTCCTTTGAACACAATGAAACACGGACTTCGGAGTTCCTCAGCTTTGAATGGCTGTAATTGAACTGTTATCACATTTGAATTGAAATGGTTAAAGTTTTGCAAGAAGAATGAGACTTCATTGTTTAAAACTAATAAACAATGTAGCATTATTTCATGTAAACATCAGAATAACTATGCACATTATATGTACAGTATGTACTATGAGTATTAATATAACTTGTATCATTAAAGGTGCTCCGAGGAATTTTCAATTTTTGTTCATTCTTGCACACCCTTTGTACAAATATATAGTTTCAGGGTGAGGGACCCATGACAAAGGTATTGAGAAAAAACATATAGATAGCATTAGTTGCACCAATGGTCTAGTTTGCTGTTACAGGTCATTTATGCTCATCAAAGGAACAATTAGACTGTAATATTTCAGTAATATTTAAAAGTTCCCCGTAGCACCTTTAAGCATGTTAGCATGCCAATATTAGCATGTCCATTTGTTATTACAAATATGATCAGACATACAATCAGTGGCTTCCTATTCAGTAAACAATATGCAGATATTTCCGGCAATGGGTGATCTGATATAGGCCCTGTTTCAGAGTTAGCTGAATGTTGGAAGAATACATCTGCCTGGGTTCAGTTGTTGGAAATAAATGGTATTGCTTTGGCCTTCCCAGTGAACTAGTGCAGCTGTTTGGCCATCACTTCCATGATTAAGCGACAGAACATCACTATTCCACCACTATAGAGCCTGACACCTCAACCCTCTTACAAGAATCAACTACAAATACCTCCTGCCGTTTTTAAGCCTCCACAAGGCATACACTTTAATTGCCCGAACGGTGAACAGTGTTGGTAGGCAATTCTATAAAGAAGGTAAAGCTCACTAGAGAAGCTACAGTACACCTTGACCTTTGACCTCCAAAATGTAATCAGTGTACCTCAAGTCTAAGTGTGAGTTTGTGCCAAATTAGCTGGAAAAACATTCATGAGATTTTGAGTTCAAGAGTTATGAGTTCTCGGTGACCTTGACCTTTCTGATCGGATCAGTTCATCCTTGAGTCAGAGTGGACATTAGTCCAAAAAAATCCCTCATGAGATATCATGTTCACAAGAATGGCCCAGACGGACGGACAGACAACCTGATAAAATAATGCCTTTGGCCTTTAACGATTGCCGGCACGGAGGCATATAAGTAGCACCTAATCATAACCCATCAGTGTACATGTTTCGTGGTAACCCATTTTCAGTGTCCTTTTTTCTTCATTCAGATCACAATCCCTTAGAATTGTTCACATTTATAACGGTGTCTCTTGCAGCTACTTTACCTCTTCTTTGTATAAGCAGCCTCCCCCCCATTAACTGGACACATGGCTTCAGTTCAGGCTTAATATTCATCCCTTTAAATCCACGATAAATTTGATCCAAGGTTGGCTACTTATGTAACACCAACTCGCACTTATCATGACTTAATTACTTAACAGGTGATAATGAGGGATGCAATGTCTTTGAAAATGAACTTCCAATTTAATATGACACTCCACTCGCCTGATAAGAGTTCAGAACGTGGTGTAGAATTATTGTTGGTCTATTGCTGATGTCTATCTTTAAAGCTTGGATTGCAGAATCAAAGACAATGAGAGATGGCCTCCCTCGATAGCCTGGGACGTGAGTGAAACTAATCTGCTTTGACAAGAGACTGGTAATATATTCTGACATGTATGTTCCCATGAGCTCTTCAACTACAAACACATGTAAATTAGATTTAAGATTTATGTCTTTTGTTATTTTGGGATGACTTTGAGTTTGTACTTGAAGGGACGACCAAGTATTTTTTATAAACAGATGTGATGCACCACATAAAGCCAGTAAGTCTGGCAGCTATTCTCCTAACAGAGTGTAAAATGAACCCATAAAAAGCGGCTCAGTAAGCATAATTGGCACTAAGACATATCATAAAGGGCATGTGCTGCAAGGTCATGGGGGTCTTGGTCTTGGCAAAGGCTGGAATATAACAAAGAAATATCCACACAAAAAAAGAAAATTGGCAGTGATTCCAACGCAGTGGAGGAAGCGGAATAATGTGCCAAAATGGCTTACTGAGCTAAGCAGGGACAATGGATGGAGTGGAAAGGAAGATGTTTAGTTGAAAAATGCAGGATTAAAAAAACATTGATATTAGTTCATATATAAAACTAGCCCTAACTCTAAACCTAACCCTGCACACCTCAAATTTCTTTCATACTTGCTCAACCTAAGAATACTTGCTCAGAGTCTTTCTTAAAGCAGCACGTCTAATGAAATGTTGTACACTCCTCCTGATGTAATTTCCTTTAACTTATTTTCTTGACTTCCTAAGCTTCAGAGGTCACTTCAGGCAAAATATCACCCCAGCCTCGGTTGATTCCGTTCGTGACGAATTGAATAATTGTTATTTTGTTTCATTCCAGAACCAGCCATCTGTCCAATTAATTTGTGATTGGCCGTAATATACTGTTTCTGAAGGTTTGAGTTCAGGCCAGGAGGGTCGGCCGATCCATTAAACTGTGATTGCTAATTTATTACAATGGCGTTTCGTGACTGTTTTATGGAAACTTGAAAAGCAGTGGGATCAGCCCTTCATTGGTTGTACGGAGATGAGACAGACATCGTATCATTTAAAGGTGCTATGAGGAACTTTTAAATATTACTGTCAAATTTGTCCTCTACTAAATGATATGTAACACCAAACAAGACCATCAGTGCAAATAATGCAATTTTCATATTGTTTTTATTAATGCCTTTGTCATGGGTACGCTCACCCAGGAACAACAGCTGGCATAATAAAACCACTACCGCTTTTCTCCAAAGGGGGTGCAATAATTAACACAAACTGAAAGTTCCTCAGAGCATCAGCATAAGTAATTATGGAGTGCTTAAGGTGCATATACATATTGATTTGGTCTGTGTCAGAAGCAAGCCTAGAAGAATTTGGTGCCTCATGTACAGCCTATCCATGAGTCCTGTCCTAGCTTCTGTGTGCAGCCAACTGTGTGCACAGGTTTCTTACACTTGATTTAAGAGACATGGGATGGTTACAGCAATTCTATGTAATGGTGCATTTGTAGCCTATTACTGTACCTCCTCAGCTACCATTCAAATACATTTTTCTTCTTGTTCATTATGTTTTAGGGCCCCAGTGTAGGAGAAGAAGCACTGTAATTACTTATTGATGTGGCTACATTTGCTTTTACATTCGTCCTTTACCATAACCGGAGATATAGGACACAGACAAAGTGTGATCAATTCAGTGTATATATAGAAACGCATGGGTTTGTGAGTAGGAGTAAACATACAGTACATTCAGAATCCACTGACTATGAGATTAGTTGGCCGACTTTAGTAAAATAATGATATAAATTCCTTCTGTTGAACACAATTTCTAGCGCACATTCTGTTGCCGCGTGCACAGCATCTTGCTCCAAGCTGGAAATTAAATGTTTGATATGTCGGAATACAGTAAGGATTACAACGCCGAGGCTTAGGCTTAACCAGCTAAGCTTGCCTAATCACTATGTGTTAAACAGGATTGGTGAGTGTGTGCAGGTGAGGTGTTTATTAACATTTTTGTCCAACCCTTAAAATAGTAAATAAAGCCTACAGCAGCACCCATGGTACCTGTACAAACTGTGCATGATGCGCTGGAGAGATATTAATACCTATATAGGGTCCAGCGAAAGACCAGCCATTTATCACTTGCAGCCCCACTAGTGTGCTGTGTCACCAGTTAGATTGCCAGAATACTTTGGAATGGATGTGCAGACTTAGGTTGTTGGTTATGAAAAGGCAAAGAGGGGTGGGGGGGGTTAACAATAAGCACTGAACAGCCCCTTCTTGCTCTCCTGTCTATGGCCGGTTTGTTTGGTGCATTTGTCAGTGTTGGACAGAATGATAATGCAGAAGACTGGCGCACGGGGGCTGCTTTAAGGCTGTGTGTTGGAGCTTATCAGATGACTTGTACAGACTGCAGAACCATAGGTGAGGAAAACACAGAAGAACAACAAATTAAACTGCATTGTTTTACTGGACTGATATCAGCGATTGTAGAAAAATGATATTCCCGCAGAGTGTACATAAATGCTGAAATGACTATTGTTGCGTAGCGTACTAAATAAAAAAGACAACGCAATCATATTGAACTGCTCCATGTGATACCACACACTGAACAAGGGTCCAGAGAAACACTGATCACGTTTGTTTGTTTCGGTTCAGTTCGTTTCAACAAAATTAAGAACAAATGACATTGATTGTGTTTTCAACAATTTCAGTTCTCTTTCACACATATTGTTTCCTCTGGTCATATTCAGTTGATGAGTTGATAAAGTGAACCAAAATACAGCGTCATAAGACACGTGAGAACGCTCATTTCACTCATTGGTCAGATGTGTCTGGTGCAGGAGCAATAATGTAGTTCCTAAACTGCTCTGCAAATTGGTCAGAATGTCCTTTTTGGGGAGGGGCTTGGCAGGAATCAGGTCCTCTGACTCCATTGCTGACGCATACCCAAGGCCAGTCTAGTGCCGCTTTGTGGAATGTTTTGATGGATATTGTAATCTATGCGTATATGCTCATTAACATTGTACTTTATAACCTGGACTTGTACAACTTCCGACATTGATAGTCATCATACAGATTAAATCTGTTCTATTAGTTATAGCCAAGATACTGATGCGGTTAAATAGACGGGAGATGTGGATGGTGTACTGCGGCAAATGTTACACAGTGTTGATCCATTGGCTTTAACACATCTGTTTTGGCTGATGGAAGGCTGCATAATGCCTTGTGACAGCTATGAAATAAAGTAAAGCCAGTCCTGCTGTGAGCAAGTATTTATCTATAAAGCCTTTTATATTTTGATGGCACAGACATTTTTAAAATGATGACAAGCGCACCGTTTTTTTTTCTTCATCTTGAACAAAATATAATTTCATGCTGGATTAACTACATATTGACCAGGAGTAAGGGAGAATAATCTACGGGAACGATTGAAGGCCCGTGGCTTGAAGATCTTCATCAATTCACTGTGTTTAAAGATATTACTGAAAAGGAAAAGAGACAGAGAGAGAGACAGAGAGAGAGAGAGAAAGAGAAATAGGGAGGAAGAAAAGGGAGTCTGATTTTGACATGTGACCTGAGGGCTATGGCCTGCCTAATCTCGAGACATTACTTTCAACACTGCGGTCTACATTGCCTCACACATCTATGATTAAATTCCACTATTTTACATTTTAATTGCTTTATTACCATGATAATTCAGGGTGTAGGGGATTCTTATAGGGCTGAGATAGTAAGACATCCCCTGCATACGCTCTTCCATCAGAAGAGCACTGACAGCTGACAACCAGGTCATGAGGAGTAACTCTGCAATCGTACAGCTAAATTGTCTTCAGTCAATTTATAATATTATGTTATTCTGTATGTATTCTCTTTGCATGTATATATGACATAATAGAAACCAGGGCTGGATACTTGAGACTTGTCAGACGTTTGGAATAGAATCAATTGGCTTTGACAATTGATTTCCTTATGACTTGGCAGCCCAAAGAGTTTGAGCCAAACGGTTGATAGGATTTCGTAACCCAGAGCAGTAAATATTGCTTCACATGCAGTATTGCCCTAATGAACAGTGCATGAAAAATGTTTCTCATAATAGGGATGGGCATGCCAATGTTTCCATCGCCTAAAAATACATATTTGCATGTGTACCAGCTGGCATCAACTTTGCATTCAGATAAGAGAAATTAGACTATACTAAACATTTATTACATACAATGAGCCTGGTAACGCTCCTCTCTTACACACCTCGGATGTATGATGCTTTCTGATGTCACACAGCTAAATCAGATTGTATGGCTGCTTTTAGGTATCCATTAATTATTATAGGATTCAATATATGTTTTTTAGGTAACGGGATGCAGATAATTCTCCATGGAAATTTTTTTGACAAACATTTGTACAATGTCTGTTTTTGACCACTAAAAACCAAACATCTATATACTTCCATCACATTAAAGCAAAATTCTTCGAAGTGCTATATTCCTCCTGAAAGTTTTGCAGCACAACTCACTCAACCGTCACAAAAGAGATATGTACCCTACCAAGTATAGAAAAAATACTTGCTGATGGAGTCAATTCTATCTCCTCACACTATGTACTTAAATCGCCCAACCCTTGTACAAAAGGTTGTCAAAAGTAATGCATATTTAACGATACACTGAGCTGTAATCATGACCAATTTTCTTTTAGAAAATGTGCTATGCATATTTTAGTACAGATGTTCTCACAGAGATACCATTTGAACGACCTGCTGATGACACTATTATATTTGAACCTAAAACTAAGAAATAATATGATGTGACTTCATTACAGAATAAGGATACAACTTACTGACAATTTGATAAAGAAGTAGACTTCAAGTTGTAGTCTGACTTCAGGCTTGGTCCAAAATAATCAAAGCTGGCTCTCACATCCTGTTGACCAAATATGTCTCAGTTTGCTGATGTTGTTCTTCAGTGATATCCTAAAATAAAATGGTCTTTTTCTTCACCATGGGGTTGAGGCAAACGTATGGCGGCTAGCATGCAGAGTGCTATTGTTTTAACGGTCTGTCAATGTTGGGTCTACAGAGCTCTGGCCCCCAGCCCAGAGATGATCAGCTCAACCGAAGCAGTGGTTGGTTGGGACTGCGGAGGAGAGGGGGAGGGCGGGGGGGGGGGGGTGGTGACTGATTGAGCACGGATTGTATTTATACTCAACCACAGCATGTACAGGAGCTGATGCTTGAGCAACTTCAGGAGACAGACAAAATTAGATCATTTTTCATTACTGAAAGCCAACAGACAAGGCCTTGTTTCCCTAACAGGTAATCAATTTTGTTCACAAAGATTTTTTCAAGACATGAAAAACGGACCGAATTGGCTCTTTGAAATGTAACATCTATTTTGTTCCTTCTACTTCCGAGCACAGTCAGTCTGTCAGCCGACTGCAAGATGATGCCATTCTTACTTAGTTTCAATTTCTTAATGTTGTTGATTTTATAATATATTCCCTACTTGATAATTATAAATATAATCGTTGCTCAAGGGCTACATCGGGAGTGTCCCCCACCCTCCGATGCAGCCCTTGAGCAACAATTATATTTATAATTGTTGTTGTGTGTTTGTGTTTGGTTATGGTGCATCATTCTGTGAAAAAAGTAAACCAAAGTTACACACTTGGGAAAGTTTTTTCTTTTTCTTTTTTCAACCTCTACATTTATTTTGGCATTAGCTGCTGAACTGTAAGGACCAAGCCCCAACCTCAGCGATTTTTACCAGCATCCAATAAGGAAGTGACCACAACTGTAGTAACCAGGAAGTGCCACTGGGGGGTGGTGCCAAGACCGAGCAGTTTTTCTTTGACTCACTTGTTAGATTTCAAAGTCTTATTAAACCTATTTACAGCCTGGGCCACAAAACCATTTAGTCTTTATGTTTAGGTCATATCTCCATGACAGCACTGAGGGGTGTGAATTTTTTTGGACCACGCTAGTTTTTATTTTATCGGAGGTTAAAATGTATTGGCGCGATCTCTTGAGTGACAGCTCTCCGCCCGTTGTTCCTCACTTTGCCTCGGAGGTATACGTCAGCTATCTCCCTCCCCCCGGCGTGAGGCGGAGTAAACATCTCACAAAATGGCGACGCGCACAAACCAGGATTATTGGATGCCGTGTGAATAACTGAGGTCAGCCCGGATGCTACATCCATATTATTTACTATCTTTGGTAAGGACATGTGCAAGACATCTACTTGGGACATACACTATGTTCTAAAATAATAAACGTGTCCAAACTACTGGCACCATTTTGAAATTCTGAGGTAATGTAAGAGCCAATCAGGCTGAGGAGAATAGCCTATATGCTATGCAGTGATTCGATCAATCTCGAGTCCATTATTGCTTCACTTTGAAATCAGAATTTGTCACTTCTTTGTTGACGTGTTCCTTTATGCTTCTCACTCTATTCCGCTGCCATCCATATCATGACTGGTGATGGTGGGGGCAGGCATCTCAAGAAGCGGAATAATACGGGCAATTAGCAAAACCTCCGCCATCACAACGAACAATTTCCATGATCACCAGCTGCTACCTGCTATCCTGTATGCCTGTCTAGCGAAAGAAAAAAAGTACCTGCATGGTGTAAGCCACAGTGGCAGTCCGTGGCTCTGTGCCCTCTGATTGCTCCTAGTTATCCCCAGGTTTTTTTGCTGAGCTGACAGGCACGACACACAGGGCCAGATGGTCAGGGTCCGCCCAAATCAGGGCTTTAGAGTTTACAAGGCCACTTCCAGAGCTGCTTTACAATGATAGTAAAATGGATGATTTATTAGAAGCTGTCCGTATTGCATCAAATAAATGGCCAAATAAGTCCCAAGCAGCTCATTGACACTGCACAATGTTCAGTAATTAACACCCTCAATGTTACCTACAGCCATATTAATGGTCTTTTTATAACAATGGAGTGAACTAGGAGTTTATTGATAAGACCATTGTTAAGGGCCAGAGTGCCACCAGTACGCTATCAGGCACATTTTAATCAGGTAGTAAGATAAATATAGTTATAGCTGTTATTAGTATCAAGTTGAGCCTCTACTCTGGTCCCCTCGTCAGTCTTTCTGTTGTAAACTTCTCTAATGGGTCATAAATGGGAAAAAGATGGATGTCCAATCAAAGTAATGATAGTATTTAGTGGGGTCCTGACATAATTCAAGTGACGAACAGTTTGTTACAGTGCAGTTAAAGGCTGGGTCTTCTGCCGACTTTATATCACTGTGGCCCTGTCTAATACTGGTTTCCCCTATCCACAAGAACATCCCATTCTGCTCATCCCCATGCGACATATACCATGGGAAAAAAGTATCTGATTAATCATCATCATTCCTCTTTAATTATTTAAAACATTGTTAAATAGTTCATAAGTTTTATTTGCCTTAACAACTTGGTCGGATATTGATGGATTAATCATTTATTCATTGTATTTCAAATGGGCATAATTAGGGCAAACTTCACCTCACTATAGCTAAGCTTGAAAACAGCATTTTCCTCTCAGATGTATTAATAATGGAAGAACCATGCAGCAACTTTTTCTTTTTTCCAGACTCCAGGGACCTCCTGAAACTGCTTTCCTCTGGAAATGAAGGAAGTCATTGGCATATATCTACCAGCCGGGGTCAAACTCATCAGCACATCCCACATTGATGAAGGGGGAGATCTGAATGCTAATGAAGATGTCCTTGTACTCACTCACATGTATAGCTTGGTTTTCTCTCTTAGGAATCATCTTAGAGGCTTTTTGAAACAGTCTGCTTGCCATTTCAATACACCTTTCTTTGAATGCATTTTAATTGTCCTGTCTGTTGTCACCTCCACTGATGCATTTGCACCATTTTACCTTTTTCCTGCTCTGTAACTCAATATCAAGTGCTAAACATTTGTATCATACGAAACACTGTTCTTATAGTAGATAGATAGCTAAAGCACTGCTATAGTTTTCGGTTGGTCAGATGGTCGACTAGCACATTGGTAGAAGCCAAGTGTCTTAACCAGCCATACATTTAGTACAAATATTCATGGTCCAAATTAATTATAATATAATTTGTGATTCCATGACTTTTTTCTCTGGTTCCATCATGAGGGTGTCAGTTTTGGTTTGTAGTGAAATGCCTTCCCCAACTATTGTGCATATTGCACTGCACCACATTTGGTGCCGCAATCCATGGTATTTCTAATACTGCCACATAAAACATTTTTCACGTATTAAATAAAGCATCTGTACTATCTACGGCATGGATTGACTCAAAGTGTTGTACAGACCTTAATCGTTCCCAGAAGGGTATATATTTACTTGAATGAACCCCTGAATTGTTTGGGATGTAATCATTAGTTTAAGATGTATCATTCATAATGAGATGCCTCAACAACTATTGGATTAATTACCAGAATATTTGGTAAACGCTTTCCTGTTCAAAGTGTGATAAAGGGTCAACCTCTGAATGCTGTCTGTTTCAGCAAATAATAATAATAATAATAATAATAATAATAATAATAATAATAATAATAATAATAATAATAATAATAATAATAATAATAATAATAATAATAATAATACATTTTATTTATGATGCACTTTATATTCAATAATCTCAAAGTGCTTCAGAGGAGAAAACTATTAAAAGGGGAACCTCAAAGAAAGTTTAGCTAAATGCTCTTTTAAAAAGATGCGTTTTGAGGTTCCGTTTAAAAAGAGCTGTAGTCTGTGGGGCCCTCAGGTGGTCAGGGGCAGCAGCAGAAAAGGCCCGATCACCCACGGTGCGCAGCGTTATATGTCAGGTTTGGAGGGTGAAAGTAGAACCTGAACGGAGTGCACGTGAGGTTGTCGGGGGGGTGAGGAGTTCCTGAAGGTTAAGGGGGGCATGTCCGTGAAGGCACTGGTGGGTGAAGAGGGAGACCTTGTACTCAATTCTGAAATATTAGCAGCTAAGTTAACAAGTTATCAAAAGCTAGGCCACAATTTCACCTGCTAAACTTTAGTTGCTCATGTTGAACTTGTCAGGGACCTGATGTTAGCATGGCTGTCAACAATTTAGGCCCTTTTCACGCTAGACATGTTTTGTGTCTTGCAAAATGATATATATACAGTATATATATATGAACTTGTATCCACTATCCAGGCAAAGCAAGCTTTTGATGGAATGTTTTGCTTTTGAGTGGTATTTTTTTTTTATCAAACTTTCCCCTGTTTTGCTTCAGAGATGAACACATCTAGTCAATGCATGTTGTAGACACTGCACAGCTGGAACCTCAGACATACGGCTAAATGCTGCCGTGGGTAAAACGGCTCTCTGAAATGACCCCTCTGCTCCCTCAGGCTCTGTGCCAGCTGTTGCAGAAGCGCTTTTAAAATGTTCCAACTGAAATTCTGAAGCGACTTTGGCTCCTCCTTAACCAAACACAGGTTACTCACTATGTTCTCCCCTATACTTTTCAATATTGCGTGTACCTGAGTATTTCTTTTTCTTCATATGTAGTAAAAGGAGCATCAGGTCATAATTGCTTTATGATGATTTAATTTATATTCTGTGACATGATTGTCTTAAGAGCTGCTATCATTTATTTGGAAAATCTCATCGCACTTGATGTAAATAGTCAGGGGTGTCATAGTTTGCCTCAGATTAATCTAAACCACTCCGAAGCGTTGTTGCCGTGAACGCCTTTATCCACTAGTCCTTTCAAAAGCTCTTTGTAAATATAAATGCAACCCTTCAGCTAACACCTATGCGTGATACTGTTTTACACATCTCAAGCCTCTTCATGTATGTTCACTTACATTAAACTCCTACAAAATCATCTCTCTTCACACTTGCCATTGACTGCACTCAGCACAGCATAATTCACTCTCCTCAGTGCCCACGTGACATACTTCCTGCTGGGCTGCGGTTGCTGTGCCTCACACCATACAGTAACACCGCCGCACCTACAAGCAGCAGCAGGCTTGAGAGGCATAATGTTACAATCAGTGAAATGCAGCCTAACAACACAGACAGACAGACAGACAGACAGACAGACAGACAGACATAGACGCGTTCACACACACACACACACACACACACACACACACTGAAACAGCTTATAGGGGACATATTATGAAAAACCAAACATTGCCGGTGTTTGGGCACACTGTTTAGGTTATTGGCCTTTTATTGTGGACAGTGTAAGGCACACCTGTGCACTAATCATGATGTCAGATCAGCATCTTGATGTGACACACCTGTGAGGTGGGATGGATTATCTCAGCAAAGCAGAAGTGCTCACTATCACACATTTAGACAGATTTGTGAACAATGTTTGAGAGAAATGGTAATATTGTGTATCTGGAATGAATTTTAGATCTTTAAGTCCGTCTCATGAAAAATGGGGGCAAAAACAAAAGTGTTGCGTTTATATTTTTGTTGAGTGTAGATAAGGCTTCGAATTATACCGAAATCTATCAAATAACCAACAAAAAAAGGATAACTTTGAGAAAAAACTTACTTTACAACCATACACATAGCCAAACACTGATATTCATTACATTTACATTTACATTTACATTACAATATTTGTATTACATATTCCATTGAGAAATTTAAAAATGGCAGAAGAGAATAGATCAAGCGGGGCATTTAACCCATCAGGGGCCGTCAGAAGCTGGGCCGAAATGGTTGATACAGAGATGGGACCTCCCGAAGGAAACTGGAAAGAGGTCTGCAACACAGGCTCAATAGAAGAAGGCAAGAGCAGTGAAAGCTTTGATACAAGCGGACCAAAAAGAACCAGAAAGAATAAAGAGGACCAGGAGCCAGCTAACCCTAACCCTAACCCTTGCCATTGCCCTAACCCCAACCTTGCTGCCTCCAAGGATATCCCAACAACCACCACCACTACCCAGCCTGAAATCTTCAAATGTGGGGCTCCTATTCAAGAGATTGGGCTTACTGGGGACATCCTACCACACAAGAGGGATGTCCTGAGTCAAGAGATCCAAAAGAAGGATGCGGCTGTAAGTGTGGAACTCAGTTGTGAGGTGTCAAGTGATTTTGAAGGCCAAGAATCCAAAAAGAACTTGGACCTTAGTAGAAGTTTAGAAACAGCGAACTCAAGACTGAGAGAGGAAACTCGACAGCGGGTTTCAGCGGAAGAGGAAAGCTCCCTCGATAAGTCGAAGGTTCAGGTGGTGTGCAAAAGACTTAAGGAGGAGCATAAGATCAGGCTGAAGTTAGAAATAGAGCTTCAAGGGCTTAATAAGATCTTGGCAACTCAACCAACTACCACCACTGTTCCTGAGAATGTAGCGCCCGAAATTCGCCAGAAGAAAGAGCTTGAAAAAGTAAGGCAGCGTCTCTCCTAGGCCTTTCACACCAAAAAGAGTCAGTTCTGGGCTGGTGCTGGGGCCAGTTCAAAACTGGTTACAGCCTTATACCAGTTATGAACCGGTTGGTTTCACAACGACCAGAGCCAGCCATTGAGCCGGCAAGAGAGCATCGTCATGACGTCACTGTAAACGTGTGTGTACGTCGCCCGACGCCGCTGCTCTCGTGGCTAACGCTAAAGCTAGCGCTAGCTTTAAGCACAACAACAGCTGCGATTACGTCTTATTTTTACACGTGTTGGCTCTCACTTTATCTGTGTGTGTGTGTGTCCGTTTGTCACGCTGCTCGGCTCAGTGGGCTCTGTGTTTATATGTCCATGCTGTGAAGGTGCTGCCTGCTTCAGCGTTTACTTTCATGTTACTTCAAAATAAAAGCCAACTCACGTTTGTCCAGTGAAATGCTAATGTGAAGCCAGTGAAATGCTTTTAATGTGAAGCCTTAATTCTCTATTTGTAACTTAACTGCTGCGCGCTGATCTAAAGATAGTGTTTTTCAATATAGAAAGCCGTGTCTCTGGCATTACCGGTGGTGACACAAGTTTATTTTGCTAAAACAGGACCCATACAGCGTATTTTTCGCCGGTCAATTTGATCGCTACGTTTGGTAATTATGTTATGTTTACGTCTCGTAGTAGCGGTGTTTTTAAATATGGCGGGCATGAGGTTTGAGTTGGTCAGGATAATCCCTCCCCCGGCCGCTGGCGCAAGCAGTTCTTACCTCAAACCCTGCTCAATCCTGGGGTTTGAGTTGAACCGGTTTTTACAGCCCGGAGCCGATTCTCTGGCGTTGTGAAACCAAAACACTGGCTCTAGCTCCGAACTAGCCTGGAACTAGCTCCGATTTTGCGGCGGTGTGAAAGGCCTAACAGAGGTTGAGACAGCGAATAAAAAGCTGAGAGGGGAGAACCAAGCTCTCGTTACGAAGATGGATGCGATAACGGTCCACCAGCAGAGCGTTTTCACACGCACTTCAAAACAACACCGCGATTACAAGAAGACGATTCAGGAACTGGAGGAGACAGTGGACAAACTGAAGCGTCAAATGTCTCAGCAAAAAGACGCAAAAAAGATGCAGAAGAGTCAAAAAGCATGACGGAAAACAATGCTGGACTTCTAGAAACAGTCGCAGATGTTCAAGAGAAGGTGCTGGAACCAGTTCAGGAGGCAGGGAAGCACAACATCAGAATCAAAATCAGAATATTTTATTGTATCCTTGGAAGACCCCCCAAAACCAGAGCAAAGGGATGTCCAAGAGGGGCCACAGAAACGGTCAGAAAAGCCAGCATAAGATGTCCCTCCAAAAGAGCTCCAGAAGCGGCCAGAAGAAGCCAACAAAATGCCACTTCGAGAGGCTGTGAATCAAGAGGATATTATGTCGCCAGTGGACGTCCGGGAAGCAGCTAACGAGGTTGAGGTGGACACACAAGAGCCTGAAGAACCAGCTAAGGAGGTTCAGGAGCCACAGACCAGTGAGAAAACACCACAGGAGCTCAAAACCCAAACAGAGAAGGAGGTCCACCAAGAGCAACTGAGAGAGGCAAAAGAAAATAAATCAGAACTCGGCAACAATAAGCGACTAAAATACCTTCCCAAGCCGACAGAAGTTGCCAGAAAGTCACTCAAAGAGGCTGGAAATCTAGAGGCTGAAATGTTGCCGATTGACACCCAGAAAGCACCGAAAGAGGCAGAAGAAAAGCCACGGACAAATCAGAATCCACCACAGGAGCCTGACAACCAATCATATGAGGCGGTCCAAGAGACACTGGAAGAGGAAGAGGAAAGGCCCGCAGAAGATGCCCACAAACAAGCACCAAAATGGGCCAGAAAAGAGCAAGTTAAGGAGGCCAGAAAGTCATCTCAAGACGCTAGCAATCTAGAGGCTAAAATGTTGGAAGCCGAACAAACAGTTAAAGAGGCAGAAAAGACAAACAAAGATGCCCAAAAAACAAGCACCAAAACGGGCCGAAGAGCTGACCAAGGACGCCCAGGGTCCAACACAAGCGCCACACACACAAAATACATAATTCTGAATGTTTGTATTTCTGTAAAACATTAAGAGTTGTATTTATTATAAACTGGTATGAAACCAAATGGTATGTATAAACAAAAGGGCCACAGTAGCCCTACACATGCTCGTTTACAGAGCGTGTGTGTGCGTATGTGTGTGTGTGTGTGTGTGTGTGTGTATGCATAGGTGCGTGTGTGTGTGCGTGTGTATGCATAGGTGCATGTGCGTGCGTCTGTAAGGAATGCCCATCTCCGGAGGGCCACTTAGAGGATCCTCTCTGTGCAGGGGGCCAAGCAGAGCGTGTGATGCCTCCCCAAGGTGCTTTGTCAGAGGAGCTATTTTTAGGTTCAAGGGACATCCTCTCTCCGTCCTCCCCACCGCACCCACCAACCATATTATACGCCCCCTGCTTGCAACAACCATCCACAAACATAGGCGCGCACCTCTCCGCTAGCCTGCCCGGTGGAAAGGTGATGGGCAGTCAGCCATGATCAGGCATGTGTTAAGAGACGTTCTGTGCATTCTCTACATGGGCGACGGGGGCTTTTTATTTCCTCCTTCAGAATGTCAACATGTTCAACATCCAGCGGAGAGATAATACCGTGTAATATATTACAAGAGTTATCGTGTCTGTAATCACCACTATGGCAGTGTAATTCACTGTGTTTTTTTTATTGAACAGTAACTTGCTGGTATCTCTAAAACACAGATAATTTAACAGTGGTGGATCTAATATTATCAGTCCGATACACTCCCACCCGTGATGCAGTACGTACATTACATCTCTCGTGAAATATATGGATGGCTGATAAAACATCCCCTGTGATCGCTTGTCTCGTCGGTTCACAAATTGGTATGCAGCCCACATCCAATCCGGTATAAACTGATGACATATCCCTTTTTTTTCTCACTGTTTGTATCGGTCCCCTCGGGCAAGTAATATATGTCAAGAGCCACTATAAGGAAATGAATCTCTTTTGGTCAGTGCATTTTTTTATATTTTTTTTTCCCCCAAAACTTGGAATGTAATTTGCAATAAAGCTGCATATAGAGTACATCATTGCCTGACAGTTCAAACCTAAATGTTTCTATAATTTTGCTTTTGTTTTGATAATATCTTCATATAGGAGTATATAGGCTGATATATCGCATGTGTGAATGGCATCTGTTATGTGTTATGAATATGATGTGTGTATGTTTAACATCTGTTACGTGTTTTTTTATACGCCACAAAGAAGCCAAAGGCAAAGCTCCACATGTGTGGGTCATAAACTTCTCCAACATCTAGAAGCAACCATGCTATTAAGTGAGTTATTTACATTCCCCCCCCACCCCCCCCATTTACCCAGAACAGCAGCTTGACAGAGCTTGGTAAGTAAATGTTTGTCCCTGTCCCCTTCTAGCTCACTACAACCATCAAATTTGCTACACAGCGTAAATACATATGGCAGTTGAAATATGCCTTTGTATAGCATATAATACTTCAACACCTAATAAAACTGATGAAAGTATTTTGTGAGTTTCTTTCCCCTCTATGCAAACTAAAGCCCTCTGTCGCAGTTAGAAAACTGTAGACATTGTTTTCGGTTAATTTTTTTTTCTTCCCCAAACCATGAGAAAAGGATGGATCCATGGGGGGAATTAGTGCAAACACACAGGCACAAGGGGGCAAAGGCAAAAAGTGAAAGTGAGAGAGAGAGAGAGGAGGGAGGATTAATCACTGTTTCCCTGCAGCCTTTTTTTCCCAAATCTATAGCTCCAGACTTAACTCCCCCATCTCTGTTTGCATTTCACCCATCAGCAGAACCCACGCAAAATCACTTCTCCTTCAGCCTAAAGCACATCAAGGTCAGTCCATCAAAAAGGCTTTGTAACATCTCTTCAATGTCTCTCCATAGCGTAAAGTGAAACAAGACCAACCTTCAGCACAAACTATAATGTGATATAATATAATGTGCCGGTAAATATCAGCCTTGCCATAATAACTATCTTATAGCTGGATGTTCCTTCAATAACACAGTGGGAGTCACACTGTCTCATCTTCCCACCGAGTAGATATACTGACTGTTTTAAAGTAAACTATTTTATTAAAGGAGAAGTTTAATTTAATATGTTTTGTTGCCTCCCTCTCGGGTTCAGGACAAGGCGACAGGAACCATTCCTCTTACTGTGTGTCCTTTTTAAAAAAAAGAGATGGGCAAAGGTTGTGCATGGCTCGTTAGCTTAGCTCAAATACTGGTAGTCAATGGGAAGCATTAGCCTGCCTCCACAGACAGTCAGAAGATACATTTAACATAACTTAACAGTCCTTTGTGCTTATTGAGACTTGTTTATTTACCACGTTATGTTGCACTCAAGCAATATTTGATTAGATGTCACCTCCATTAACAACTGGCCCTTTTAGTTATCAGTGCTGATAATCTATAAAATGCTTTCCAACTGTCGACCAACTCCATCCCAGACATGTTATAGTTTGTTATCAGAAAACAGTGGTAATACTAGTCATAATTCGTATCCATTAAATCATGTGTGTTCACATGTGCGTTACATTGTTAACTAGTCTGTGTCAAAAGGGACATTAAGGTAAACCATAAATCACTTTGCTAGCCAGCATGGGGCACTATATACACTAACTTCAGTACACTGCGATTGTCAGATGGTCCATTGAACTGCAGATGAAGAGGCCCTATCGGGGCTGCGGGGTTCAGCCATCACTCACACACTTTGCAGTAGTGCTGCGTATTACTTTCTTTGCTTTAGAAATGTATGAACATATGTTGAGTGTACTGTGTGCTTCGGTCTTGCCTGCAGGGCCCTTGTAAATCTGTGCCAAGTCGAGTCCTTGAAGTACCTTAGCCTGAATCCAAATTTAATTGAGCAACTTCTGGCTCCGCTTCACGTGAAATGGTGTAGTCTCATATGGTACACACACCATTGTTTATGTCCATGCCAAAAGCAATCACTGCTGCTTTTCGAAGGCAAACTTTTTCTTCGCAAGAATGTCAGCATACCAGTTGTGATGCTGAGTCAAGTGGATTGGAAGTGGCATTAATAAAAGATCTACACTGGATATCATTTGAATACTAATAACGCATTACGGTAAGCCCAGGGAGCACAATGGAGAATGTCTCCTTGGCGAGGTCAGTCCACATGGTGATGAAAAAGCCAGTGACTCAATTATTAAGTATATCATTAACGCAATACATCTAGAAATGTAATTAAAGGAGTCCATTGGAATACAAGCATCGGTTGATCGTTGCAGAGGCTAAGGTTAGCCTAATTTGTCAGTGTGAATCTGTCAGTAATGACAAACCTAACCTTGACGTGCTCTTTCTTGAAGTCCAATTACATCTGTGTGATTGCTCGTATTGTTACTGCATGTAAATCGGTCGGCGTGCCCTCTCTCTCTGCTTCCATTTTTCACACTGCTGTGTGTGGATAAAGGGCATTGTAAGTGCAATCACACTGTATTGCATCACACTTGGCTTTCATTACAAAGCCCATACGATCTGGATAATTTGAAGTGAGTTGTAGACTCAACATTTGCAGGTTAGGTCAACTACTGTAGCTGAATTATATCATCACATTTCAGTGATTCTTGAGAACCGGGACAAAAGGCCGTCTTCCATATGTAACTGCTGTTATCTTTAAAAATATATATTTTTTTAAATTGTAGATGTTATTAGGAATTAAGATTAGAATGTCTGGAGCACAATTATCCCCTTAAAGCTCCCATATTATACACTTTTCGGTTCTATTATACACCATATTATATGGTCTTAGTGGTCCCTAATATGTTTATAGTATTTATTGTACTATGCTGATGTTCAGCTAATCTCACAATGGCCTATTTTTTAAAAAGAGCTGCAGCTCCCCTCGTAAATATACAATCTTTGAGCTCCCCCCGCCCCCTGTCCGGAAGCGAAGCCAGATACGCCTCGCCCTCTGTCTGTCAGGGCTGTGGACCAATAAGAAATAGGGGTGTGGGCTGCACAGTGGAAGCTTCTGGCTTTCCAGTTTGTGAGGTCAGAAACGAGGAGAATTCTGACTGGAGTATATTGGGGGGGAGGGGTGGGAGTTTCAGAAAGGGGGAGAGTGAGAAAAGGAGAGAGATTGTTATTTTTTTAATATTTTGGCAGTCTCTGGGCACACCGTGGACCCATGGATATGTTAGAACACATTTAAAAAGTGCATTTAGCATAATATGTGACCTTTAAATTTAATTTTATCATTATTATGTCAAATATATGACACTCGTTAATTATCTTCTCACGACGTCCAAAACAGTGTGTCCACAGAGAGGGTTTCAATCATTCATATGCAATAAAACCTATTAAAAATGTACTTTAATGATTAAAAAGTGTTTTTTTTCATCATAAGCAACACCAAGAATCTCTCATATCAATAAAAACTGTTTTTCTTCAACACATTCATGTTTTATATGGTTTCAAAGTGGTCGAACACTTTTTGTCACCCCTTCAGACAATCCATTAAAATGTAATAAAAGCAGCCAAAATAAGGAGCAGCTGTCACTATGAAGGACCTCTTGTCACATTCTACCTCTACAGAGTACATTAGAGTCAGACAGGCTCTGATAAGTGTTGTAGTTTTAGAATATTTTACATTCCAAATCTTGAAAGTCATGCGTCACAACCATGACATGTCAACACCGACTTACACTTTCTGAAGAAGTTATTTGAAATGTTTTGATAATTTTACATTCCTGAAGTAGTTCATACTAGCACCAATCATCAACAGAAAAAACAAATGGCTAACTAGATTAATTCCATTTGTTTTGTTTAAGAAACGTTAATTATGTCAACACCGTCAGATGTCAACTCTGTCAGATTTCCTGTCTGACGGTGGTGTCAGGCCAATGACGGAGTTGACATTCAATGTGAAGGCATCATATTTGAGTGGTTTTCAAATTATTATAATTATATTAGATACAGAAATAGGGTATAGTTTTTCTAATACTGTATTTATGGAAACTCCCACAATCTTCTTTGTCATGGATGATTCTTAAAAAAGTACAGCATGATATACAAAATGAGGCGATTTGGTCTGAGTCTTTTAGAGCAAGTCTGATTGAAAGTCTGTAATGCGAATCTTGAATTAACGCTTAACCAATAATATGCTGTTATAAAATCACTGTTATTGATTATTCTACGTATTTGATGGTTATCTGGGTTTTTGTCACCACCGTCCGATATGTCAAATTCATAAGATATATTTGTCAACTCCGTCAGATATGTGTCAACTCTGTCAGATTAATATATTATGATAACAATACATTATGATATTTCATAGTAGTTGTTGAGGAATGGTTGGTATGTGAAAATCTAACCAGTCACCTAACATGAGAATGTGTTTTGAAATTTGAAACACATCTTAATTGCTGTTAATTTTAAAGTAAACATTCTATTACACAGTTCAACTGAAGAACATAGAGGAAAATCGATATAAGATATCTGTAGTCGTATACATTTTGAAAATATTTTTTGTGGCCTCTGTCAGTCTTGATGAATACTTGTGATCACAATTCTTCTCATGGGTCTAGCATAAATTGAGGGAAAATGTATTTGTGTGTTTGGAGTCTGATGGTGTTGACACAAAATAAGGAATGGCAAGGTAAAAAGCCCATTTTGATAAAAAGGATAAAAGCTGGGAGGTTGTATCAAAGTGTAGCTCAGTAGCTTAGTATATGTTGGAAACATACATGTAATGTAATTTGCCTAAACATAGGGTTTGTATTTTTTCAACATTGCACCCTGTTTTGTCCCACTTCTCAAGAATCACTGATATAATAAAGGGGCTGGGCCACTTCTTAACCTTGCCACTGGAGTCAGTTGCTAGCTTGGCTCCGCCCGCCCACCTACTTCCGGTCAAATTTCATTTCCCCTTCAGTTGTCAGTCTGGGTGTACAGCGCATTTCCCAGATTCTCCGGAGAATCTACAGTCGTCCAATCAGCGAACAGAGCGAGTGGCTGAGAACGATGAAGTCGAAGTCGCGCTCCAGTTTCAGTTGAATGCTGCGTTCCTTTATACTCGGAAGAAGGAGATTTCCGACTTGGTAGTTCCGAGTTCCGACCTGTCTGTGTCCCAGTGCATCTGGTCGCGAAAGTATGGACGCCTTAAACCTTTCTCGTCCAAATAACTAAACGTTAAAGCTGCAGAAGTCAAAGAGCAAAACACACTATACTTAAAGTGGACTATGTGGTTTCAGGCGAGGGAAATGTGTTTACATTTGCAGATGCTGTTGTTAGTTTTGCTGCATGTAATTCTTAGTGTTGAGCACTTTTAACACCATGCATCAAAACAAAATTATTTTGGGGCACCTGGAACCAAATGTAAGACTAAAATATGGTGTTGTAAATAAACTGTGGGCCCTGCTGCTGTACACAACAGTGAGACAGTAACCTAACCTTTAGGGTAGCTTATTCAAACAGTGTTCCAGGGATCCAATTGACCTCTTAGGAAAGTTTGTCTATTACGTTGTAACATACCCTAGAAAATGTTCACTTCTCTGATACACCCAAAAGTTACATAGTGCACCTTTAACTTCTTCATGCAACGTGATCAAATCTTTTCATTACACTTTTCATGGTTGATAAATAGCCATATCTTTAAAAACTCCCCACTCACCATTTGTTTTATACGCAATGGCCGCGTTTCCCAGAATCGATCGTTCTTTGGGGCCAAAGAAGGGTCGAAAGAAGGGTTCGCCAAAGAACGAGCGTTAAGATACGGGTGTTTCCCAGATGGCTTCTTTGGTGCCTTCTTTGGAGAACGCGTAAGTTGAAGCGAAAGAGGCTCTTTGGTGGGAGCTGTCCACCGCGGTCGTGCTGAAACTGAATAAATCGATGCCAGGCGAATCGATCACCCACCTCTTTATCAGCGCATAAGTCACACACAGCGCCCCGTGGTCACCCCCACACAGGTGGAATTAGGCTACGCATGTATCGTGTGTGTGTGGGGGTGTGTGGGTGCGGGGGGGGGGGGGGGTGGCAACAAGTGTATCCAAGTAGTAATCAAGCCCATTAGCGCATATATACCCCGTGGATAGGCACACACATGTGAGAGTGAGTGGAAGAAAGCGGCAGAAAAAGAAACAAGCGGGCACCGTCGTTTACCGCGGAGGAGATGGGCGTTAGTGGACGAGGTCTGGCAGCACCGGGCAGTTTTATTCGGGGGAACAAGGGGCAAAAAGAACATCACGGTGAAGAACCGTGTTAGGCAGGCCATAGCCGAAAATATGTCCCCCTCCAGCCCATGTGGCCTGCGTGACTGGCGTGCTGTGAGGAAGAAGTGGCAGGAGTTCCAGAACCAAACAAAAAGGAAGAGTGCGAAGGTTTCACTAATCAATCTCCCTTCGTTGCAGGTGATGCAGACGCCCAGTAAAGACAGCGCAGAGTAACCCCTCCCCCATATGGTTTCAATAAACTACTTTGGTTTCCTTTTCAACCATGTATTGTGTGTATCATTTTGCATTGAAATGAGAGTGTCAAACCTATAGCAACAAAAAGTCCCAGGCAATTTGTAATTTATCTAAGCGTAGGTTAATGACGTGTGCGTATAGTGTGCCCTTTCAACAGCATTCCAGTGCCAGACTTTCAGGTAAAGCACTCGGACACTGCAGCAATATTCATAGTGTGCAGGACGTTACATGTAGCCTACATCTGCTGGTTCTGTTTATTTATTTCAGCCTTCAGGCCTGAGAGTATATGGGTGATGTGGTGGTTGTGGGTTTATGGTTTAGTGATCAGTGCTTGGTGACTGGTGGTAAAGGGGTAGGGGCTGGGGGTTGTTGGACCTCAGAAGAGGTTGATATGTTCTTAAAAACGCAGCGCAGTCAGAAGCTGCATCTCCGGGGGGCTGAAGGAAAAATTGCATGTGTGTGGAGACACCAGAGTGATCAGCCGTTGGATCTCCGCACGGCTGGGGCAGTCGGTACTTTGCCTGGACGGCCCGGTCTGATAGCACGTCCAGTGGGGAGAAGTGCCGACGCACGTATGCATTTATGTAAACCGTCTGGCTTCGCGCACGGCGAGGCTGTTGTAATGCAGCCATGGTTTTTCACACGCGCGGACTTTGGCAACGCCTTTATAGCAGGTGGAGCCGCTCTGGATGAGGTTCAGCTGAGTTCAATTAAATCTGTTTCCTTGATATCTGTCAAATGCCACAGGGTTGTGGATGTTTTTTTATGTGTAGTACTATAAACTCACATGTGTGTGGAAAACGTAAACGTGTAATTCATTAAAACATGTTTTTCTCTACTATTAGTTTATGTTTATTGCGCCAGGTCCGCATTGAACATTGTTTTATTATTTCGAAAAGTGGAGGAAATAAATTTCCCTGACGCAGCATGATCACTGACGATTTGGTCGCTAAGAAGGTTGAAAGAGTGGGTCAGCGCCGTCGTACAGTTCCATCTTAGTGAAAGTACTACTTTCGCTAAGAACGAATCTGGGAAACGCATTCTTCTTTCACAGCGTTCTTAAGAGCGCTCCAAAGTAGTACTTAGCCCAAAGAGGCTCTTAACGATTCTGGGAAACGCGGCCAATGTCTGTTGTTAAAATTCATAGTATCACCCCAACCCTGATGCCATCCCTATCACTTCATCAAGGTAAACTTTACTGAGCACAAAAGCGGAAAATGTCCTTCCGCTTCACCACAAACAACAACAACATGGGCAAACAAAGACAAAACAGCAGTACGAAAAACACCCAGTGCACTTGAAGATACATAAAGGTTATTTTCTCAGACTTTACAAAGGTCCTTCTTAACCACAGAAGAAGACACTATACCGGTGCCTTGCTTGGATTGTTGGATCGTGTACTGTAGTTCTAAGTAACCCTTACTGTTAAACTGATCTTTATGTGTAAAATTGTTGGAGTGCCCCTTTTCATAAAGCTGATTTAAAGCATAGTAATGGCTAAAACCATCGCAGGATGTCCTCTATGCTACTCAGGACAATACTAAATAATAGAAGGACATAGCTTTGTTCTTCGGAAGGACAATCTTATTCATTCTGTCATAATCGCTATTCTCCAGCTCAGAGTCCTCTCCGTTTGCGTATGTGTGTGTGTGTGTGTGTGTGTGTGTGTGTGTGTGTGTGTGTGTGTGTGTGTGTGTGTGTGTGTGTGTGTATGTGTGTATGTGTGTGTGTGTGTGTGTGTGTGTGTGCTTGTGTGTGTGTGTGTGACCCACAGTGAAGAGACAGTACAGCTGACTATAGCACACACCAAAATGCAGAGCTATGACAATCTCCATGACTTTTCTTTGTAATCCAATCCAAAAGGGAAGCCCTCTATCAAGGAGAAAATGAAAGGCGGAATATTAGTAGAAAAGAATGGTGAGTTGTTGAAAGGGACTCGTATATATAAACGTATAGCAGGGTTGACAAGGGGGGGGGGGGCATCAATGTTAGAATAGGCCTATTTTATTTTCATTAGGGTCTAAAGAGTACGGATGGGTGTGTAATGGGAAGGCACAGGGCGGCTTCACGTACATTTTCAGTCCCATCTCTCTGTCATGTTCGTTTTGGCAGGCAGACAGAGGCTCCAGCACCATCACAGCGTTATCATTCAAGTGTAGCTTCTGTCGGTATCAAGGACATTGGCATTACCATGAGAAAGGAATTGCCAGTCGACATCAATGAAACACAGATATCTTTCAGCACCAGTACGTGACCTTTATCACTTTGAAAAAGAATCCTTTGAAAAAAAAAACCTAAAGTGTGTCGCATCGTTTCGCCCTTTCCGTGCTGCTGAGGATGTTTCAACGTTGGAAATACCTGTACAATAGCATGTGCACATACCGAACAACACCAATGTAATTCAAGCACGTGTCCAGCTATATAATGTATTGTACTTGTTGTAGATGCATGTCGCTTTGGTAATGCTAAAAACCTATATTCCATAATTTTTTTAAATGTTCTATTTGGCACACTTGTATTCCAGCTCTGTGGGTGGGAAATGCGCTTCTCTTCTTTGGAGCAGTTCCCCTCTGACAGAAGGCACCCCCTCTGCTATCAGAAATGTAAATGTAAATTGCAGGTAGGTGGTTATGCTTGTGTGCCTCTCTACAAGCTGCACACACTCCACGTTTGGAGAGCAGTGCCATCTAGTGGTCTGATTCAGAACTGAAGTCCAATTTGTGTTCATCAGCATGAGTTGTGGAGTTGATTAAACCTCAGTCAGTCATTATCACATAATATAATACGCACTTTTACATGTGGACTGTCACAGTGTAGGATTTACACACTCATTTAATGGTGGAACACTTCAGGCAAAAACGTGTTAATTTAGATTTTTGTGTCTATTTTGCTTCCATTCCATGTCTTCTTTCGTAGTATTGTACTACAAAAATAATAGTTTTTATGTCAGTAATCAATTGGCATAGTTTTATGATGATATATTAAATGTTTTACCCCATTCACCTGCAGTACATCTGCTTTGTTTTGTTAATCCATCGAATAAAGAGCAATCATTTATTCAATCTCTCGTAGGTTCATTTCTAAAAAGAATTAAACATGGAACTGCAGTTATATCACCTTTCCATAATACAAGATAGAACAGGGTTTTTATATATATTTATGTTTGAGGGCAGTGTCTCATGTCTCATCATTATCGTCCATGTCCTCTGCGTAGACATGAAATAAATAGTTTGGTTTGTGCTCGTGATTCACCAGATTTTGTGAACTCATGCAACCACTCAGCCATTCGGTTTTTCATCAGGGTAAATATGTTTTTGTTGTGCCCACAGACGTGACTCACAAAAGAGCAGCTGCATGTGTTGTTGCAAAAAGAAATCAGGCACACGCAAAACAGACGTGTGCACATCTGCAATCCATCCCAAAAATACGGGCCAAAACAAAGTGCCAAACCATTAGCAAACTGAAAGGGCTGATGGGAGTTTGAGTTAAAAAGTAAAATAGCACATGGTTGTCCATCTCTTCTTAGAAAGGTTTTGGAGTAGGCAGGATAAAAGTTTTGGACAAAGTTGTGGGAGAATATAAATCAAGGCCTTCTAGAAGCGAGTAGTAGCGGTACATTGATTAATGCTCTATTTCAGAACAATAAGGCCATGCCATTAAAGTGTTCAAAAAACAACAAAAAATAAATTGCGCACTCAAAACCACACATACATCCTTCCACACACACACACGGATCAGGCAGTCAAAGACACGACTCATAAATTATACACGACACGTTATTTCCTTTTTGTATCTTAACTGTTTTCTTGACACTTCACAAGGTACGGCGGTATAGCAATGAATTGGTTCGGTGACTGCAAAGGTTTCCCAACTACAAATTGTCTCCGAGTGCAAAATGTGTACGGCGATTACATTTCCATTTAATAAACATTGTTCTGTAAAGTGCATCTACTTAATAGAACAACAGATGTGTGTCAGCAAAAGCCTTCATAAACCAAAAGCAGCAAATTACAAAACAAAAAATTTTGCATTTCTTTCTGAGAAATGAAAGGTGCCAAAGCAACACTCGGCTGGAGTCAAGAGTGCTGTGTGCAAGGGGTCAGGGCTTTGGCTTGTTGCCGGGAATGAACGTTCCAAATGAGGAATTGATTGGCCATTATGAGAAACTGGCACTCTTTATTTGCTTGTAGAAAATGTGTCAGAACCAACATTTGCATATATATTACAAAGGCTTCCAGGCATAAGTAGCTTGGGCAGAAGTTAAACCAGTGTAGCTACACGGAGATTGAATTAGATACTAATTGAATCCATCAGTTATTTTCAACTACACAAAACAGTGGATTGTTTTTTTCAGAGTGGCCAAAAGAAAGTTGATCAGGGGGAACACAATTCTAGAACTTTATCTTGTCAGGGGCGCAGGCCCTCAAAAGACATCATATGGACTTATATTAGCATTTGTTACAGAAGTTGTTGTAGTAACTTTAATATGTATACATTTTTTGACAACATATTTTTTTGATCATCTGAGATAGTCCATAGTTTTGACAGAACACTCTCTATGACACCTTCTCTCCCTTTCCATGTTCCTTCATCGTACTGTCCACCACACAGGTTCAGCTGATGATATACAACCACAAAGTTAGAAGCCAAGAGGAAGCTCTTGCCGAGACCACACCAAATGGCACACTCTCCAATACCTCTCCAGAAAGATTAATTACAGTAATTAAAGTTGTGTTAATCTCACACTCTTTCCACAGAAGTCAATGCTCGCTATCATTCCATCCAGATTCTGCCCATACTTCTATATTGGCATTAGAAGTGGGTGGCTAGACTTGTGTTTTTTTTTTCTTCTTCTTCTTCTTCTTCTACTTTTATCGAGGTGGACATCACCAGCTTGTATAATCAGCTCCAACCGATTGCGCTCTGGAGGAAAAACAAGTGGCTTCATTTAGGCATGAAAATGATTGAGCAAAAAGGATGACAAACACGGCGGAGTGCATTCATCAAAGCTGTTTACACCACGGCACAGATCTGCTTGCTCGGCTGCTGGATCCACTTGAGAAATTGCTTTGTTATAGTTACAATTTATCATTGACATGTTGTATTTACTGAAAAACAAATCTGTCAGATGGTAGTCAAGATACGTTCAATGTGTCAATTCCAGCCACTAAATAGAATTACTGAGAGATTTTTGCATGTGCTAGCCACACTCTGGTGGCGTCATAGTTGAATAATGCTGTTGTGTATTCTCCAACATATTGACTTTGAACCATTAGGCTAATACAGGTTTTGAGAAGCAGTTGCCTAGGAACACATGACCTCGTCCTTGGCAGCTGGCCTGGATATCATGATTCATTTGACATGTTCTGTGTTTTCATACAGACAAGTGACAAATGAACTTAAGTGCCAAGAGTCATGGATGCAGGGGCAGCAGATGTAACTGAATGGTTGGGTGTGTGTGTATGAAAGAAACATTGGATCACTTACAATGGCCCTCACAGATCTTAGTCCAGTTAAGCAAATGAGGAAATGCATTATGATTATACTATATCAGCAACCAAATGCCCTTCTAAAGTCTACCGATTTCCCCATTGATTTTTGGAATTTGTCAAGGAAATGTTTTGCTATTCAGAGATGGCTATTAGTTTCCTTTTCCTTGGAATTGAAACTAAATAAGTCAAAAATAAAATTCAATTTGCCATCATTCGGACGGACCGCTTCAATGGCAATCACACTCCTCACACGTCACACCTTTGATGTTGAGTCCACTTACAATCACCGGTAGTGCTGACTGCTGAGTTGATCTCGGCTACTCTTGCCATTGCTCTGTCGCTGTTTTTCCACATAGAACCAACTAGCTAGCTGCAACATGATGCTGACATTCTTCACCCTACCAACAACGCTCATATTGACGCAAATGGGAGTCAAGTTCAGACCAAAATGTATTTCCAAACAAGAGGTCTGGAACAGTTTCACCACTATCCACATTAAAGGAATAGTTTATTTACTGAATACTGACAGATACTGTTCCTTAAACTGTGTGTGTATTTCTGATTAAGAAATGGGTGAAGGTCACTCATCCAGGTTAGCTTAGTTTAAACACTGGTAATCAAAGGGAGCAGGTCAAAAGATACCCTTTACAACATCACTAAACGCTCCTGTGTGCTTGTTGGGACTTGTTCAATTACTACATTATGTTGCGCTCTATATATTTACACATTATGTCATTTATGAATCAAATACATATGTCACGGGTATTTTGTTTTTAAAGTGAAATAAAGTGCAACTAGTTTGCCTTCATCTCTGATCAAACAAAGCATTTGCCTTTTCGTTGAAATCCTTAAAACAACAATTTTCTGAACGCACATTTTCCTGGAAAGTCATTTCCTTGTGGATCACGACTGTTTACCCCAGAAAACTAACAAGTGTGGATAATTGATACGTGTTTACGTCCAATAACAAAGGCAGAATTGGCATTAAATTTGTACACCACCACAACATTCTTGGGGAGGGGGTCGGCGGGGTTATTGGTTTGGTGAGCAATGCATGTGAAATCAATTAGACTGTTTTACATTACATTTCCACCATTAAAAACAGCCTTTTTTTTAAACCACAGTGTTCTTACTTTTACCACAACACTTTAATTATCTAAACTAAACTTAGAGTAAAAGGAACAGAAACCGTTGCGTCTTCAATGAGTCAGTTAGGAAGAGTTATTTTACTGTCGACCTTTTCTAAATACACTGACCTCTTTCTGTCATATAGGTTTTGTTTTTTAATACTTTAGTGTAAGAAACTAACCTCAACAACCAGTACCATCTGCTAAATGGTAAATGGACTTGACTTACGTAGCGCTTTCTAGCCGATTTTCTCAGCCCCAAAGCGCTTTCCAATTCTTACCGCATTCACCTTCATACACACACTCACACACCGATGGCAGTACCTGCCATGCAAGGCGCCCTCTTAACCATCAGGAGCAATTTGGGTTCAGTGTATTGCCCAAGGACACTTCGACATGTGGCAGGTAGGCCGGAGAATCGAGGCTCTGACCCTGCACGCCAGAGGACGACCTCCTTATCCACTGCACCACTAGCGCCCACTTCAGGAAGGAGACTTTGTTCCCTTCCCCTAAGAACCAAACGAGCCATGTCCACCTTTGTTCCAGCATCCATAAGGCTGTTGAATAAACAGTAGGCCCCCCATCCCGCCAAACCCAACCCATCACTCCCGAATTCAACCTAATCACCTTCCACCAACTAACAATCTATAAGTTAAAAGTGCATTATGTAATATTCCGCCAATGAGGGGGGTCACCATAGATAAAGAACAATATATATGGGGCTCATGATAAAAAACTATACAGCGCTTATATAATGAAAGAAGAGCTAGTGAGACAAACCATTGCACATACAAATATGGCTGGACAGATCATTGATCGATTCCCCTCGCTTTGAAGGGAGGCTTAACACCACGGTGTGCCCAATTGGGATCGTTTTCCCATCAAGCGCCATTAGGCACAGCATTCGACCCTGACTATACAGTATAACCGTAACAATTGCCGGGGAACCATCTCAAATCAGAGATGATGGTTTAATCAGTGGAGAGTTTAGCTTGCTGCTCCCTGTTCTATCTGCAACCTGTTCTACACGCCACTGCACACACTCTTCAGATACACTTGAGAGGTGATTTATTAAAATGTGTGAGAGGTCTTGGATGTCTTATACCTGGCCTTGTCCTTGAGATATTTCCCCTGGCCTTGTCCTTGAGATATTCCCCATGTATTTCTTTATACCACCGGCTCAGCACAGGCCTTCACCCCCATGAGCCAGAATCCATAAGTATTTACATGCCAGGCTCAGGCTCAACTATAAAGTATCTGATGAAAAGAGACTGTAGGTCGAATGAGAACTTTGCCGCAGTGGCTCTGCTTTTAAGGGGCAGAGTTGCCAGAGAGTTCTAAACATTTCAACCATGCAGTGAAATCCTGGCTTTTGCAGCAGCAACCAAAAAACACATTACTAGGTCTGGTAATTGCTGTCAGACAAAAGCAAAAACCCTTCTGTCTGATCATTAGTTCTTCCATAGGGATAGGAGATAAGGGCCGAGGAAAGTATCCAACTTAAATTCATAATGTATATCCTACGTTGCATAATGTTGTTCTCCCAATTCACTTGTGTCTATTTCTCTGTCTATATAAATCCACACGGAATACAAAATTGAAACCAGTATCCTTCCCCCTTTGGCTGGACTCAGGAGACCATATCATGCGGTCCATCTCAACCTCATGTTTGATGCAGCTAACTGTCTTGTTTATCGGAGCTATTTTTTTAAAGTTCGCCACGGTCTTCTGTTCGAAGGAGATTTCATACGAAAAACAAAAGCTTAGGAAATTGGCAAGGAGATCAGAGAATGAAGTCTTTGTGATTTGGAAAGTGGTGAGTAGAGTATGCTTGGGAGAGTTACTGCTGAAGTCTCTTTATTTCCCTGGAAGCAACATTAAATCCTATTCAGCCAGGCCAGACATATTTTAGGAGAGCTGGATTTTCGACCCAACAAGAATCTGGGAAAGAGCCCAGATTTGACCCGACGTCGGGATTTATTGGCTCCTTACCAGTTAGCCATGAGGTGTTAGGTGATAATCTTCTCATCAAAATTTGATGGATCGTTTCAGCCACCCCAGATGGCACCAAATTCTTTGCCTTTTTCAGTCTTTTAGACTGATTTGGGCCTAAGGAATATTTATTGAGATATCCATACATAAAGCGGCACTATGGAACTTTCATGAATTCCTTCTCAATAGTGGTGCCAGTGGGCGGTAAAGTGAGTTGCAGCGATGAGTGCTTTCACTCTGTCAGCGTGAGTGAGCAGCGGCTAGAACAGTGATACGTGAGACGGTGTGATTGAGCGGTTATAATAATGGATGAGGTAGGTTGTGGTTGCACCGTTTAGTTTATTTTAGTTTGACTAACCTTATAATTCATCTTCACATCCTCTGGACTTTCGCGGCACCATTCCTTTTCATATAAATAATGGTACTATATGTTTTAGGCAATGGAAAAAGTCAGGGAAAGTCTGTTACATACACAGTTTACTGCAACCATAGAACACAGCAGTAAGGCTGAGTCAGGGCAGGCTTTCTACCTGTGATTAATGAGCTTGTTGTATTTAAATTATTTCTTCATGGAGATGAGATATTAATACAACCTAGGGGCAAATTAACTCATTAGAATAATGACTCAATCTTCAAGCATTTGTTCTCTAGTGCATTTCATGGTTTTGAGCTTCTAACAATCCCTGATCTTCTCATACAAGCAGCATCTTGTTTTTCAGCACAGAGCAATATGGACCTCAGGTAGAAATATGTCTACCTAACCTGACACAGAACAATTTTTTTTGTAGAAAAAGATGTGACAGTATTCGAGGCTGTGTATCTCTCAGACCTCAGTTGGCCCAGCTGTAAATTGCTTTTTTGTGAGACAAGACCCAAGCTCCATTACCCTCGGTGGCAAAAACCATCTCATGGAAGGAGTTGTCACCTTGAGGCCCATATTCTCTTACGACAGACAAACAGACAGCGCTCCCTCTCTCTCTGCCTTCCACCCTCTCGTTTGTCTCAATTCCTATTCCATCCCCCTTTCCTATTATATCATTCCAACCCCCTTTTTCTCTGCGATCTGTTTGGATCAAACTGCTCACACACAAGCATCTCTGATTTTCAATCAATTTCAGGATCAGCACCTCTGACTGTGGCCTGCTTGACAGTCAGCCTTCGGAGCCCCCACTGCTGAATCCATCAAAGACACAAACTGAGAGCGTTCACCATCTACATGCAAGTATGAATAAAAAAACCCAGGACCACTGCTATCCCACCTTCCCCTTAACATTACACTGTACTTCTAACTTGGTTTTCAGGTTGAACAAATAAACCTAATAAAAAGCAAAGTAATATTGCAGCGTTCATTTTATTGGAGGAATTCATTGTGCACATCTCCATAGGGTTACTTCTCTTATTGCAATAAATGAAAAAGAGGAAGAAGAGAGTTTAAACTATATTCCGGCTATCAAAAAAATAAAGTAAATAACAGAAATGGAATTATATCAACTTCTTAAGGGGGCACCGTCCCTAAAAAGGGAAATGATAGCCAATTGATTTAAATCAGTCTCATTAAAATGTACCAACAAAAATTGTGGAAGCTTGAATCATAATTAAATTATTAAAACTTTAACAAAAATGTCCATATTAGGAGCAAGTATGTCAAAGGATGCAGAGTTATTCATAGAAGAGGTTGGAAAAATTCACTTTGGAAAACCTCAAAAAGAACCAGCACAATTAAACACAAATCTTTATTTACAGAAAACTTATGAACACACTCAATGGAATCTAAACTAAGCTCTTGCCAACACAAACAGATCTGTGTGTGTGTGTGTGTGTGTGTGTGTGTGTGTGTGTGTGTGTGTGTGTTCGTGTTCGTGTGTGTGTGTGTGTGCGTGCGTGCGTGTGTGTCTGTGTGTGTATGTCAGTCACAACATGTGATATGAAGTTGCAGCAGTGTCCAGCAGATCTGTCCACTCACTGATCAAACCTCTCCCCAGCAGCCTGATTAGGTGCCATGTTCACAGCACAGTGGCCTATGATGCAGTAGACAGGCCTGTTCATGCTGACCAATTAGGCTATACCAGAGAGCCCTGCTGGAGGCACTCAGGCAGCAATGCCAAACAAACAAACACAACAAAACCTGATGAGACCTAGAAAAGCATAGAGACTTTTTAATGTACAGGTTTCTAAATTGTAAATGCATGTATTTGGGGATTAGTGTGCAAATAATTAGTTCTGTGTAACTTCAACTACGCTATATTACCAAGAATAGAGGATAACTTTTGCATATACGGTAAATCCATATTTATTGCATGTTTGTTGACAATGCGTTATTTTCCAACAAGACTAATGATGAACAGTTGTAAATTCTGACCTGCTAGTGGTGGCATAAGGCATAAGGGGATCGGCAAAGCCAATTACTATCCATCGAGTACTATCAGCCCAGAGTGACAATCATTGAGCTCATGCCCCTAATGTGGCTAAAAAGGTCTAATCCAACATCCAGATGCAGAGTAACAAGTATTAAACAAAATAAATTCACAAACTCTAGCAATGTAGTCCCTCCGCCTCTGTGTGTGTGAGTAAACACCCTCCTGCTCACACGGGACAGTAACACCATGCTGTATAAATGATTAAAAAATATATCGCGGAATCAAACACATAAATATTATTGTACACATGTAATGGAGGCCATTTTTTTGAGATGTTGCTCTTTGGTAATGTCAGAGTAGTTAGTTACTTAATCAAGCAGACGGTGCGTCACATTAATAATAAAGCCCCAGAGATGTGAACAAATACGTTCTGAACTCTCATTAGGACTGTTTCCGCACTGCTAGAGCGGGAGGAAGCTGCCGTGTAACGATGTGAAGATCACAAGGTAATAAATTAGACACAGACTAGGAATCAACAAACATGGGAAGACTGTTATGACTGAAGCGTGAATGCATATCCCAGTCTCATTATGGTCCTTGACAGGGCCGTGCCCACACATCCCAGACAAGGGCTAAAGCAAAAAAAATAAAAACTTTGTTCATAACATGGGATCTGTTTGTATTCTACTGAAACCCATTATTTCACCAGTTAACCCTCAGATTTGAAATGTTCTCGCAAAAGTAATGCAGACAAGGTTCAGTTGTAAAGACTAATTCAGTCACACTCAATCAGTGGTTTCCTTTAGAAAGACAGTAGGTGATGCAATGTAATGGCATTTAAACAGATCATATCTATCTTTCCAGCATGTTCACTTCGTAAATGCAGCATGGTTCGTTGTCGGGGGTTATCGTATCTACCTGTCTGCAACAGCAATTCACACAGACATCACATTGAGCCTATTCTTTAATCGTTATTCTGGGAAAATTGAATAACACAACTGAAGACACATGTCATTATTAATAGAATTTAATAATTACAATAATGAAAAGGAACACGTGTTAAGAAAACGGCTCTATGAGGTCATAAACCTAGCCATATATTAAAATATCTGTTACAAATTACAAACAAGTCCTACTGACCTACTTACTGTAATACTTTGTTGTATGGATAACATTAAAAAAATAATAATAATAATAATAATTGATAGGTTTTATATAGCGCTTTATTGCCTAGGCACTCAAAGACGCTTTACATTTCCTGGTTCAATTCGTTCACACTCAGTCATACCGGTGGTGGTAAACTACGAGAGTAGCCACAGCTGCCCTGGGGCAGACTGATGGAAGCGTGGCTGCCATTCAGCGCCTACGGCCCCTCCGACCACCACCTCAAACATACAGCAGTCATACACATTCACACAAAATCTGTTGTTTTGACTGGTTTCACAATTAATACACGACCTACATGAGTGAGATCATTTATTACAGGGGTGTCCAAACTACCGCTAACATTGGAGAGGGGCCCCCCTAATCAAATTCTGCTTGGAGGCTTGGGCCGGCTCTGAGGGGAAATGTGTCTGTCTGCCGTGAAGAAGGATTACAATTTACGAAGACACTATAAAACTAAACATCAGAGCAGCTACATGTGTTATTTTTGCCAAGTGGCCCGGCCCTTCGTAGATTTTTCTGTAGGCTATGTGGCCCTCAGTGAAAAAAGTTTGGACACCCCTGATTTACTATAACCAAACTGGGGCTGGAGGGAAGATGATTTCCATAAAAGTCTGGACAAGTTGCAAAGTCAATTTGAGAGGGCGGGGCATGCAGAGTTTTTTTCTGAATTGATAAGGCATATTTGTAATGGATATTGCTGTACATTTGTTTTATTAAGGACACTCTAGGGGCACAGGGGTTCCAGCCTACCTTGGGTCCTATCTGTGCACGTGCCTGGTCCTTGAGCAAAATGGCAAAAGGTCAACAGTAATTAGTAAAACATGACGGTCCTCTGATGTTGGAAAACGCATATAGCTACTGTATGAAGTATAACAAATAAGAGGCGTTATGTTGCTGTCATTAACGTCTGATAAAAACAGAACAAAGTACTGTACAATGAATTGGAAAGAAGAAAAAGGATATATGAGGTCACGTCTCATCCATTTGACTAGTTGGTGCACAAGCAGCTAAAGATTGTCAGGCTTAAAACTAGAGAGGAAAGGGATTAGGAAGTGAATCCTTGGTAATTAGGTCCACTGGGTGAAAGTCTTAGGAACGATCAACATAAGAGGAGGCCAAAAATTCAAGGTGATTGGACGCCCGAAGTGAGACAAAAACATGTTTACGTGATGGATTCACTGATAGATACAGTCCTGCGTTTCACAATTCACACGTTACACAAGCCCACTCAAGAGTATTACGTGTCTTTGTCCTTTATAGCATTCTGCGGCCACCGAGTACAATCAGTCCATCCGCATCATCACTCTACTCTTAACCTGATCGCGGACACATTTGTCTTCATCACCCTGTCTGCCATGATGAACGAGACATCCTCTTCCTCTTCCTCCTCCCTGTGCACCATCTCCATCTACCTGAACCTCTGTGCCTCCTCTAAAGTGCTGCTCCTGTTGCCGGGCTTCGGCTTGAACTTCTTCATCTTGGTCTCCCTGGTGTCCTGTCTGCTCGGCCGGCGGCGCAAGAAGATCCGCAGCAACGTGGCCATGTTCATCCTGGGCAGCACCGCGTGCAACCTGGTCAACCTCAGCCTGTGGCCAATGACCATCCACTGGAGGCAGCACGGACGCTGGCTCCTCGGTGCCCGCATGTGTGAGGTCATGGTGGGGGCCAAGCACCTCACCAGCTCGGCCTCCTTCCACTACGTCTCCTTCATAACCTTCTCCATCTACCTGACGGTGGTGTGTGGTTGCACGCACCTGGTGAACAGCAAGGTGTTCATGGCCGTGCAGCTCCTGTTCCCTCTCTTGCCGGTGGGGGTGAAAGAGCTGACCATGTGGGTGGTCGGAGGAGGCGTGGATCACTTGGATCCCCTCAACCTCACCTGCTTCTCCTTCATCAATGACCAAGTCATGAGGGTTCTGCTGCTGGTAAAAATCGCGGTGTTGCTGCCGTTGAGCCTGTACTTCTACGCCCACGTTCTGCACACCATCGTCAAGAGCGCCAAGGTGATGCAAAGGAGCCAGAAGGTCAACGTGCACCTGGCCAAAGTCTTCAGCCTGATCAGTCTCATCACCTTCACAGCACATATTCCAGGTAAGTAAATGCTTGCCTGACAGATTTTATGTAAAAAGCTTGACTGACTAGTTTGACTTTAAGGCGAGACACTGCAGGTGAATATAGTAAAACAAATGTAAGATGTTTTTTTGGTATTTTAATATTTAATTGACAGTTGAGACATGACATTCTGTAAAGCTACATGAGCCGGATTTGAACCCGCGACCACTGTGACAAAGACTGAGCCTTTGTGTTCTACCCATGGAGCACCCCAGTACAGTGACAACACAAGTTCATTTTTGAACTACAATTCGTTTTCTGAAATATTTACATAAATGTGCGCAAGTACGAAAGAAATGTTATAGAAGAAAAATTGACAAAAATATCAAAATGTACCATTGCTTAATAACACGATGTATTTGCACGCCATGCCTCGCCTTAACCACTGAGTGTTGTGTTGAAATCAGCTCTTATGCCATACTTCTTGTGCACTTTAGGTGCTGTGTTTGCCCTGATGGAGCACCTGTCTGTGTGTCAGGAGACGGTCAGGGATCTATTGCTGGACCTGCCTTTACTCTCCAGCCCCATCATACTGCTGTGTATGAACACAGAGCTGAGGGGCCAGTGTCGGCTACTGCTGCAGCGCAGAGCCCCGGGCCACCACTACTTCACGGGCAAGAAATCTAACGGCCACACGGACAAGCAGCTCAAGAGCCTGACCACCGCAGAGACCGAAACCACTGAACTCTAAAATTCATTCAGAATATGTTAATTATAGTTTTGATGAATTCCAAACTTCTTCACGATAATATGCTTAGATGTGCATGTTTATATATTACGTGCAAACCCACAAAAGAGCTAAGGCCACAATTTATTCCAGACAGTGATACATACAGACGTGAACATGGAGCTGATTAGAGAGACTGAGATTTTTTTATTTTTTTCATTAACTCCACTTCCAATTTGTCATTGAGTTTTGGATAAATGTTGAAACAAGCAGCAAATAAACATATCAAAGAACAAGTCAACACAAGGTTTTGGTTTTGTATGATGTTAATGTGTTGTGGCCTGTGTGTGTGTGTGTGTGTGTGTGGGTGTGTGCGTGTGCGTGTGTGTGCGTGTGTGTGTGTGCGTGTGTGTGTGTGTGTGTGTGTGCATGTGTGTGTGTTTGTGCCGTGCAGGGGTGAATGTAGGTCAGACTCTGTAAATGAATCTCTTTTCAAAGTCTCGGCTGGAGCAACGTTTAGGCCTACTGCCTGCGTCTCTGGGATCAATATGTCTGTGTTTCATATGCAGCGGGGACAACATTGTTATTTATTCATGATGATTTACATCCACTTGATTCTCCATTGATGTGCTTGTGCTCCACCAATGGTCATGCAGTGACATCTAGTGGTCATTCACTAGAGTGCATGCACTAAAAACATTGGAGTTGCCGGATCATAAATATTGGGTTAAACAATTGAGAAAATCCCTCTTGTTCCCCCGCACCATCTTTCTTTTTTTACTCACATACAGCGCCATTAACTTGAATCTCACCACTTTCAACCTGTGATCGGAATGGACTTTACTACTTGGAGGCCGTAAAATAAAGATGAAGCATAAAAATGTCAGCTAAAACTAGTGTGACAGCAACAATAAAATGGGGCTTTGAACTATTCATAAAAGAGCCCACTACAGTTAGCTGCCTCGTCTCGCCATTAGGGGGTGCTGTCTGCTCACGTTTGAAACCGCAGCTTTTATAGTGAAGACATGAATGACTGAATAATATTCATTAATCTTCATGATAGATTCAGTGAGAGAGATGCAGCACTGGATATAATGAATATGCATATTGATGAGCCTCTTTTCACTCGCCATTTAGATAATCCAAGCACATTCATAGATGCGTATATTTCCCTCTGCAGTCAGATTGCCCTCATTTCCAGGAAGCTTTCCTCGGGGTCACCCACAGCATGGTGCTCCCACTACTTGACCTTTAACCCCGGTAATTTCCCAGAGGTCTAGGGGAAGCACACAAAAGCATATAGGAAATGGTAATCACTGGTGTCTCAGACTACCCACATATTATGTTAACTAGATGAACCACAATTAACATATTATTGAAAGAGTCTCCATGTTTTGCCCACAGTGGATAGCATGGTGCAGTGCAGCACTGCAGCACACACACACAAGCAAAATAATAGAACAGGGAATGACGACCTGTGTATCAATTGATTTTTTTTTACGGAATGGAAATGTATGGAAATATCGGAGATGGTTTGAATAGCTTAACAGCACTTTGGGACGTGTCCTCTTCGCAATGCTTTGATTTCTCTGACCTTAGGTATTAGCAGCCTCCACATACATTAAGTCGTTTCCATGAATTTCCCCTTGGTGGTATCAACATACCATATTAAAATGATATGTAAATTCCTCTTGTAGTTAACAGAATATTCAGCCAATCCTAATGAAGTGTGTATGTGTGTGTGTACTATGTGTGTTTAACAGCATAACTACTTCATGTGAAGTATAGCCTATCTAACTCAAAATAAATGGATGGAGTCAGTTATTGCTGTTATTCGCGTGTTGTGCCAGCTAACATGACATTACATTAGTTGTAATTACAAAGACAATTTTCGTATGCAATTACATCTATTTCTCCCCTGTAAGGCATTATATAAGATCTTTCCTTGAATCAAAGAATCATTTCAGTCTGCAGCAAGTGTCTTCAGTTGCCTAGCAACTCCAGCCCTGGTTGCGGACTAATGCTGTCTGAGTTGTGGAGGTAAATCGGGGGGCAATCTGATTTCAAAATACGTTGCATGTGGGCGGGGGGGGGGTCAAACTTTGCTCATACTCTGGGACAGTTTTCCCAATCCGTGCTGGATTCTTTTTGGGCTTTATTTCTGTCTATAATATAATAAAATACAATAAAGAGCTCAGTGGGGGGATGAGTGCTGCAGTTAAAAGAAGATTAAGAGACTAGACCAAGGACAACAACATCAGATAGCATCTAGTGATGGGAAAGTAACATTCAGCAGCTGACCGTGTAAGCCAAAGCTTACAAGTTCTCCCGAGTGGCGAATTAACCATGCTCGCCACCTGAGCTGCACACAGTCCCCAGGCAAAAGCTGTGGCTCTCTTCAAAAGCATGGAAATGTGCTTTGTGGATTGCAGCCATGTCCTTAACTCGGGTGCTATGTAATAAATGCAGCGGTGGCTCTTCTCACATTCACATGTGAAAAATGCAAATGCCCAGAGCCATTGTTCTTCTTCTTCTTCTCTTCAGGTTTCCTGCTTCCTGTCCGCTACGCTACGCTAAAACAATTCCACATTGCCCTCAGCAAATCGGCTTTCTCTTTTCCTCTCCTTTTTCTACTGCTCTGTTCATTAAAGTTTCATGGCAGATTTTTTACTTTGATAACATATGCATATTGTATGTCATGCTGCTGGATGCAGGTAAGGTAGCATCACAGAGGCTAAAAAAAATTCTGAAAGAAGTCCACATCCTTTCTACCCGGGGCTCTGTAATCTGTCATCTGCTTCTGGCTTCCCTTCATATCTTTACAGCTGGTGTCACCGCAAGTTAGGCAACAATTTGACAGCAAAGAAGAGAGGTTTTTATTGTGATGTTAAAACTCGAACCATCCAACTCATCACACCGTTATGAAAAGAGCAGGTATGCCTTATCGGATATGCTATTTGAATTTCCATATAGGTTGTCATGCCTCCTATCCATCCGAAGATGACAGGGCCTGCATTTCCAAATGCACATGCAATCTGCGATATGCCATCGCAGAGTTTTGATGAAGAGAATAAGGTATGAGGAAATCCTCTATTCACAGACAGATGGCAAATGCAATTTCCCACACTCGACAAGCATATGTTCAGCGTTTTCTCTATTGATTCCTAATCAAAGATATAACTGGAATGTGACAGGTACAAGGGGCCCTCCTTATGAAAAGGGAGTTCTCTTCCCAGATAATTGTATGGAAAGTTAGAAGACTATAGCAGACATAGTATTTCAATCAATCACCCATCAATTTAGTCTTTTTGTTAAAAAAAAACAATAGCCTACACGACAATACAAAGTGAGAAAAGCAGAAAAAACATGTAAAGATATATGCATTGGGAGCTTGATAAAAGTGTTTGAATGAGATTCACTTGCGCAGTTCTCCGGAGCTCCCAGTGTAAATAAAAATAACAGTAATGATTTCTAGCATCCCTAATGCATAACGATTGGATGAAAATATCTTGGATGTTTACCAGCCTATATCTGAGGCGAGAGGGCCTGACAGGGTAAGTAATCAGACACTGACAAACTCAATGGGAAAAGTCCCACCCTCTGCCTTTCTAACCCTTCTCTCTCTCAATCTCCCTTTCTTTTTCTTTTTCTTTTTTTTCACGAAAGCTTTCCGATGCATTTTTTTTCGCTATACACTCTCTTCTTCTTCTTCGTCTTGCCCCCGAAAAAAAAAATCACTTTGTCACATAGCGACGCATCATTTCACATGCTAAATTTTTAAAAAGTGGAACTGGAAATCCTTTCTCTCAGCATGCAATATCCATTAGGGAGAAAATTATTCATTTGATTCCCCCTGCATTATTTAGGGCTTAATGAAGAGAAATGTGTGCCCCCCCCCCCCCTTCCCTTCCACACACTCTCGCCCCATTGTTAGCCACCCGATACTTCACTTCTCAGGATATCACAGTTTTTGGTCTTGTACGGGATCCCGCAGTGCATGCTGGGTAGACAAGAGTGAGAAACAACTTTTGATCCCATAGTAATGAGATTTAAAGTGCCCCCATTCCTCCATCACCTCTGGGCAGATTTGCTTGGTCGAGGCACCCTATGACTCTCATCTCTATAGAGGTTGTTAGGGTCTTCGTTTGTTGCCTCTTTTTTTTACCAGGCATTTTGCTTTATAGTGGGGAATGCAAGGTGTGTTTTTTTGGTCTTAAGGGCAGACCCACATGAATAACTAATACCCTACCAAAGCCTTCACTCACTCACTCGCCCTCTCTCCTCTCTGTATGATGCTGCGCCTTCTCTTCAGAAGAGACTCTCAAGGCAGAGAAATGGTTTATTGTAGTACTGGTACATTTTGAGATTTTTGTCAATATGGCAACCTATTTTGCTTCGCATAACATGTCTTCTTTCATACTAGTATGAATAAAAGGTCCACAGTGTACATTAAGGTGTTTATTTGACTGTACCTTGTCTGTTTGCATCTGTATGTTGTTCAGCTAAACTTTTCATAATCTTTCTTGGCACTATTCTGATGATTATTCCAGAAGGATGTGTTCATAAGTTGTTGATTGTCTGATTTATGCTACACAAAATTCTTGAAAACATGCAGCAACTGCATTTTCAAGAGCCTGCATCCAAAATATGTTCTGTACTATTGGACTATTATATGTTGAAAAGGGGAATTAAACTCTAGCTCTATTCAAGAGTTTTGCAAATGTAGGGGAGAATGGGGGAATGTGAGCCATCGGGTAATGTGAGACATCTAGGCAATGCAACACATTTTTGGTCATGTGAGATATATATTTTCAAGCCCCTCTCATTTCCCCTTGGCCATGAAAGAGAGGACCTCATGGTGATGTTGTAAACACGTTTTTTTCACAAAAAATTAAAAAGTAAATGTTCTTGCTGTCTCGATTGTTGTGCTAAAGCAAATTGATTCAGGTAGAACAACTTATATCATACATGTTTATGAACTACCAACATATGAAACTATGTGATGATGATAACTGAGTATTAGCCTGATTTGCCGAGAGAGGTAGTTTTTTTCTGAAATTGTGGCAGTGGGGTAAAGTGAGACAAATGCTGTGGGGTAAAGTGAGACAGTGTCTGTGCCCTCTTTTAATTAATCCATTTTATTTGAGGTTGGAAGGAGACTAGTTTGAATAAGACAAAAGACATTGTGGGCTGGAGGTGGGAGTTAATGGTTGAAGGGATGTCAGGAAGGGCATGGTTTGGCACATATGTATGTGGGGGACAGGAGAATGACCTTTAACATCAATAGACTCTAAGTAGTATGTCTTTATTCAATGAATGATCCCAATAAAACAAATGCGCTGGAAAAAAATAAGAGACTATAAAAGTTCAGTGTCTCTTGTTTTACTATAGCCTTAGGCATATGTTTGAGTAGAATGAACATTTTGATTTTATAATATAAACTACTGACAAGAATTCTACAAAATTCACAATAAAAAGATTGTCATTTAGAGCATTTTCAATAAGTAATGTAGAGATGAAGATTGAAGAAAAATCCAGACTGGTCTCCACGTCTGTACATTCAAACATTTCTGACAAATGAAATACAAAAAAAAATTGATTTCAAACCATTTTCAAACCAACTTGCAAAGTTCCATGATGATATCAATAAGCTGCAGTGTGCAGGGAGTTATCTACTCAATCTCCCATAGGGTCTAAATTGAAATTTCTCAGTGAACTTCCACACCTGTCGGGTCAAATTTACAAGTATCTCATTGATGGTTTTAAGGGCACTACCTTGATTTGATGATGATGAATGGAATAGATTAGTGAAGGAGATGTTGAACCCAATGAGAGATGCAAGGTCTAAACTTATTCAATTTAAAATACTAAACAGGCTTTACTGGACGCCGGTGAGAAAGCGTAGGGCGGGTTTGAGTCTTTCGTATCTCTGCTGGCGATGCCAGGCTGAACGAGGTGATGTTGTCCACATGTTTTTGAATTGCCCCAGCCTTGCCATCTATTGGCAGAGGGTTATGCAAAAGATCACTGACAGTCTAGGTGTGAATGTGGAACTCACTCCTGCTCTATGTCTCCTGAACAGTCTAAAAGGACATGAGAGAATTGGCCTGAAAAAGGCCCAGTGGCTAAAGGTCGCGATTACTACAGCTAAAAGGTTGATACTGAGGCACTGGGCAGGGGGTAACAATCCTACTATCTCTGAATGGTTAACGGCCTTATCCGAAACTGCCTCTTATAAGCGACTAATATATAAAATAAATTGACTTATATACAGAAGTCTGGGAAATATTTCTATCACAGGTCAGATAAATTTGAATGACGAGAAGCCTGATGTACATATCATTTTAGATTAACCTACAGTGCACCATGTTCGACTGGCGGGGCAGGCGGGACGGGGTGGGAATTATAGGGGGGGAGAAAGTAATTTCCTTCTAGGTCAAGTGTTTACAATGTTATATGTATGTTGTCAGTGTGTTTGTGTCTGACTGTGCATGCATGTGTGAATACATGCAATTGGATATATGTATATGTACAATGTACTGATATTGCTCTGATTATTGTCTCTTTCATTTGCATCTAATTGAAGGTAGACTTGCCTCTTTTATTTTATTTTATGAATGCCTGTGAAGGAAATAATAAAAAACTATATTTGAAAAAATGATACAGACCAGACAATATTACAACACAGGTAGAATCTAATCAGGAAAGACAGAAAAAATATCTTAGAGCGCCATCTGATGCATTTATTCAGAAGATAATTTGTGTAGCCGGCGAAAAAAACGATTGCAAAGTATCGAGCGGATATGCCTGTGTCAAATACAAACTGTCACAGGCTATCACAGTCAAGGTTGGCTTGACTGTATATTGGGTTATGGAGGTTTTTTTTTCTGTTATTGTGTTTGTGTAGGTGGGAGGGGGGGGAGCAGATGGAGAGCTTGCAGGTGGGAGGATCAGGCTAGTGGGTTAGAAGCAGAGAGAGGAGGAGCTGTATGTCTGTCGCGTACATCCAGCTCTCTCCAGGGCTCCTAATATCACAGTATAGAGGGTGATAAATGGACCCGCAAAGGCGACACTAACCAAGTTCACGGTTCAACAATTTGGTCACTCCGTTTTACTTATTCGTCTCTCCTCGTGTGCAAAAGGAATAGATAATATTTCCTTAGCCGACTTAGGTTTACTTATATCACTGTATGTGCTTGTTTCACGTACACAACACTTTGCATACGTGTCAGCATGTGAATCTTGTGCAAATTAAATCCAATGGATGCAACAAGAAAAAAAACACTTGGGGCAGTATGTATGTTTTATGACGCATTATGGTAAGTGTAATCAAGTTTGACTGCTCGGTGCGCATCTGCTAACATGTTTGCAAATTGAAGTAAATATCAGAGACATTAGAAAATGTACAGACGCTGACCTTTTCCCCACAAATAAACAATGGCTTGCGACACTGTAGTTTTCTTCCCACAGGCCCGCAGCTATTATGGGTCACCAGGAAAAGGGAACACTTAAATCTGTTTACACACGTAGCAACATTAATGCTTTTGGCGAGAGAGCGCGGTTTAACAAAGGAAAGACAGATGGATAATGTTAACTCTGTTACAGAACTAATTGAGTTAGGATATTTTCTGGTCAGAATATCTAATATAGTCAACTTTTTTTTTAATAGTTCTTGTGTGGTTGCGATGACTTGACGCACAATGTGAACACCATTGCACCAGAGTAAGCAAGTAGCTCATTTGCATCTGTAGTTCATGGATAGGCAAGAAAGATATACCAATTACAAATAAATACCTCAAACTAATATACATAATGTCAATAAAAAAACAGCAATATAAATATACTAAACAACATAATAAACTCTGTGTTTATCTATATCTATTGTTTGGCTTGAGGCAAGTTTTAAATATAGCTCAACTATCTCTGAGTTTTCTTATATTTTTTGGGATATAATAAAACTTTCTAACTACTTTAATTGAGAAAACAGATTGAACTGATGTCTTTTCCTCAAGGCCGTCCATATGTCTGTCCGTTTTTGTGTTTTAAGGCTCCGGCCTGTCCAACCATACCTTTATTTACCCATCTGCCCTTGTGGGTTCTCTCCCCTCATTTTGTTTAATAATTGACACACTCTCCTTCTTTGATATGTACTTTAATGCCTTTTTTGCACCAACCTTGTAAAAATCTGCACTCACCGTCCTCCTTTCCTGCTGAGTTTAGAGTGCTAACCCAGTCACTGATTTTCCTGGTGCCAGCCTCTTTCATTTAATATTCACATAGAGCTCAATCAATTTTTCATATTCGTAAAGAAAGAGGTAAAGTCGAAAAAATATCAATTTCGGTGTGCCAGGCGTAACATGAGTATTCCGAATTTACTAAAACAAAAAATGTGTGGATCAGCACCCTTTTTCTTTGCTCCTTTTTGTAGTGGGTGCATTGCCTTATTGTCAGTACAAAGGCATTTTATGTTTTTTTTCATTTTTTTTCATGGTATGTTGTTGAACCCCATTTTACACATCTATAGCTCATAACGTTAAGTGTACTGTTGACAAAAGTTATTGCCTGCTCACGGGAGCCTCATTTATTGTACGCTGCGGGCAAAGAAAACATTTCAAAGTGAGAAATTGTCTCTTTGAAAGGTGTATTTATTTATTTATTTGTTCATACTCTGGGAAAGTGGCATATTTTTAATAGCACCACTTGACACACACACACAGCATACACTGCACAAACATTTTTTTAAAAGCGGCTCGAGAGCAGCCTTTTGAAATGTTCCCAATTTTCTCATAAAAAAAAAAGAAAAAAAATCACATTATGTTTTCAAAGTCTGGGGGATAAGGGATCCAGGGTTTTCTATCAATTATTGAAATTGATATCTCACTCCAGGATTATTCAGTATTACAGTGTGGAGCTGAACACGGGGCATTTAGCATATTTGCACATGCTTGTTGTGCTGTTAATTGCATAGAAGCGCTCAAAGGGCACGCAACACTTTTTATACCGGAGTATTCAAGTATTCAAAAGGAGCAAACAGTTATAATAAATGGGCCAATTGTATAGTGTGTGAGACAATAATACAGATATAGTAAGATTATTTGCCTTCTTCTCCACCTATGTGACCTTGCTCATGCTCATTTGGTGGCAGCAGAAACACTGCTAATTAGAATCCGTAAGGCTGTCATTACTAGCAATGACAAAGAGGGGAGGAGGAGGGGATGGAAGAAAGCACAGGGGATACAATGCTCTAATTTGTCGATTTATATTAGGGAGGGTCAAGAATACATTTTGAATGAGATTTTACAACAATTCCTCGTAGAAGCAAGAGGAGAGACCTACATTTAAGTCGGAAGAGGGATGAATACCGTCTATTCATTTCCCTTCATATTTTGCTTAATGAGAAATGTAATGCATGAAACACAGAACAACGCTGCACACTCAAGGAAATCCCCTCCAGAAACGAAAAAAGAAAAAAAACGCAAGATCTCAGCACATTTCTAGGAAGTAGGATTGAAGGCAAAAAATGTTTTTAAAGAATACAGTGCATTTTTTTATTGGCATCTATTTCTGTTTATTACAACTCAATGAAGACAAATTTGGCATAAAAAGTGATTATGCATCCAGGCTAGGGAAGTGCGAAATAGGGGAGCGCCAATGGGGGGGGACGCATGATTCGGAAAAACACGCAGCAGTGGAAAGTGGATATGTTGAAATGCAAATTCTTCAAGGGGGTTTTTGTTTCAGAGGCATGCAGGGGTGAAATTGGCCTTTAAACGCGTTGGCATACTAATGTCTGGAGGTGCATCCACCTTCAGCTCGTTCAGAATAAACCATAATTGGCTCGTGGTTGTCGACCGGCAACGCATACATTTGCAGCATATAAAATTAGCCATGTCTATGCTCTATGGTTGTAAGCTTAAGAGAGAGAGACTGTGTGTGTGTGTGTGTATATGTGTGTGTGTGTGTGTGTATATATATGTGTGTGTGTGTGTGTGTGTAGTGCCTGCAGGTATGTAGACCAAAGTGGGGACTTGGAGTATCCTTTATGCAGTGTGGAGGGTGGAGGTGAGTTTTCCTTTGAGGATCTATAGTGTAACTATGCGGCGGCACACTGGCAACTCGTGATAAGGCTCAGCAGGTCTGTTTGCTTGGTCTCCGGCTGTTTGCTTTACTACACGTGAGATAAAGATGACTATATTAAATTACAGTATATCAAACGGGAAAAGACACATACTTACATGTAGTGTAGGATAGTAGCATGGTTAAGGGTCATGTTGAGGAAAATAAATTAAGAGAATAATCATGTAATTTTATGAGAAAAAAGGCATAACAATAAGAAAATGAAGATTAAAAAAGGAAGGGGTTATGAGAATCGTAGCTTAAGGGGCGTGTTCACACCAACTTTGTTCAGTGCAGTTGAAATAAACCCTGGTGTGGTTCATTTGGGTTGGTTTGAACGCAGTGCGAATGCAATTGAACTCTGGAGCGGATACCGCTGTGTGAACCCTATGCGCACTAATCACAGGAAGCACAGTATTTACACATTGTTTCGCCGTCTTTTTCACAATGTCTTTCATTAAATGCGTGTGTTATTAAGTTATTTAGCGGATGTTGTCACACCCATATGCTCTGCCCGCTACAGTCTGCTGCTATTGTTATGTGAAATGAGAAACGTTGAGCATCTTGTGAACAAAAAGCAAAGATTAGAGTGAAGTGAAAGAGTGCAGGCTTATCTCTGTGTTGTGTAGCATAGATGTGCTAATGCTTCTTCTGTTGATCATTTTGCAGACAGTCAGATTTCTCTTTTGACATCTCCAGGTTCGGAATCACCGTTCAGATGAACTCATGCTTTGAACACAAACAATGATCCCACTGGAAGGATATAAGAGGATTAGGTCAGTGCTGTCTTTTATATCTATTCATGAAACATACTTTAATCTGACAGTTTATCCTTCCGTTACCAGAGTTTTTCTATTCATTTTCTATTTATTTATTATTTTGCAAATAAATTCAATTTGATCTGTCTTATTAAACAGTCTTATTTTTCTATAATTTATTGACGTGTGACTTGCTTGAGAATCACTTTTTTAAACTTTGTATCTTGGCCTCTTCATGGGGATTATTGTAGTTGCTGTCGCTGCTATAAAAATAAAAGGCCAATTGGGTTTTTATCACAGTTTCAGTGCTGACACCGTGAGCTACTTAAAGGATAACATTTAGCATGAAGAGGTAGATTCAAAATCAATCAGGTGTCATATAGTGTGGGCTCTGCGTTTGCTACAGCGTACAGGGCTCCAGATGCATATTTGTTTCAGTGAGTCAGCTCTACGATTGGCATTCAGTTGAACTCCCAGCAGGATTTCAGGCAATAAATATGGAAATCTGAGCATGAGAGCCAGGCTCTTGTCTAGCTGTTTTTGCCTATTGCACAGTTTAGTCAAGTATCACTTCAGCATAAACAGACTGATAGCAAACAGTAAGATTGGAGCCTTCGCAACCGGCAACTATCTGCTTCTATATGCGATCACTTGGAGAACATTTTTTACATTTAAATATTAAACATTTCCAATTTGCAAAAGCCGCCTGGCCTGCTTTGTTTTTCATTAATTATATGTTGGCAGATATGATGATAGGAACAGGAATCATCTGTGCACAATAGATTTAGCTTCGTTCTTTTTTTTTCATTACAAGGTTCTTGGCACTAAATGATCCTCTAGTTCCCTTCTGCCATCCTGGGCAGTGACACATGCTGTGACCAACAGCTGCTAAGATAATTGTGCAGAAAGTATGTCCCAATGAATGCTTTGTGCAGGTAAACATGAAAGCAGTGATACAATGTACCTGAGGACAAATAATGTGTGTAAGGAGCGCACATCAACTGCTTGATTAATCCTCGACTATGGGGGATCCCGGGGAGATGTCCTGATTTTTCTTACCTGGGAAAATGCCTTGTGTGGGAGGCTGTAATGAGCCTCTGCCGGAGACCCAATCACTGGTCGGGGGGAGACCATCTCAAAATACCCTAAACGAGTTCTCTGAGCAGTTCAACCAAGCTGAAAATAGCAGCGCACAGGGATAAAATGATCCGAGGGTGTAGGCTGCGGTCCACAGTGGGGATAATTGTAACTTGACTGTAAACTTGAACCGCCAGTCCAAGCATGAACGTACAACATCACCATTAAGTTTCCTTGAATGTCAGAAGAATGAAAAGCTGCATTTTCCAATTTTTCTAATTTTTTTAATGCAGTTTGGGAACAAATCAATCAAGTCGGCATGATATTTCATTAATTTAGCCTATGGTTATTCTTCTTTTGACCTTGATATGTCTATGATCATTTTGGGGGTTTTGACAACTTGTGCCCAGCTGCTGCACCACCAATATGATGCGCTTGTCTTGGGCACTGTAAGTAGATCCATACAATAGTGAACAAGTGTGTTTTTTATGTGTCCTTGCCTGTGTGTGTAGTATACTCCTGAGGTAAATAAACAAGGAAAACAACAAACTAATTGGGGGAAGTAGATAAGGAAGTATTGGAAAAGGGCTAAAAGCTTTGAAATACATGCCATGGGTTTAATTTGCCCTCCTCTTCACTTTGTCTTATATTTTAATGTCCGTTCTGCAAACCAAAGGTTGGAGGCATGGAAGGTGTGGAGTGAGTTGGTCAGGCTCTGACAGAGATAACAGTGTTGGTATCTGGCTGAGTGATACGATAAGGGGAAAAACCGGAAACAGCACCGGACACCTGTTACAGATAAGTGACAGTGACAGAAGCCCTCAGGAGATCCTTATTAATGTCGGATGGGTTCAACTAAATCAACTTCAATAGACTATGAAAGAACTCTTAAATGTTTAAACCAGTGGTGTCAAACATACGGCCCGCGGGCCGGAGATGATTTAATCCGGCCCGCGACTTGTAGAGCACACATTTCTGAGCATTTAAAAAAAACAAGCGAGTCTCTGGAGTTATGAATTTTTAAAGAAATAACCAAAATGCTCACTCCAGCCGCTAGGGGGCAGCCAAAATATTTAAAGAAGCACATTTTTTCAACGTGGGAAATGGCAATCTTGCTTCACCGCTATTAAAGGTTCAGTAAGCGGAATGGTCAGTTTAGCTAACTTCCTGTCAGTTACTGCAGTTAAGCCCCTATCTCACTGGGCTGCGACTGTTTGCGACCAGTTGGAGACACAAAATTGCGACAAAATGTGCCAATTTGCGACAATTTTCACTTGCAGTCTCACTGAGTTGGTTCCTCACGACACGTTTGCGAATGTCTTTGCCGCAAGGTCGCATTTATGTCTCACGAACGTCTGGCGAGTGTCGCACGAACGGAATGTCAGTCTCATTTTTGTCTCAAATCAGTCGCAATTTAGTTTCATATGTCGCCAAACCCTCGCAAAGTTGTCTCACACTTCTCGCACTTTCTGACTCGCGGAGACTAAATTGAGAAGGGTTTGCGACGCGTGCTACACACCTGCGACGACTCTGAGACTATTTTGAGACTGATTTGTCGCACACTTTTTTTGAACATGTTCAAAATTCATGCGACAAGACTGCGCGGCTCTGCGACTCATGCGAAGAAATTGAGACCTCCGCGAACGTTTGGAGACAGTTTAGAGACTCGTTTGCGAATGCAGTCTCCAACTTGTCGCAAACAGTCGCAGCCCAGTGAGATAGGGGCTGTAGCGGTCCCCTCCCTCGCCCCTACGTCACCACATTAATGCAATGCGGTCTTCAAGCAGCGAGTTATCTAGCATCATCTCAGATCCATAAGTGTGATAAAACATGATAAAAACCATCAAAACAGACATTGGGAAGGATTTTACCTGCTCCGCCATTGTAGGCGAATACACATTCACCCATCTGTCGCTCTGCACGTGCACCGGCATTGAGACGGGTGCCGGTTTGTAGCTTTCTCTCTTCTGATTGGATACCAATTTTGGGATCCCCGAAAAGTTTTTTTGCCGATTACATGCAGAGCGAGTGACTGAGAGATCGGCTTTATGAAACATGCACACTATATAAGTGATCACTGTATGAATAAAGAGCGGTTTAACACTTATATTAACATAAATAAATTGCTTACTTCACCTTTAATGTTTCCTCCAGTGCTTTATGGCAAAAAAAATATATAGGGGAGAACGAGGTAATCTGAGCCACTTTTTACATTTGCTCCCCTCTAAGCGAGCTAAAATGATTTATCAATCAAATTTACACATTTCCCATTAATTCAAGATGTTTCCTAGAAATGGGCATTAGCAGAATTTTTTCAAGACAAAGGGTAGTGAAAATATGATTGTTTTAAAAAAAAGTTGTCATGTGGCTCACTTTACCCCAGCTGTGGGGTAAACTGAGACAGACCAGAAAAATCAAGGGGGTAAACTGATCCACTTACTTTTTCCACTCTGAAACTGCCATAACAACACATATTGTAACACGCACATTCCAGAACTAATGTCGGACTAGTAAAAGAATGATGGGGTTTGGTCAATTAGGCAAAGCAAATTTTCTAAACACTTGAAAGTAACTCTGAACAAAATCAAATACAACATATTATAATTCAAAAGGTTTTAATAAGATTCAAATGAAAGATAGAACCAGTTAGATTAGAACACAGTCTGGGGGTCAGAACACAGGACACTTAGAGCCAGCTTGTGTCTGGGGGTCAAAGCATAGGAAAATCAGAACCAGCGAGAACAGCCTGGGACTCAGAATACAGGAGAAGACCCAACTGGATTATAACATCAGCCTGTCATACTCTACAACTAGGCCTACTCTACATTCCAGCCCTGAAGGTTACAGGGAAAGATGAGAAGGTGCTCTTTCCGTGTGGTTGCCCCAGGTCGTCTTCCTGGTGTATTTCCTTGGCATGATGGTTTTTCAACAATGTGTATGACATTAAAATAAAACTAGGGCTGTCAAACGATTAAAATTGTTAAACAGATTAATCACAGGATTATGTGGATTAATCACGATTAATCATGATTAATTTTACCATTCGAAATATGCCCGAAAAATTCAAATTTTCTCTATATATTGTTGTATGAACGGAAAGATAAAGGACAGGAGGTGGATATGTACATTTAAAATGAGTATTGTTATCAATAAAAAATCCAAATTATGGTTTTAATACTGAAAATAAATTTAAATCAAACTAAAATATATACCTACCACACCATAATTCAATTGGTCTGTCTCTTTACTATGTCTTTGGGCAAATATAGGCTATATAATGACATTTATTTTGTGAATGTATAGGTTGTGCATTCTTGAATACAACTTGATTACAGTCCGCGGTGTGTGTGTGTGTGTGTGTGTGTGTGTGTGTTTGTGTGTGTGTGTGTGTGTGTGTGTGTGTGTGTGTGTGTGTGTGTGTGTGTGTGTGTGTGTGTGTGTGTGTTCGTGTGTGTGTGTGTGTGTGTGTGTGTGTGTGTTCGTGTGTGTGTGTGTACGCGCGACCACATCGTAGGGGACTGTTCATTTGTACCAGGAAGCCGACGTTATGTTGATGTCTACTCACACACACCTCTGAAAACTGCAGACGTTTGTGTCCTCGCGGGCTCTGAACAGAGCGGAAAATGTTTCTCCTCCTGTTGCTCCCGACATCAACTGTCACCCGCGGCAGTTGATTTTATATACTATCTAAGCCCCCGACACAGACGTGACCGTTAGCAGTTTAAAACACGGCATGGGCTAGCGTGCTGTTATGTTTGGCTGCACGCAGCTACTGATCCTGGGTCAGCCACAACCGTGGGATGCACGGGGCGGATCATTCTGCACATGCGTTAATTGCGATAAAAAAATTAACGCCGATAATTCCAGAAATTATCGACATTCATTTTTTTATCGCAGGGCTGCCTTGAAGACTCCGTCGTGGGCACTAAAAACCATCGAGCCCATACAGCAAACAAGACCTTCAGTGACAAGAGTACTATTTCTATATAGTTTTTATTAATGCCTTTGCTCTGGTCAGATTCCCCATGAAATCCGACCAAACCAAAGCCTGTGTTTCAAACGTTACTTAATAAAGGTTTACTTTGCTTCACCATTGTCATAATGCCGTCATTATAATACATGGTCACATATGAATACATTACCTCATCACCATGTATCCTGCGGTCTATCTTTCACTCGCTTCCTGAACAAATGCACGTGTCGCCGACAGCAGGCGCTGGTGTCGTAAAAGCACTACTGCTTCTTTCCAAAGGGAGCACTAGAATCAGCAAAAACTGAAAGCTCCTCACAGTCACTTCAAGACTCTCAAAGAAGTATCTCTACTCTGACTTTTGCATGACCTTTATTTTTGATGAAAGAAAATGGAAAAGCAGCTACACTGATGCACTATTTAATCTTAGGTTTTGAGTGGAGATGAATTGACACAAAAGTCACGGGTGAGATATTTCTCTACCACCGGCTCTGTCTGTGGTCTGTCTGCACTAGAGGCTTGCCTTGTGTTGCATATGACTGCTATGTGATCATTTCTCGCTTACATCTGTGATCAAAGGAGTCCTGTGTGTGTGTTAAATAATGTGATTTGACAGTACCCTGCTGAGTATTTGGCTTTAGATCCTTTTGTTCCAAAATAACTAAAGGCAACACATTGGGACATTACATACCAAGTCATAATCACTTGTTTGTAGCATTAGTTTAGGTATAAACTGCAAATATGTCCCCTTTCCAGACTCCTGTGTCTTTGCACTTCTCACACGCACGCACACACACACACACACACACACACACACACACACACACACACACACACACACACACACACACACACACACACACACACACACACAGCCTCTCTTTTTCTCGGGGGGATTCCAGATATATCACTGTACTTTTGAGGGAACACATTTGTCTAAGTCCTTTGAGAGCACCTGACCACACAACAGAGCGCGCGCCTCCGAGGGCTTTATCTTGTGATGATTAGCAATTTGAAGCTGCATTATCCTGCTCATTACCCGGCTGCTTATCAAACATATTAATCATGTCGCACCAGATATCGATTTTAATGGTTTTTATTACACGCTGAAAATAAATGACGAGCTTCTGCAGGGGAGAAAAAGGAGTTTCACACTATTGAAAATTGCAGACAAACCCAGAGGATACCATCTATTTTCTTTTATGTTTTTTTTCTATTTTACCATTTCTCACATTGCTTGAAGGCTTTGAATTGTTTGAATTTGGCTTATAAATTAAACTTTTTTCTTGCCGTACCCAGGCAAGCACAGCACACAACCAGTAAAATGAAAGTCTTAATTGTTGAGATGTTGTTGATGTTTAAAAGTGTACTGTTACTGTTGACTGCAAACGTTTACCCATATAACCACAGGCATTCACAAGACCCAAGCACAAGGCATAGATTGAAATAAGGAGCCTATTGCTAGATTAGCATAAGCAGAACTACCCACAGGCCTATTATGTGCAAGCACAGTAGCACAAGTGTATTCTGAGCAGGGATTTTTACGACCCAATAAATGAACACAATTAGAAAAAAGAATAAATAATCGCAAGCATAATTTAAGACAAGGAAAGCAGGACAGGACAGCAGAGCAGGCTCATAAATTAGTTAGGCAGATAATTGCGGGTTGATCTCATATTTTTAGTTTGGTGTCATGAAAAGGCATTGACATTAACCTGTGTTTAGTCATGTGTGGTATATAACAGAGGTCAACACAGGAAAAAGCCGTCTTCCTAACCAATTAGTTAACTAGAAAAATGTCATAATTCCTGCAGGACTGTTGGTGTGCATGAAGACACAACGTTTTATATTAAAATGACAAGAAGCCCATTGAGCACTGGGCATTGTAAAATACAGCACTGGGATCACTTTGCTTTCCATGATAATTCATCAGAGATGCAATAAATGTCAGAGGAACAGGCCCCCTCTTACTATAAAACGTGCTTCTTACAAACGGCAGCAGATACTTGACCATTTGGCCATAATTGTTTTTCATAGTTTGTCTCAACAGTGATTTGAGCACTGAAGAGCCAACTGATGATTAGGGCTAGTCCCTCTTTGCCCATATGATGATGTGCAGTAATAACTGGGGGAAATAATCTGTCGGTGGTAAATTAGTAACAGACTGTTTTGATCACAGACAGTATTTTGACATGCTTTATTGAAACAGTACAGGTGTTTATCGCCTAACACTGCAATCATAACAGCTAAACTCTTGAAACTGGATATATATATATATATATATATATATATATATATATATATATATATACTGTATATATATATTAGTGCTGTCAAACGATTAAAATATTTAATCGCGATTAATCGCATTAATGTCATAGTTAACTCGCGATTAATCGCACATTTTTATCTATTCTAGCCTAAATGTCCTTTGATTTCTTGATGTCCCATTATTTTTTCTCATTGTAATGCTCTTTTCACACCTATTCTCTACACCCTAAAAACCAAACCATAAAACAACATAGGCTATAGCCTATATAAAACAAATTAGTATTAAGGTGGTTGCTGCCTAAATGTTTTGGGAGTCGTTCATCCACGACTTATTTCAGACTGTTTGTGGAGTGGACACACCATACACTTGTGTGCTGGTGGTTGGTTGGTATGCCGCTGCTGCAGCCGAGGCTTAAGTCACCCTTGATAGCGAAAATTTAAGTAAAAATGAATGACTGGCGGCTGCCACTAACGTTCATGGAGGTTTTGGTGGGGTGTAGGACATGTTCCGGTTGACTTAACAGTAACTTATTGGCGAGCCATATGTTGTTCTAACATTACTAGTTGATGCAACAGCATGTATACTGTATATATAAACTTATAGGCTATATATATATATATATATATATATATATGTATATATATATATATATGTATATATATATATATATACAGTATGTATATATGTATATATATGTATGTATGTATATATATATATATATATGTATATATGTATATATATATATATATATATATATATATATATATATATATATATATATATATATATATATATGTATACTGTATATATAAACTTATAGAATTATCAATCCTCTCATAGCAATGTTTTTGTTTTGGCAGCTAAAGAAATACAGTATCTCACAATAGTGAGTACACCCCTCACATTTCTTCAAATATTTCATTATATCTTTCCATGGGACAACACTGAATAAATGACACTTTGATACGATGTAAAGTAGTCAGTGTACAACTTGTAGAACAGTGAGAATGTACTGTCCCCTCAAAGGAACTCGATACACAGCCATTAATGTCTAAACTGCTGGCAAGAAAAGTGAGTACACCCCTAAGAATTTTTTTTCCAAATTGGGCCTAAAGTGTCAATATTTTGTGTGGCCACCATTATTTTCCAGCACTGCCTTAACCCTCTTGGGCATGGAGTTCACCAGAGCTTCACAGGTTGCAACTGGAACCCTCTTCCACCCATTCATGACAGCATCAAAGAGCTGGTGGATATTAGAGACTTTGCGCTCCTCCACCTTTCGTTTGAGGATGCCCCGAAGATGCTCAATAGGGTTTAGGTCTGGAGACATGCTTGGCCAGGCCATAACCTTTACCTTTAGCTTTTTTAGCAAGCCACTGGTCGTCTTGGAGGTGTGTTTGGGGTTGTTATCATGTTGCAATACTGCCCTTCGGCCCAGTTTACGAAGGTTGAGTGCACGTGGTCAGTGTCATACACAGAGGTTGGCTTTAGAAAATAGACGTATGAGTGCTGCCAGCATTGCTGAAGGGCTTGAAGGGGTGGGGGGTCAACCTGTCAGTGCTCAGACCATACACCACACAATGCATCATACTGGTCTGCATGGCTGTTGTCCCAGAAGAAAGCCTATTCTAAAGATGATGCACAAGAAACCCCACAAAAAGTTTGCTGAAGACAAGCAGACTACGGACATGGATTACTGCAGCCATGTCCTGTGGTCTGATGAGACCAAGATACATTTATTTGGTTCAGATGGTGTTAAGATTGTGGGGCGGCAACCAGGTGAGGAGTACAAAGCAGGGTTCGACATAACGTATAGCCCGATGGCCCGGGGCCAGTAAAATCATATGCAGGGCAAGTTGATTGGCCAGTCACTGTCCCGCCCGGGCCAGTGACTGGCCAATCACAGTTCAGTATCTTTTTGTAGACTACCTTTTTTTGTAGACTATCATGGTTCATTGAAATGCGCGTTGAGAGTCGTAATGAAAGCAGTGTTTATTTAAGACTCAATATAATAAACCTAATATAAAATATATTTTTTAATGAAAGGCCAGTGGACAACCGATGCGTGGGCGTTTTGACAGGCGGAGCAAGAAGCGGGTGCACTCTCGCTCCGTTGGCAGAGCTGCCTACCGTCCGCCTGCGAGTCGACAAATCAATCGACTTGCTTTGCCCCCTTTCTTTCTTCCCACAGCTGAGGTTGAGGTGCAGAAAGTGATAACTGCGCTTTTCCTTTATCTGCCACCGTAATGTTACAGTATTTGCATACAAGCCCCAATGGTAATACAAATGAGAGGCGTTATTTAAACGCTGTGAATGCGTCTACGGTGATTGTGTCGGTTGTAGACAGTGTTGAGATAGGCAAGAATATTGCAACTTTTCATTGTACATATCTTGTTCTTAGGAGAATGTGAAATGTATATTTCTTGTTTTCGTAGGGAAAAGTATGATATTTTTAATAAGACAGGCAAGGTAACAAGTGACCTTTAATATTAAGGTAGAATCACTAAAAGTGTTGTATTCAAGTTATTATCCTGAACTATATACATAATTGTGAATTCCTAAGGCCTCTCTGAAAAGGCATGCCTGGGCTTGTCCTGGGACAGGTCAGGGGTGAGAGAGACAAGGGGGGCAGTGGGTCCTTGAGCTGGACACACACACCCTCATCTTCCCCCCTCCCTCTCTCCTCCTAATACACACACCCACTCTCTCTGTCTTCAGACTATATAAAGCCAGGGTTTTGAGCAAGAAGTTTAGTTTTTTGGGGAAGCTGCTGCTGAGGGTTTTTGGGGAAGTTGACTGTTCCACTTTTTTGTTCTTTTAGCATGGACGAAAAACTTAGAAGAAAAACTCGAAAGAAACACTCTGAATCTTTTTGAGTGCAAAATACTTAGAAAAATTGAGGGGAGTTATTTTTTCTTTTCAAAAAGGGGAAGAGGCTCGGAACCAATTCTTCCTTTTCTATTCTGAGAAGTTTGGTAAGGGAACATTTGGGTTATTGATGGGAACTAATCAATGAACCAGGTTGTAGAATAGCATGGAGTTGAGGTTGAAAAACTGTTGAACCAACTTTTCCTGATTGTTGTGTCGCAAAATCAAACTTGTCATAGCATTTGAAGATATTCAAATATATATGACAAGATTGAAAGAGTCGGCCAACACCCAGAACTATTGAAGTTGTGTAGACAGTGGACAAACTTTTACTCCTGATCTCTTGTGGATCAACCAAATAAACTGTTGAACCAACTTTTCCTGATTGTTGTGTCGCAAAATCAAGCTTGTCATAGCATTTGAAGATATTCAAATATATATGACAAGATTGAAAGAGTCGGCCAACACCCAGAACTATTGAAGTTGTGTAGACAGTAAAGCTTTAAAAAACCTGAAGATGAGAATACTCCTGATCTCTTGTGGATTGGAAATAGGAGAACTCATGAACTAAATTCAATGTGAACACAAGACATACAACACATAAGTTAAGTCTTATACTTCTCTACATATATTAACCACTTAAATGGGAGTGTAGGTACTTATTTTCCTTCCTTTCATTTTATTTTATTTTTTTCTTTTTATATTGTGAAAGTATAATCTTTTTGTATTGGTTAAATAAAATTTCTTGAAAAGGCTATAACTCTTGAGTCTGAATCTTTAGTTTAGAGTTGGGAACAAGGACCTAATTAGGGTTTTTCTTTAAAGAGACCGCGGCGCCTCTGAGGTAAGCAATTCAAACCTACACTACGGCTACACTACTGATAACAAAGAATACACATCCCATAAACACACTCCTTGAATTAGGAGGGAATTGCATTTATCTATTGGCCTAAGCTCATCCAGGTGTATGGACTTAGTGAGGACTTAACGGTAGTCTTTTGAAGCTAGGGGTAAATGTGAGGTATTCATCCACCAGAAAACTTAAAAACCTATTATCTAATCTCCTCCTTTCTAAACACTTATCAAGGATAAAGGTCTGAAATCTGGACTTAACCTAGGATAAAATTAGAAGAGACAATTGTAAGGGTCGTTAGGGGATCAACACAGGGGGAGATTTGTAGATAGGCAGGGGTCAAAGGGTAACATGCTTTAAAACCAGAGCCTTTAAGGTAATGTATGGTGTGAAGGTTTTTGGTGAAAAGTAAAACCTTTTGGGAATTGTGTAAATCAGCTTTTGGTCTTTGTTTGCCATAAATAAAGAGCAGGGGTCGATGAACACATAAACTTTATAGTGGAACAGGTTCAAACAAGGAACAAACGAACCTGGCAGGCTATATATACACACAAACGTCCTGATATTAATTTAGGGGTGTTTAAATCTGGTGAAGGGAATACCGGCATAATCTTTATGGCGCCCGCACGTGGGGCCGATAAGATAGATAGACCCATAATCACTGTTTATTTATAGTAAAGATTTACAGGGAAGACAGGGCAACTATTATTCTTTTCGGCTTAAACTACAAAGATCCATTGCCCTTGGAGGGGGTAAAATCGCACACCACAGTTATACTTGAGAAAGCCTCTTTAAGTAATTACTGCAGGTGCACACATGAAGGGCCAGGTTGGACACATATTATTTATGTGTCTCTAAAGTGAACCTGGTTCTCATGCCTAAAATGCACTTACAACACAACTGAGGTCAGAGGTCAACAGGGTGCTATGGTTGATGGGTTAAAGAAACAACTGAAACTACTCTGTAAAGAAACTAAACTAAATTGAGTCACCTTATCCCATTTTTACCTGGTCCTGCTGTTGAATCCCTATGACCTCTATCTACATAACACAAGCCGTGTGGGTATTGTCTTCCTCAGGGGCGCTTTTTATTTGAAATGTGTAAATACATTTGCATTCAATTTTTTTTTTTTTTTGAGTGCAAAAATCAGTCAAGTGGTAGAGAGGGATGCCAGTTGTACACTTGCAGTTTCTCACTGGCCTAGGCCTGTGACCTTTAACCCTTTTGGGACTGATAACAGCAAGGATGGACAGTCTCTAGTGTGGGTGTCTCCATTGGAGACATCTCATTCTTAACTAATGGCCTTAATTTACGACGTTCACCTCTACCACCTGCACTTGGTGTATCTCTATATTTAGTTTTTACTTTCTACTACTTTAGTGTATTGTTTCTTTTTTCTTTTATCTTTTCACATAATCTCAGTCTTCTCAAACATAGAAGATGTTGTTCTCCCAGCACATTCTTTTTTTGTTTGTTTTCCTAGCTGAGGGTAAAACTAAAATCACCAATAGAATGACTTCAAATTTTATTTGATGTTGCTACGGAAGGATGGGACTGGTAACACTGTTTTTCGCGGCTTTATTTGAAGTTTAGCTACTTGTAGGCAGCGTAGAGTCTCTGGTCCGACGGCCCATTGTGTGGTTGGCCAGAGCACCCTTTAATTTTATTTTGCCAGCCCATCCAACCTTTTCCTATATTAGGGTTTTGGGGAAAGTAAATCATATTTTTTATTTATCTTAGTGGCCAAAACGTAATTATGGAGTAGCAGCTTCTAGTTTGTATGCATTGCATGTCTGGAATAGACTCCCAGAAACTATAGGTCTGCTGCAACTCTCAGCTCTTTTAAAACAAAATCTGAAGACTTTTCTACTTGCCTTTTAACCTGTGAATTTTATTCTTTGTTTTATTTTAAAATAAATAAATAAACATGAGTGCTTAACACCAGTATAACCACACTTTTCCTAGATTTTTATCTTTATCATATGAAGTTACTACTGAATTTTTGAATGATTAGCTATTTTTTTACTCCTGTAATAGGATTTTTTATTTTTTGTTTTGCTTACCTGATATTATGTCAGTACCCGGAAATAAATCAAAATAACCAATAGAAGCATAACACCAGTAAAGACACCTTTGCTACCTTTATTTTATTGATGGATTACTACAGTTTTTGGTTTCGTTTGCTACTTTTTTAATCGTTTTTCAATCATGGGATATTTTTCCTCTCATGGACAAGAGGGCTCCTTTGCCTGTTCACTAAACATTAAGCTCTATGTTCTACCAAGAATCTACAGGATCCTTTCTATAAATCCCAGATATAGCTTCAGCAGCTTTAGCTGTTGACATGCATTTTTTCTTTAACATGGAATACTATATCACAACCGCTTGGAGACTTTTTTGTCTGCAGAAGAAGCTGGCAAGCTTCTGGGGCCTACTACACCTCTGACACACAGGCGTCCCCTGACAGCTACATCTTCAGCTGTGACAACTCTCCAACTCCTGGTACATCCTGGTAAACTGCACCATGCTTCCTGAAGCTGCAGAATCATCCACTGCTGGGTGAGGTGAACCATTGCACCTCCATCAGTTGCTGTAGGTCGGCAACTCTATCCTGCTGGGGCATCAACTCTACCTTGTCCTGCAGTGGGCCTTTCTTCATCTGCCCATGTTCCTGCTCTCACTACTGGGCAACTGCAGATGTTCTACGATGTAGGCTCGAGACCACACACCCCCACGCACCCACACACACACCCCCTTGCACACACACAATGCCAATGTGATGCCAACAGAAGATAAGTAAAGTCACTAAACTGGACCACTGCTTCATGTGACTTATGGGGTTCTAACCGACGCCACCTATACAACACAATCCCCTTAATCCAAGCTATACAGCCCACTACAGTCCACTGGTCCTCACCAACATATATGCTATAAGCTTGGAGGAGATTATAACAAGGTGTATGCCTGGGACAAACCTTATGTGTAAGCAGACACTCAGATATTGACTCATCTATATGCTCTGTGTTTGAAGAAGAGCCTCAACAGGCCGAAGAAAATGGACTCTGTCTTTATGATTGAATCGTCGTGGGACTGAATTGTTGTTTTTGGACATTGCAAAAGCTTAAGAACTTTTGACTATACTGTCTGACGTACTCATTACTCTGAATTGGGTCAAGATGCTGTGATTTTTCTACAATGGTACTAAAATGTATTTGGCTTGATGACTTTTTCCTTATTTTTTCCTTTATGATCCTTTGGTTTTATCTGGCTTTTTGATAATCAATTTTTTAACTAGTGTTTTTGGTAATCCATCACTTTTCTCTTGTTTTTTTTGTTTGTTTTTTTTTATCGGGTGTTGTGTTTTTGCTCTCTGAATTGGGTTTTACCTTAATATTATGGTATACTGGGTTTATGCTTTTCTTTATTTGTAGTTTCGTATTACGGATACTGTATCCTACTGCTTTGTAGCTGTGATATATTGCTATGTTTTGTGGATCAGGTTAAAAGAAAAAAAAAAAAAAATTATTATTATTTTTTTAATTTTTTTTTTTATGATTTTTATTGCAAAGGCAATGTATTGTCTTGATGATGGTTGAATATGTCAATTATGAAGTTGCAAGAGAGGGTGTTGAGATAGGCAAGAATATTGCAACTTTTCATTGTACATATCTTGTTCTTAGGAGAATGTGAAATGTATATTTCTTGTTTTCGTAGGGAAAAGTATGATATTTTTAATAAGACAGGCAAGGTAACAAGTGACCTTTAATATTAAGGTAGAATCACTAAAAGTGTTGTATTCAAGTTATTATCCTGAACTATATACATAATTGTGAATTCCTAAGGCCTCTCTGAAAAGGCATGCCTGGGCTTGTCCTGGGACAGGTCAGGGGTGAGAGAGACAAGGGGGGCAGTGGGTCCTTGAGCTGGACACACACACCCTCATCTTCCCCCCTCCCTCTCTCCTCCTAATACACACACCCACTCTCTCTGTCTTCAGACTATATAAAGCCAGGGTTTTGAGCAAGAAGTTTAGTTTTTTGGGGAAGCTGCTGCTGAGGGTTTTTGGGGAAGTTGACTGTTCCACTTTTTTGTTCTTTTAGCATGGACGAAAAACTTAGAAGAAAAACTCGAAAGAAACACTCTGAATCTTTTTGAGTGCAAAATACTTAGAAAAATTGAGGGGAGTTATTTTTTCTTTTCAAAAAGGGGAAGAGGCTCGGAACCAATTCTTCCTTTTCTATTCTGAGAAGTTTGGTAAGGGAACATTTGGGTTATTGATGGGAACTAATCAATGAACCAGGTTGTAGAATAGCATGGAGTTGAGGTTGAAAAACTGTTGAACCAACTTTTCCTGATTGTTGTGTCGCAAAATCAAACTTGTCATAGCATTTGAAGATATTCAAATATATATGACAAGATTGAAAGAGTCGGCCAACACCCAGAACTATTGAAGTTGTGTAGACAGTGGACAAACTTTTACTCCTGATCTCTTGTGGATCAACCAAATAAACTGTTGAACCAACTTTTCCTGATTGTTGTGTCGCAAAATCAAGCTTGTCATAGCATTTGAAGATATTCAAATATATATGACAAGATTGAAAGAGTCGGCCAACACCCAGAACTATTGAAGTTGTGTAGACAGTAAAGCTTTAAAAAACCTGAAGATGAGAATACTCCTGATCTCTTGTGGATTGGAAATAGGAGAACTCATGAACTAAATTCAATGTGAACACAAGACATACAACACATAAGTTAAGTCTTATACTTCTCTACATATATTAACCACTTAAATGGGAGTGTAGGTACTTATTTTCCTTCCTTTCATTTTATTTTATTTTTTTCTTTTTATATTGTGAAAGTATAATCTTTTTGTATTGGTTAAATAAAATTTCTTGAAAAGGCTATAACTCTTGAGTCTGAATCTTTAGTTTAGAGTTGGGAACAAGGACCTAATTAGGGTTTTTCTTTAAAGAGACCGCGGCGCCTCTGAGGTAAGCAATTCAAACCTACACTACGGCTACACTACTGATAACAAAGAATACACATCCCATAAACACACTCCTTGAATTAGGAGGGAATTGCATTTATCTATTGGCCTAAGCTCATCCAGGTGTATGGACTTAGTGAGGACTTAACGGTAGTCTTTTGAAGCTAGGGGTAAATGTGAGGTATTCATCCACCAGAAAACTTAAAAACCTATTATCTAATCTCCTCCTTTCTAAACACTTATCAAGGATAAAGGTCTGAAATCTGGACTTAACCTAGGATAAAATTAGAAGAGACAATTGTAAGGGTCGTTAGGGGATCAACACAGGGGGAGATTTGTAGATAGGCAGGGGTCAAAGGGTAACATGCTTTAAAACCAGAGCCTTTAAGGTAATGTATGGTGTGAAGGTTTTTGGTGAAAAGTAAAACCTTTTGGGAATTGTGTAAATCAGCTTTTGGTCTTTGTTTGCCATAAATAAAGAGCAGGGGTCGATGAACACATAAACTTTATAGTGGAACAGGTTCAAACAAGGAACAAACGAACCTGGCAGGCTATATATACACACAAACGTCCTGATATTAATTTAGGGGTGTTTAAATCTGGTGAAGGGAATACCGGCATAATCTTTAACAGAAACGAACGGAGGGACTCCGCTCACTGTACAGTTCCTATAGTCGCGCAGTTTGGCACTGTGTTTTCAGGCTCGAGACATTCTTTCCCATTGAAATCGCTAACGGGGAGAATATCCCCGGTTATTATTTTAGCCACAAACCACAGTTCACCTGCGCGGCGGCTCACTCGCTGGCGAGATCAGACGGTGAAACGCTGCTGTGATCGGACGAAGGCATTGTGTGTTTCTAAGGTGATTTAACGTCATAGTCTTAGACGAGCGTTTAACTTGTGCTGCATATTTTGCACTGCATTGTTTTTTATCAATAGTTTGAAAAAATGGTCCCACACCGGACTCTTAATGTGAAGCTGACACTTCATGGAGAAGTGACACTCCTGCAGCGCGCTCACGACCAGACGTGAACTCACATACACGGTGAAATATCCCATTAAAAAAACGGCATAACCCCCTGATTTTCGTATTTCTATTCTATTTTTAAAGTCAACTTGAGCGCAAGTGGAAAACCGGTCATTCGGTCGACACATTCACGTCCCTAATGCATAGGCTATAGAGAAAGTAAAAAACAGCCTACCACACCACAAAGAATGATCAGACCTTCATCTCTTATTTTTTGTTTATGTTTGAGCATGACTTCTGCAGGTGAACTATTCATTAAACTGCCCAAATTCAAGAATAAAAACAATCAAAAATCATAAAATCAAACTACTGGACTTTAAAATACTGGCCGACCTCTTCAACATACAACAGGCTTCTAATTCAATATGTTTGCCTGGTTTTATATTATGTGTATGAGCAATATCAACATTTCATATAATTAACTAAAATAAAAATAACCAAATCTAAAGGGAATATCTATACTGTTACAGTATATATATTTCCTTTAGATCTGGTTATCTTTCTTTATTTTTCTAATACAGGTATTATAATTATTGACACTAAATTATGAAGAAAAAAAATGTGTGTGCAGGGCCAGTGAAAATATACAAGGGGCCAGTAAAACTCAGATCCACTGGCCCGGCGGGCCAGTAGGAAAAAAAAGTTATGTTGAACCCTGCAAAGACAAGGGTGTCTTGCCTATAGTCAAGCATGGTGGTTGGAGTGTCATGGGCTGTGTTTGGAAAGCCATACTAGCGTCCTACATCCTACATACTCAACATCTATATTCTAGATACTGTACTGCAACATGATAACGGCCCCAAACACACCTCCAAACGACCACTGGCTTGCTAAAGAAGCTGAGGGTAGAGGTTATGGACTGGCCAAGCCTGTCTCCAGACCTAAACCCTATTGAGCATCTTTGGGGCATCTTCAAATGGGAGATGGAGGAGTGCAAGGACTCTAATATCCACCAGCTCCTTGATGTCATCATGAATGGGTGGAAGATGATTCCAGTGGCCACCTGTGAAGCTCTGGTGAACTCCATGCCCAAGAGGGTTAAGGCAGTGCTGGAAAATAATGATAACACTTTGGGCCCAATTTGGACATTTTCACTTAGGGGTGTACTCACTTTTGTGGGGGGGACAGTACATTTACACTGTTATACAAGCTGTACACTGACTACTTAACATTGTATCAAAGTGTTATTTATTCAGTGTTGTCCCATGGAAAGATATAATGAAATATTTTAAGAAATGTTAGGGGTGTACTCACTTTTGTGAGATACTGTACAGTGAAACGATTGGGTTAAGGATGAGCACATCATAACAGAACAACACTAACATTTAAAATGAATAGCATTACTTATGCAGGCAATTTACCAGAGAGCTATTGCAGACTGGGCAAAGCACATTGTTTTGTACATTTAGATGCTTTTCTTGTTTTATGCATTAAGTATATTAAGAAATTCTGAAAATAAATTTCAATAAACCTGACAGTGCGATGCACCGAAATATAAGGAAAACACATGCAAATAAGGAGTATTCCCCAATTTCAGATAAACAAAACGAAAACTGCGAGTACACACAATAGGACCAAACAGACACTCTGATACACAAAAGAAAACCTGGTGCACTCGGCTCAAACATGCATGTTGTTGCCAAGGTTGGTGACTCATGAAGTTATTCAATTCTGCTTTCTGTACCTGTTGTTGGAAAATGAACAACATTTGAGGTTTTTCCCTTGGCATTTGACCTGTTGTCTGTGCTGCCTTCAGTGTTAATGTACAGTATGTGGTTTATGTTATGTTTTGTATTAGACAATTTGCACGTGTTTGCTTTAAGTTGCGATCTATTGAGCTCTCAGGGCCAACGTATAGAAATCTACAACGAATTAACATAAGGAGAGGTTGAACGAAAATGGTAAACTTAAAAGTTTCTTAATGGACATATTGCTACTTTTATTTGATATATCAGGTTATTTCCTGATAGTTAGAGAACAATTCCATGACATGTTCCATAGACCAAGCGTGTAGGCACAAAGAGTCCCAGGTAGACTAAGCAAATTGTACTGTTTACGAAATTGTTGTTTGGCCTATTATAAAGGCTGGTTAAACCGAACTTAACTAAGGCTCTTAACGCAACACATTCAACATACAAATGACCTAGCACAGGGGTTCTCAACCTTCTGCAAGCTGGGCCCCCCCAAAGCTGGGTCATCGCAGTTGGGCCCCCCCACCGACCCTGACACCCCCCCCCCCCACACACACACACACACACACACACACACACACCACCCTACATAGATAGATAGATAGATAGATAGATAGATAGATAGATAGATAGATAGATAGATAGATAGATAGATAGATAGATAGATAGATAGATAGATAGATAGATAGATAGATAGATAGATAGATAGATAGATAGATAGATAGATAGATAGATAATCTATTATTGTTATTATCACAAGGGCTAGGCCAGTGGCGCACCTTTGAGTTGAACATTGGGTTTAGGGTTGGGGTCCGGAAATTTCTTATATTTTAACGTTAAATTCTGGTGCACTTTAAAAGCTAATTATGAGATTGTATCAATGAGACACTGAGGAAATGTTTTTTTTTTAAATCTCCTTAGAAGAGAAGAAAATAGTAGCCTAAATAGAACATACACAGAATAAATTCTACAATAGGTATACCTGTTATGAAAAAGCGTCACAAAACAAAGTCTATGATCAATGGGAAACACTGCTGTCTGACAACTCAGTTCAGAGAATGTTTCAACTATTGAGTCTTGGATTTGGAAAGTGGCCAGATTTAGCTCAAAATGCTACCTGCGATTAATGTGCTGTGCAGCCTGAACGCGGAGTTGTGTGTGTCTCAGTGGCGATTCCAGGAAATTTTGACTGGGGGTGGCCAAGGTGGGCCACAGAGCTAGAGTGGGGTGGCCATCGCACCCCTGAATGAATAGCATGTGATATGCTGTACAACCAATTCAAAGATGATTTATAATCCCAAATGCCCAAATCATGTTAGTATCCATTGTAATGTTTGTCAGAAAACTAAACCCCTGAAGGGGGGTCTGGGGGCATCCCCCCCAGAAGATTTTTTTGTGTTTTTAACATGTAATCTAAGCATTCTGGTGCATTCTGGCGAAGATAATAAAGGAAAAAGTCAATATTTATTTCAGTTCAGATGAATAGTAAAATTAGCAAGACAACATAACTTGCTAGCAGCCAGATGCCTAACAACTGGACAGAGGGACGGATGACAACTAGCTTTTGACCAAATATCTTGCTAAAAAAATAAACCTTTATTTATGAAATTCTGCCCTTACTAAGAACATGTTACACTTGCTAACTACAAACTTAAATTTTTTTATTCAGATTTCAAAAATCTGCTGGGACACGTGCCCATACACATGCATGGGTGGCACGCATGTCACAAGCATACTTATGCTGTTTTCAAGACCTTTGCTGACCAGAGACCAGTTCTAGTGGCCACAGTCCTACCATTAATTCAGTACTTGAAAATTGCAAACTGATCTCATATCAGTGGATTGGAGTGTTTGTGTGATGAACTTGGCAACTACCTATCAAAAAAAGTTAAGAAAGAAAAAAAATACATATCATCTCTGAACTAGGCTACATATCAGGAAAAAAATTGAAATTACGAAAAAAAAAAAAAAAAAAAAAAATTAAGATTTTTTTTTTTTTTTTTTTTATCCCCCTCGCGCCCCCCCGGCAGAGTGTCCGCGCCCCCCCGGGGGGGCGCGCCCCACCGGTTGAGAACCACTGACCTAGCAAATAGGCTATTTACTGGCTGCTTAGATCAGGTCTGACACACAGGGGAGACCTAACAACCAAACATTACTAATTAAACTACAAATAACAATCAAAAAATAAAACACATAACAAAAGTAACCAAAAAAACAAGAAAGGTACGTCATATAATTTCAATTTAATATGATGTAAATCCAACATAGGTTGCGTTCCGAATCGCATACTTTCTACTATATAGTATGTAGAAAAAAGATTTAGGATGTCCCGATTCTTGTGGCCAGATTTAGGATGGTTAGAAGTACCCGGATGTCCTACTTCATGCGGCCAAGATTGTTAGTGTTGAAAACTGCATCCTATTTGGGCGATTCTGACCCACAATCCAGTGCGCATGTGAAGTGACGTCACATCGACGAAGCCTCCATATGAAAACAAACGGGGATGCGACGGATATAAAAGCAAGAGGCAAGATCAAGGCGCAATGTTATGATGAAATAAGAGAGTAAAGTATGTCCCAATAGTATGCCTACTGCATCCTAACTAGATTATTTTTATCGTCGGATGTAGTATGTAGAATAGAAAAAAGAAAGAGTATGCGATTCGGAACGCAACCATACTCTAAATATAGAATGAAGCTCCCCCATGACATGGCAAGCAGTGGTAGGGTCCAATTTGGCCACCTCCCCAATAAAACAGCTCTCTGTCCAGGTAACACCATTTGCCCAATTAGACTACAAGGAGGAACCCTTCCAGGAGTGTGGAACCTCTGACACTGGTGAGCCAAAATAAATACAAATTGTAAGAAAATAATCAGACTGCACCAAAGTAACTACATGTGCCAGCTCTGCTACACAAATACTGTATATTTTGTGTGTGGGCCTAGAAGTAAAAAAAAAATCATGTGTACTGCAAAGTGTATCAGGGGAATCGGGGGGAATCAGCAATTCTGGACAATGCTTGTTGACTAAATCAATTTGCGTCAAAATCAGTGAATATCTCCTCACAATCCGCTATACCTGCCGTACTGTGTGTGTGCTGAAAAGAAAATCTGGTATTATTACACAGCCTAGGTTCTGTAAACTGGTATGGGGGCCCACCTTAGCTAGCAACATAGCCTTTAACAGAGGCTCGGCTATATATGAACACTGGCTTTTTACTTCAGTGCATACACAGGATAGACAGGAAGTGGATCGTGAGGGGATAAACACTGGTTGCGTTCCGAATCGCATACTCTTTCTTTTTTCTATTCTACATACTACATCCGACGATAAAAATAATCTAGTTAGGATGCAGTAGGCATACTATTGAGACATACTTTACTCTCTTATTTCATCATAACATTGCGCCTTGATCTTGCCTCTTGCTTTAATATCCGTCGCATCCCCGTTTGTTTTCATATGGAGGCTTCGTCGATGTGACGTCATTTCACGTGCACACTGGATTGTGGGTCAGAATCGCCCAGATAGGATGCAGTTTTCAACACTAACAATCTTGGCCGCATGAAGTAGGACATCCGGGTACTTCTAACCATCCTAAATCTGGCCACAAGAATCGGGACATCCTAAATCTTCTTTCTACATACTATATAGTAGAAAGTATGCGATTCGGAACGCAACCACTGTTTTTTCCACAAGCCTTCTCCAGAATCTCTGACTCCCCCTTTAGGTTAATGTGTGAAACAAAAAGCATGTAGGCTATGCATAATGTTTCATGGAAATTATTTCAACCAACTTAAGTCAAAAGAACTGCATCGTTATCAGAAAATAAAGTGTGTGTGCAGGAGGTTACCAACTTTAACATAGGTGTATGGTCATGATGGTGGCCCTATTTTTAAAAGAAGTTATCAACACAAATGAGATGATCAGACCTGTTAATACTAGAAAAACACAATCTTATACTATTCTAAATACTTTGTTTATTGGTATGCATTTTAGGCCATCACACACATCCACAATGTCAGTGTATTTATCTTTTTCCTTTTTGCATCACCTGTTCCACACTTTGACACTCCTTGATCTTACTCTTACAGTATTTGACAGATCTGAGCTTTGCTGTTCCATGATGCATGATTCTTTTTTTCTTGGTGTTGTGTGCATGGTGTGTAGACTGCGTCGCTGTGTTGTATCTTTTTTATTATTTCATAAATAGCCGTTTTTCTAATGTAACAGAAAATGGCAGCCTGAGCCCACTGCTTGTTAGATGATTTTCGCGATCTTTTTCGCGATCTTTTCAACTTCCGGTCGTAACAACATGGACAAATACATCTCATAGAGCATAAGATTCTGAACATTTCAAAAAAAAAAGTAAGTCTCTACCCCATTCCTGTGATGAGTTATGGTCGTTTAAAGAAACCACCGAAATTAGCTAAAACGGCTAAAGCTAGCTAATACTCCGCTAGCTAGCGTTAGCTCTATAGTGTTCTGTCTTTTTTTCACCGCATCATGTCATCGGCACTCACCCAGACAGATCCGGAGCTTCTCCTCCTGAGATCTGAGCTCAAGTCAGTGGAGAGTCTCATTCACGATCTCCTCCAGCGGCAGTCCTTCCTGGTCTCCAAATTAGCTGTGCTTGAAAAAGCTCCTCTTTCAAGTTCTCAGGCACCGGTTAGCGGCGTTTCTACTGCTTCTGCTGCCCAGCCTCCCGACGCTGCATGGACGTCTGTTGTGAAGAAGGGCAGACGATCTTCTACACGATCTTCTCATCCTCTTCCTCCTCCTCTGCTCTCCTCTCCATCTCCTCCTCCTGTGTTGACGCGCAATCCATTTGCTCCGCTGGAGGTGCTATGTGGAGCTGCTGAACCTGCGGCTCGTGTTGCCGGCTCTCCATCTGCTTCGCCGGTCCAGACCTGCTCCAGGGTGGCACGTGGACGTCGGGGTTCCACTTCCCAGTTTGGATGTCAAGATCGCCGCCGTTTACCAGCTCCATCTGGAAGTGTGTTTCCCTGTGTGCACCCCTCCGTGCCTCCTCGAAGTGGTGCCCCCGATGTTGACATCCGCTGTACAGGTGAGGCTCTCTCTCGCGGCTGTGCCCTGCCCTCACCTCCTCCCCTCTCATCGAAGCTGTCTCTCTACTGTGGGAGCTGCTTGAATCGCCAACCTGAGATCCTCATCATCGGTGACTCTATTGTCAGATTTCTTTGTCTCCCTGGTGCTTTCACCTATTGCCTCTCTGGAGGAAAATCATCTGACATTATGGAGCTAACACCTGCCCTCGTTGCCCTCCACCCTACTGCCCACACAGTCATCCTGCATGTTGGAACTAATGACGTAATGAATAAACGGTCATACCAACTATTTGACAATCTTCAGAGTCTGGCCCTCACCCTGGAGAGCCTGGGGAAATTCTGTATATTTTCCGGCCCCATTCCCACGTCATCCAAAAGCCCTGAGCGCTACAGCCGTCTTTTGGATTTCCATGAACGGCTGGAGTCCTGGTGCTCGGGCAACTCTCTGGGCTATATTAACAACTTTGACTCTTTCTCTAGACACACACTACTCAAATCTGACGGCCTCCATCCCAATGCCAAAGGTATTAAAGAACTTACTAATCACTACATTCATCACATCGCATCTTGGCATAATTCGGACTGATATTTACCACAGCACGACCCTACCAAATCATCCCCCATTAAAAAAGATCTCCCCAGGGATCCTGCTGAAATATCCCCCAATTTAACTCATAACAACACCTCAAATTGTCCTTCATTCATCCCAGACATCACTGACCCCCTTTGCTCTAAACTAAATTCCCCACAAATTCTTAAATCAAGAAAGGGCTTGGGTTTTCTTCATCTAAATATTAGAAGTTTATTGCAGCATGATAAATTAGACCATGTAAAGATTTTAGTGTCCCAGGCAGATCCAGATGTCTTGATTCTGACTGAATCCTGGTTAAAGAAGAGTACAGATGACTCTATTGTGGCAATTAATGAATACAATTTATTCAGAATAGACAGAAACGCAAGGGGTGGGGGAGTGGCTGTCTATGTTAAATCCTGTTATTCTGTAACACTTTTACATGCTGTCTCTGTTCCAAATTGTTTTGAATTTATCGCGCTAGAATTATCTTTATCATCAAATGATTGTTTTGTTGTAATTGGTGTGTATAGGCCCCCTTCTGCTGTTACTAGCTCCTTAAACGATCTAGCACATATGCTCTCCAGTTATGTAAATAGAGAGGTAATTGTGATGGGTGATTTTAACGTTGATTGGCTTTCTGGTGCCTCTGAACCTTTCAAAGAAATCTGTAGCAACGTTAATCTTACACAATTAATAACTGAGTCCACAAGACCCAATCTAAAAAACCCAGCAAAATCAACTTTAATCGATTTAATCCTATCAAATAAAATAAATAAAATAGTCTCAGCTGGTGTTTTTGAGCTCGGGATTAGTGATCACTGCCCAGTGGCCTGTATCAGAAGTATTCATTTAAAAAGATCTCAACCTAAAATCATAATTAAGCGTAATTTTAAAGGGTTTAATGAGCAAGCCTTTTTAAGTGATCTCCGTCATAGTGACATTCAACTCACTACGGAAATTTCGGATGTTGAGTTAGCCTTAGACTATTTCATCAATAGTTTCACCTCAATTATAAACAAACATGCGCCCCTTAAAAAGCATAGAGTAAAAAATAGATCAAACCCCTGGTTTACAAGTGAACTGTCTGATTTATTTTCTGAAAGAAATAAAGCATGGTCTCTAGCTAGACGCTCTGGAGATAATACCAATTGGACTATTTTTAGACAATTTAGGAATAAGTGCACAGCCATGGTCAGGAAAGCCAAATCCGAATATTACCTTGAATTAATCTCCGACTGCTACTCTAACCCTGCACTATTTTGGAAAGCTGTGAACTATAATAAAAACAATTCTAGCACAGTTCCCACTCAGATCAAATTAAATGGTCACACTCTCAATGATCAAAAAGAGATTGGCTTAGCTTTTAATAAACATTTTGTAGCTGCTGGTCAACTCTTTCAAAATGGAGGTTGTACACCTTCTACAACCAGTAGTAACGTACCGCCTGTCTCTCAAACTCCTATTTTCAGCCTTGATCTTCTTCCCACAAGTGTTGTTGTAGATGCGCTCCTCGCCATCAACCCCAAGAAGTACATGGGAGAGGACAATTTGGACCCGTTTTCAATCAAGCTTTCGACACATATAATATCAAAACAAATAACCCATATTTTTAATCTTTCCATCTCCTCTGGAATAGTTCCTAAAATTTGGAAAAAAGCTCACGTAATTCCTTTACATAAAGGTGGTGACAAAAATAATCTTAATAACTACAGGCCAATTTCCAAACTCCCATGCCTGGCAAAAATTCTAGAATCACTTATTAATAATCAGTTAAAAACATTTCTAACTAGTGCTTCCATTTTGAGCCCATTCCAATCTGGTTTTAGGGCAGGCCACAGTACTGTCTCTGCTGTGACTTTGGTTGTAGACAACATTGTTACAGCATTAGACAAGAAAAAGCACTGTGCAGCACTTTTTATTGATCTTTCAAAGGCCTTTGATACTGTTGACCACCATTTGCTTTTACAGAGGCTGCATGACATTGGCTTTGATCATTCTGCATGTAGCTGGTTTAGGGATTATCTCTCTGATAGACAGCAGTCAGTTAAACTCGGGAGATACCAATCTGAGTTTTTAACTGTTACAAATGGTGTCCCACAAGGCTCAATTTTAGGTCCAGTTCTTTTCACAATTTATATAAATAACATTGTTTCATCGCTAAAAAACTGTCATGCCCATCTATACGCTGACGACACAGTACTGTATTGCATTTCCGATTCGGTGCACCAATCTATTCAGAACCTACAAAGCTCTTTTAACACCCTGCAGGACTGTCTAGTGGACCTCAGGCTGGTTCTAAATACAGACAAAACCAAATATATGTGTTTCTCCAGAGCAAGAACTACAAATTTGAATGATTTTAATATTTTTACAAATAATGGATTTTTAATTGAAAGAGTCACAGAGTACAAATATCTTGGCATCTGGTTAGATGATAAACTCACTTTTAATTTTCATATAAAAAATCTTGTTCGTCGACTACGACAAAAAATTGGCTATTTTTATAGGAACAAAACCACCTTCCCTTTATTTAGTAGGAAAAGGATTATTGAAGCAGTTTTCATGTCTGTCCTTGATTACGGTGATGTGGTTTACCGGCATGCATCACATTCATGTCTTAAACTCCTGGACTCTGTTTTTCACTCTGCTTTAAGGTTCATCACAGGAGATGCTTATGACACACACCATTGTCTTTTATATGAAAAGGTTGGGTGGTCCTCCCTCAAAGAGAGACGTGACGCACATTGGCATATTTTAATTTACAAAGCCTTGACCGGGAAGCTTCCTCGTTATTTAACTGAATTGCTGCAAATCTCAGATGGGCTTTATCAGACCCGCTCCACTGACATGCTTATGCTTTATGTCCCACAAGCCCGGTCTGAGCTAGGAAAGACAGCTTTTAGCTTCAGTGCCCCTGACTCCTGGAACAACTTACAGCAACAAATTAAACTAAATAACTTCATATCCTTTAACCAATTTAAACAAACTATTTTAAATCTGCCAAACTCTACCTGTAACTGTTTTAATTAGGCTATATTGTACTCTCACCCATTTAATTTTAATTGCTACCACTTAATTTCACCACTGTGTAAATGTTTCAATTGTTTTTCTCTTCACCTGTTGTTGTGTATTTGATGTATTTGCGTTGAATATTGTTAATGTATTGTTGTTTTTCCTTTGAATTTGTTTGAACTCGACGTCATTGAAAATGAGGGTCACCCCTCAATTGGTCTCTCGAGGATAAATAAAAGTTAAATGAAATGAAAAATGAAAATAACTATTGCTGTTATCATCTTTGCCACACGTCGTTTTAATGTAACATCTGGTCAAAGACAATTGAAAAGATTTACAATTTCACATCTTAGATAACTCATTTATATTGGATAAGATAAGGCTCATTTATATTTTCATTGTTCATTAATGGCCATAGTAAAAAAAAAAGGAAATATAAATATACATTTTATTCAAATATGGAACTCTTTTCTAACAGAGAAATTGATTTTCCTGCCGGTGTCTCATTTGCTTTATAGGAGGTTTGTGAATTCTTATGGGATAAAGGTAATTTAAATGGAGGGATTTAATCCTTTACGAATATTATACTCTTAAAGGTTATAAATGTTTTACCTTCAAGGTTGATGAGCACAGTCATATTAATTGATTTGAATGTTATCATGCATGCGGCGTAATTGTTGGATTAAAAAGTAAAGTTATGACTTATTATGTGTTTCCATAGATCACTGCTCTCACTTTGTATGTATAGCACTCCGTCTGATCCTTGGTTGAGATAGTTTTCTTGAGAAATGTTGAAAATGGTGAGATGGTGATACAAAGTCAACAAATCAGGCCAAAGGATTTTGACGCTTTGTGAACAGCAAATAGAATGTAGAATGTTTTAAAGAATATAATTATGTTATTTAAAAAAATATATTATTATAATATACTATTTCTCAGTGAAAGATGGCGTGGGGTACAGGGAATGGCGAGCTGAGGTGACTGCGGTTTTGACATTGCGATGCTCAAAGTGACTCCCCGACACATTAATATTATTCTTGCGCCGGGCTTTTTAACACTGCCGTTCAGCCGCCTGCAGGCACAACATTCATCTGTTTGCCACTGAGTTGACACAGAAGAAGGAGAGCCTTAAGAGAAAAAGTTGTCCTTGAGTCTGAATGAGTCGCCTTGTACTCACTTGTGAAACTTGAACGCTCCCCATGTGGTTCCTCCATGCCGCCCTCAACATTAGGTATTCAAGTCTAAAACCACTTATAAATATCCTTGAAATGGTACTTTTTTTTGTTTGTTTGGTCAATTTGTGTGTGAGGCAATTGCCTGTCAATAAGTCCTTAAAGGTGCTTTGAGCGAAATGGTTCTTTTAGCTAACTTCCTGTTAGCAGTCCCCTCCCTCGTCCGTACGTCACCACATTAATGCACTGCGGTCTTCAAGCAGCGAGTTAACTAGCATCATCTCAGATCCGTAAGTCCGATGAAACATGTTAAAAACCATCAAAACAGACATTCGGAAGGATCTTTACCTGCTCTGCCATTGTAGGTGCATAGACATTATTATTATTATTATTCTTTCTTTCGGACAATTCCACACAATACACAATTTTCTCTTGCAAATATTCATACATCATACTTTGTGTTGTCCGAAGGGAGACGGAAGAAGCCAAAGGCTTATCAGGTCCCGCCCCCATTTTCATCAAATTCGGATTCAGATACACAGATTACTGTTACAGAAAATAAAAATAAAACAAACAAAAAAAATTTTTTTTTATATAACCCCTCTGTCGCGCTCTGCGCGTGCACCGGCAGAGAGACGTACCCGTTTGTAGTGTTCTCTCTTCTGATTGGATATCAGGTTTTGGGATACCAGAAAAGTTTAATTTGCCGATTACATGCAGAGTGGGTGACTGAGAGACCTGTTATGAAGCGCGCACACGATATACGTTTATAAGTTGTTTTAAACAAGGTTAATGTTTATTTTGTACACTGTCCCTGTTCAAATAAAGTTACATTACATTACATCACTGTATGAATATAGAGCGATTTAAAACATAAATATATTGCTCACTTCACCTTTAAGAATATGACTAAACCGGCTAAAATACCAGAAGTTGTATGGTTTTTATTGACTATGCACTTAAATAAATAAAGTTGAAATGTAGAGAATAAAGTTGAAAAAAACAATATGGAGATTAAACTTGAGAGTTAAAGATTGGAAAGATGTTGACAGATTGGAATGTTCGGGAAGCACAACACTATTAATACACAAACGAAGCATCTTTGATACAACCTGATTTTTACTGAAACCAGACGTCCTTGATCAATAACTACACTGCACTGTACTGTATAAGACTAAATGTATTGGATATTTTTCTCTTAGTCTTCGATGTTGCTCTCATCTCACAGTCCGCTGCTTATAGAGAGCTATAATTAGTCCAGCTTAGAGGTGGTCTGGTTTTGGTAAAAATTAGTTTGTAGCCCACTGTCCTCCTTATGGCCATAGCAAAGATGGTTGTTTGTGTTATAATGTTTAAGTTAGGAGTTATTGATACAGGGAGTTCCAATCTTTCAACATCTTTCCAGCTTACCTGTCTGAGTTCATTCTCAACATTGGATTTTGTCTTTACTCTCAAGAATGTGTATTTTTTCTTCTCAAATTGCATATAATTTTCACTCTCTACCATCTTTCAGACCTGTGTGAGCGATGAATGGCAGTAGAAAGTGGCATCTCTGGCTCCAACCCCCTTTGCTCTTCAGCGGTGACACTTGTTAACATTGGATACTTTACTTTGTATAATGAAGTGGTCTCCCTGCACTGAGTGTCAGTCACATTTTACATTATGCCGGTGTTGGGCTGCAAACACCACACTTGATTTCATAGCGGGTTGAACTTAAAATATGTATGAGTCACTTCTGTATTGTGGCTATAATGGTTACATTAAAATGCAAATGTTGGTTCATAGTGACCCCCTAGAACTATCCTGACCTGCACTGGTCACTTACTGTTACTTATTTTCCACTGTATATTATGCTTATTTACAGTTTAGTGGTTTGATTGTATGTTGATAGTCGATAGAATGGCGCAATTTGCATTTAACTGTCTGCAAATAGCTTCATCTTACCTTTTTATAAGGAGCGCCTTCTGGTGATCATGGAACATTTAAAATGGCTGCTATTCAAATTCACAGTCATGTAAACGTTATTTATGGAGGCCATACGAACGCAAATATTGTTGTTGACCATGGCGGCACATCTTGGGCATGCACGGATAAACACTCGGCAGACGGCAATATGAACATAACAGCGGAGAGACACAAGGACAACAGAGTAATGACCAAGAGAAAGTCAATGCACTGATGATGCAGTATTGATCTCAATAGGATGTAAAGGCCACGGGGGAGAGAGAGATGAGTTTTCAACAAAGCACGCTCACAGCAAATCACGTTCCCATATCCTAGAGGTGGTTATCTCTCCGGAGCATTGTAAATAAACACCTGGAAATCCCTATACACATGTACATAAACACACAAACACACACACACACACACACACACACACACACACACACACACACACACACACACACACACACACACACACACACACACACACACACACACACACACACACACACACACACACGTTGAGAGCTGTTTGCGTAAAAACAAGCCAGCTGTAATGTTTGTGTTCCTCCCTCCAGTGTTAAGTTAACTTTTTCTGAGAACAGACTTGGTAGAAATGGAATATATTACTCAATACATAAGTATGTTTTAATTAGTGTATAATTGCTTGAAAGAAAGTTGTATGTATTTATTTTTTTATTTTTACCTTTAGAATGAGCATTGTGTATAGAAGTGGGCTGCCTTCATGTTTCTACAGTGGCACAGCATGGACTAACTTAACTCCCTTATGTGTTCTTATATATAATGGGTGTCCTGGGGAAATGCACCTGTTGGAAGACCAATAAGAAGTACTATAGAATAGATAACTAAATACATCTTCATTTCACCACTTGATCATTTGTAGAAACTGTAGCTTGTGTCCTTGAAGGCCAGCATAGATTATGTTAATTCTGTGGGAGGGGTAGAGAGACGGAGCGCTGCAATCTATACATTCTACTACTAGATGATGCCCAAATACACTGTTATTACGAACTCTGCCTTTAATGTCACTAAAGATCCTGCTGTTATAGTCTATATATAATCTGTTTTCTATTCCTTTATCCCCTTGCAAATGATCCCCATTCAATTGAGGTTGTGAAGTTGCCTATCTCTGTCATCTTCATTTACCATGAGACTTTGTGTGAGAAATGTTTAGATTTCAATTATTATGATTATTAGTAGTATTTTTATTATAAGAATATCCCGTAGGTTATTAAGCCAATGCAGAATTTGAGGAACATATGCATTGCCTCGTCTTCATTTCTTAACATCAACAATTTGTTTTATTTATTAAATAGCTCATATTTGGTTAAATACATCATTGATTTAAAGGGGGCATTCACTGACACGGCGATAACTCAATGGCAATTTTTATTTGATCTTTTTGGGGCCAACTTGCCCCAGAAGGACTGATTTCTTCTGTATTGTTATAATTTGTTGTGAGGGACACCAAGATCAGTGACATATGAAAACAGAAATCTCATATTTGATGACCTGTCAAAGACGGTGGATCAGAAGGGCAGGGGCAGAGCCTATATAGTTGGAGGGCATAAATCCTCTTATGTGTGTGTGATATGCGTGTGCCCTTGGTTACCTTAGTAACTCTCTCTCTCTCTCTCTCTCTCTCTCTCTCTCTCTCTCTCTCTCTCTCTCTCTCTCTCTCTCTCTCTCTCTCTCTCCGTCTCCAGTCGGCGCTCCCTCCCGACCATCTAGCCGAGACCGCGCCGCGCGCTCCCGCCAAAGCTCCGTGTTGAGCCGGAGAGTCAAGGCATCAAAACGCGCCAGGACTATCGGAGGAGAGCTCCCCTCTGGAAGCAAGGAAAAAAGAAAAAAACATGAACATTGGATAACTCTAAGAATATAACAGCGTGAGTGAGGATAATGGGAGCCGGAGTCGCTTCACTGGAAGGTCATTAACGAGGGGGAAAAGAGAGAGCAGTGCGCAGAATATTGGATATTTGGAGTAGGATGTCCACTCGACTATACCGCAAGTGAAGAGACCCTGAAACAGTGAAAAACATTCTCCCAGCTTTTTTTTTTCTCTCTCTCTCATTATCAAAAAAAGAAAGATATGGGGGGATTTACGTCTCGACAAGGCAGGTGAGTCATTTCACAATACTTGATAAAGGGGAGTGGGGTTTTTTTTTTTGGGGGGGGGGGGGTTGTTGAGGAGGATGTGTGCGTGCTGAGTGATTTAAGGGGATGTGGGGGAGTGGGGTGCAGGTGGCGGAATGGGCACATCGGGGCTATACTTGGAGGCTCAAATCATACGACTTGGCGCTTCCCATCCACTCTCTCTCACTGTGAAGGTGTAAAGAGTGTTTTGGTGTTGCTGCTATAGACGTCGACGCATGAAGCACGTAGACTTCCAAAACGCATTTGGTTGTTTTGTGTGTTTGTGTGTGTGTGTGTGTGACTTGAACTGACTCTATAGGCTACCTACTCCGAGTCTTGTGAAAGGATGCTGCTGGATAACTGTGTGTGTGCGCGCGTGAGTGAGTGTGTGTGTGTGCGTACGTACGTGCGTGTGTTTCGCCCACACTGGCATATGTAACATGTTAGACCGGCCACAGCACTGCAACCGTCAATGCAGAAAATGAATGCTTAGTGGTGAGCGTTCGGGGCACTTGTTACTTGGGACATAAAGACATGATGTGTGTGCGTGATGGAGCAGCGGCAAGGCGCAAGCTCTCTCTCTCTCTCTCCCTCTCTCTCCCTATCCCCCCTCTCTCTCTCTCTCTTTCTCTCTCTCTCTCCCTCCCTCTCCCTCCCTCCCTCTCTCTCCCTCTCTCTCCCTCCCTCCCTCTCTCTCCCTCCCTCCCTCCCTCCCTCTCTCTTCCTCTCCCTCTCCCTCTCCCTCTCTCTCTCTCTCTCATCGCTCTCCCTGGAGAAAAAAAAGAAAGAAAGAAGAAATAGCCCGAGCTCTAAAGTTGAACGCCAATTAAACGACGAGTTACTGAATTAAATCGCCCAGAATCACATCAACGATTTGTTCTATATATATATTTTTTTTCTCAATATAATGCAAGTGTGTTGTGCCACCAGTTTGTAGCAGTACCTCCCATCTGTTGTGGTGGGGAGAAGGGTAATCTGCCACAAGCATATGGGGATGCCCATTTCCCTCTTTTTGTTTTTTAATTAATATATTTTCTTTAATGTTATGCACATATTGATTTGACTGGAAGCATTATGGATGAACACGTCACGTCGCTTGGTTAATTTAAATGCATAATTGTGATGCACAACATTCAATGGCAGTTTGCCTTGCTGATTAGGGATGTATCTTCTTCTGCCATTGAGGGGGAAATGAAATGAATACATTTTATAAATGTGATGCATATATCATGCTCATGCAGCTACTATACTCATCAGTGACGTTCCCTCTAAAGCAGTAACCTACAACTCTACCTGTAGGCTATTCATTACCCGATTGATGTTTATGTACTTATTTCCATATGCTTAACAGTCTCACTTGTTATCATCTGTTTGCGTGATTCCCATGAAAGCTGTATGGGGGAAACCCGCACACGCACACAAATTGCTTTGGGGAAGAACAGAGCTAAATTCGAAGGCAAAACCGTCATGGCCTCCCTCCCATCTCTTCTTAACCCATCTGAAATTCCTTTGACACATGGCTCAAGCTCGAAGATAAATAGCCTTATTGTAGTCATCGATACACAGAATAAATAACTGTGAAAGAGGGTCGGATTTCCCATAACAACAACAAAAAAAAGGTAGAAAGGGGGGAGTGAAAATGTCAAGCATGAGTTGTCATGGTGATTGGTGTCCCTGAAACCTTTAAGCATTTAGGCAAATCATCCAGCCCACTATTTGGCATCATGCATGGCACACTATTGATGGAGGAAAGAGACATTACACATACTACAACTCCTTTTTTTTTAATTATTCTGGAAAGCGCTAATTTTAAAACACCGACCTATGAAATTTGATTAGGGCCTCTTTGGAATTTTGATTTGACTTGCTTTGGCAAATTGCGTTCATTTCTGTAATATGTGTATCTTCTTTGGGTATAGGGATTATGCCGGCTTGCTCCTCCTGCTGCTTGTGAATTCTCTCTCTGGCCCCTTCTTCTATGTTAGCATTCCAGTCCAGTATAAAGTGCTATTATCCATGATGGCCTGCGGTTTTTAATATCCATTTTTTCCTCTATTTTTCCTCGATTTCTTTTATTTTTTTGTCATGGGCTCGAGCTATACAATGGCGCCATCCTCAAAAAGACCAAGAAGAACACTGCTTTGCCCGAATGTGCTCACTTACCACACACACTTTAGACAGGAAGGATTGGGGGGGGCTGTCTAAAAGAGGTTAAGGCATGATTGTTGCACGGGCACAAGCTCTTACACACGCATTATAAAGCAGCGTTTTTCAAAGTGCAGCAGTGGAGTCTGTTGTTTACGCTATGTGTGTCTCAAGGAAAAGCTCCACGGGACTGTCTGTCTGCTGTAAAAAGGTCAGTAAGGCTTGGTCCTGACCTGAAGTGAATACACCTGAGTATACGCCTTGGCCCGACTTAACACGGATGAGCCACTCATTGCTCTGAAAAGGCCTCTTGTTTCGCTTGCCTTCAGCTTTCCTTTCAGCACGCTCTTGGTTATTGCTCTCACATACAGACGCATGGAAAGAGTCTGGTAAGGAATACCGGTACAGACCACATATTGCGGTACTAGCATATTCGTAAAGGTACTATACTGCATTCGGGGAAAAAAAATAACAGTACCATTTGTTTTATTATGCGAATGCTTTGCTATTGGAGCACTGAACGCTGTAAGTGGTGACTTTGCCAGAATACGTAATGACAACATTGTTTCATAATTATGGGTTGTTACACAACAACAAAAAAATAAATTTCAATTGTAATTTCATGCACATGTGTTATTTTATTTTGGTATGATCTCATTATTAGTAGAATGTATGGAACTCCTATTTTCTCTTTGGTAAATATTAGCCTATAATATGACGTAATCTAGTCCTATGATTGGTTAATCAGTCTCATCAATGTATTTTCAAGGTTATCTCACACTCATAAGGGCTTCTGCTAGTGTGACAAATGTATCACCACAATGTTTTCCAATCATATTAAGTATCTAAAAGTACCGATAAGTATGAAAAATCCTATTGGTACCGCTATCGAAACAAGCCTTTTGGTATTGGACAACACCAGGACTTAGGAGGTGTGTGAGCGTTAATATGCGTATATGCTCCGCTGTGTATATGCAGAGGTGAGCTGTTGCTCATATGAGAGTGGCTGGCGGAAGGTTATTTGTGTTTTCTAATATCCTTCATTGTGTTTGACGTGTTGTCTTGAAGCAGCAGGCGCGGGAGTCGAATAATTTCCCAAATGGATACCTCTGACCTTCCGAATATACGTCCTATCGCTGCCTATACCACAGCTAGAAAAAAGAGAGAGAGAAGCCTGTCATTGCTTTCACAACTTTGCTGGTTTATATGCACCAACAAAGGAAAACAAAGTCGGTTGTGGAGAACAATTGAGATCGAATGCAAATCTTTTTTTTTTTCTTTTTCTACCACGTTATCAAACAACCAAGATGATTGCGTTGGCCTTCAATGGCTGAGGCTCACGGAAGGCTTAGCAAACGGACATGTAGTTTACAGACTCCCTTTTAAACTATCTCTTCGCTCGCTGCAAGAGAAGAGATGAGTTTTGGAGAGGGAGTTCAGTCTTTACCACTCAAAATGTAAATGACTACAGTAAAAGTCCTTCAGGTTTTGAGTTAAAGGTATAGTTCAAGATTTTTTTTATATATATATTTAGCTTGTTGCCTTACTCTAGTAGAGTACAATTCAAGTTGACAGAAACCATTCCTCTAAATGTGTGTGAATTTTTTGAAGAAGAAATGGGCAACAGCTAATTAGCTTAGCACAAATACTGGTAGTCACCAGGAAGTATTAGCCTCTGGCTCAGGGCTGTACAGTGCGACAGTTTTGATCGCATTTGCTAATGAAATTCATCACGTGCGATGATGAATACAAGTCCATTCGCACTCGTGCTAGTTGATAATGAGGAGAGGCTGTCTTTGAAACACAGAGGAGAGATGCACAACACTGCTTAGAGGGCTCTATATTAACACCCCAAATGCGGGTAAATGTAGTCTTAGGCAAGTAAGTTATTGAGTCCACCCTTCACTTTGGCTAGTGAAAGATATGTGTCCTCGGGATCTGTGCTCGTGCAGCGATTCTACCGTATAAAAACTTCACCAACGGTAATAACCAGAAGGAGACGGCACATTACCGCATTTAAGTTAGCGCGTGTGCAAACAGAACATTTCCTGTGCGCCTTCACGTTAAAAGCCTGTTACTAGCCAAACGTGAGTTGACTTTTATTTTGAAGCCAGTAAGAACAGGAAGTTAGCGCTTCACAGCCCTGCAGTGCTCTAGCTAGAAAGGCAACTCATTCAGCTGCAGAGAAAAGTCAACAGTAGTCTAAAAATAGAGTTTGAAATAAGCCACTGAAGAACAACTTCCAACACATTCACAACAACCTATTTAATTTATCCTAAATTGTACCAATGTATACTTATTTATTTAATAGGCTATGTTTAATGTTTTAAAGTTTGGTTTTAATTAACAGAAGGACATTTTCTAAACATGTTTATTATTATTAATATAATAATTATATGTATATACAAAACATATATAGATATAGATATTATTTTTATATTTTTATGGGTAGAAATAATTCTGAATCAGCAAAAAATTGCAATCGGCAGGTTAGATTCTTTTGTCTAAATTGCAATCAGTGCACCCCTATTCATTCTTCTACAATTATTACTGCACACACTAGGATATAATATTAATTGAGAATCTCAAAGTAGACCAAGATGACAGGCTCAAAGGTAATTACAGTGAAATGCAAGGGTTAAGGTTATACTGTGTGTGCTACCAAATTAATTTTTGTGCTACTGAATTTTTTTGCTTGCTAGCACCAGTGCTACCACCTAAAAAAATAAGCGTACAGCCCTGCTCTGGCTCCTCTGGCAGTCAGACGATGAACTTCACAACATCACTAAATGGTTCGGTGTGCTTGTTGTGATTTGGTTTATTTGTCACGTTGTGTAATGATATTTTTTGCACTTAATGTCATTTTAGAATCAAAGTTACAATAATCACACAGAAACGTTGAGTGATGTCGGTGGAGAGAGGCTGACGCTGCCTATTATTGTGATAAGCAGGCAGGCAGGCTCAATCTACCAGTTGACTACCAGTATTTGTGCTAAGCTCATTAGTGATGGATGACCTTTATTTGCCCATTTCTCTTTCAAAAATGCACGCACAGTTAAAGGAATGGTTTCTATCACCTACTCTCAAACCCGGACAGTTAGGCAACAAGCAAAACATTTTTATATTTTGTAATATTCCTTTAACCTTACATGATCGCAGTTGTGCAGAGAGATCTGAAAATTGATGGAGGGGTAATAAGCGAACCAATTCAAACTGTATGGTGACGTGTATCATCTGAGCGATGTGGTGGACATGATGACAACACCCTGATTGTTTTTTGTTTATAGCGTACCTTAACGTTAGCTGGAACCCACTAGATACACTGGGGCTAAATGTGTTTTAATAATACATTGGACGTATTTGTAAAAGATCAAAGAGCCCTTTGTTTGACTTACAAAAGGATTTTGGCCCGCGGCGTAAAAGATACGCCCCAAGACTACAGCACATAACATATTTAACAGTGATTTGTTTTACATTGTTCGCAGCCCAACAACATCTCCCCTGACTAACAGGTTTCCCTGTGCCAGAGACCAATGTCTGCCTAGTAGACAAGATGCTTTTGGACATGGCCATTTTCTAAACTACAAAGCAGATGTCACACAGTATGTCTCCACTCACTCTCTGCCAGAAGTTATCTTATTTCTTATTTATTTATTAATCGGGCAATTTAGACTCAATAAAAAAACAAAGGCAGAGGACGAGACATGGCCCACTGAGTCACAATCTAGGAGGTTTAACAAATACCCCGCAGCAGCTTTGATCGCTTGACTTGTTAAAAATGCATCACATGGAGAGAGTGAGCGAGAGAGGCGGGGTTTGTCATGACAGGGCGAGAGGCTTTTCTGACACAAATCTGTACTTTAGACTTCCATGAGCTTAGATTGGGGATGGAGCTCGGTTTGTTTCATTCATGTGGAACATGCAAAACCACTGGCTGTGACCCTTTGAACTCCGGCCGTACACAGGAACTAATCCACTGACGCAGTGCCAATACAAGTCGGTTTACATTTCACAGATTCTTCCTAAGTGGAAGTCTCACTTATTGGCAGCCTATATGACTGTGGATTGCATGCTGTTGTTGCCGCCCTTCACTGGCACATACAGCTATGATATGACAAACGACCAACTCTTCAATTCATGTATTCCTGTGATTCAAGGCTACATTTAGTATTCAGATTATTTTTGGGCAACAACGCTATCTCCAGAAGTAGCTCCGACTGAATTACATTTCAGCAATTTTCTTTTCTTTTTACATAGCACCATTGATATATAGAAAATTGGGAAAAAAGCAATTTAAAAGCTCATTTTGGATTATGCATTATTAATTGGCGCAGTGCATCCACGGGAGTAAAAGATAAAGAGTATTTGCTAAATGGTGTTTTACTGTAGCTATGTTTACAAACATCGTGCCTGGCACATTTGAACTTGGGTGACCTGCTAGTCACTGGTTTAATACAGAGGATTATTAATACAATTTTGGCTCCTACTGAATCCAGGGTTAGGGTTAGATACTGCAGACAGTCTTGTATGCTTTACATTGGGATTTATAATGTTGTTTTTTAAGTTGTTTATTCTTAGAATGAGTATTTGAAAAACAGAGGAGAATTCAACGCCTTTAAAATGGTATTCGGGGGGCCGCCTTTAGCTCAGTTGATGGGGCGTCCCCCTCCCGGGCCGGGCCCAGCAGCAGACCCGGGTTCGATTCCCACCCGCGGTCGTTCTCTGCATGTCACTCCCCTCTCTGCCCCATTTCACCTCTGTCTCTCTGCACTGTCAATAAAGCATAAAAATGCCAAAAAAATATCTTAAAAAAAAAAAAAAAAAAAATGGTATTCGGGACAGCACTAGCACTTTCTGTCCTCTAAAAGACCACATGTGTAATCTTGTCAGCTCATTTCTATTTCAGAGTTTGTGTCAAACAATATTTAAGCTAAGTGTGAAATAATTCTGGCGGCTGAATGGGGTTAATACCTTGCCTGTTTGTTTTCTGTGAAAAGTTCACCTTAATCCGCATTATTTAAATTGCATTTTATACCGCTTAATCCACCCCCAGAATACACAGACAAGTGACAGGGAATCAACACTGTTAAATCCGGAGGGATAAACGTTACTGTCCAGGTAAAGTTGATGTGACGGAGTGTGCCTTTTTCCCTAGTCAATTCCCCCCCAGCTTCTTATCCAACTTTAGCCATCGCTATAAGCCTCTTTCTCTCTCTCTCTCTCCTCGTTTTCCTCGTGTGGAGTGAGTTTCTGTGTGGGTTCTGGCAGAAACACACAAGCGCAGGGGCCGGGCACCGTCTAATTCATGGGGGTAAATGAGTGGAGATAAGGCCTGAGTCAGTACCTCCAGCCTACCATACATCCCCCGGGGCAGGCTCTTAAGGAGCTTAGTAAAAGCCTGTCGTATGAAGACATGACATGGAGCTGGCTAAATGGGCTACGGTGGAGTGTCTTCCATCAACCTAATATTCACAGACCATACAGGTCACTGTCGTTCAAGCTTTTAATCCCATTCAATATATTCCATTCTTTGTTATTAATTCAGAAATGGAGGGGAAATACGGGCACTATGCTGTGTGTAAGAAAGGTGAAAGAGGGTGTATTAGTGAGGCTGTATTGTAATACTGCAGCTGCAGACCAAGCTGACTACACACACACACACACACACTGAGGCCCACACTCATGAGACCGTGTTGCAAAAGAGTCTGCTGTGTGCCACCAAATCAATAATGAATGCTGGTTTACCCGTAGTAAAAGAACAAGGAACACACTCCTCCAGAGTCACTGGGTCACATACACCAGGGGAAACAATTAGAAGCTTCCTTGCACATCCATTATTTTTTCTTCCTTTCTTTTTTCAGCCGCAGACATTTCCCTTAATTTTTCTCCAGGGTCCGGCAAGCATGTCTGTTCCGCTGTTGAGAAATCACACACACGCACGCACGCACGCACACACACACACACACACACACACACACACACACACACACACACACACACACACACACACACACACACACACACACACACACACACACGCTGTTGATAAATGAAACACACACACACACACACACACACACACACACACACACACACACACACACACAGGGGGTTCCGCAAAGTCTTTTACAGCCCAGGATTTACAAAAGGCAAATGTATGTGGGGGGACATGTGAAGTGGAAAAGCGTGCTGGTGACGGATAGGACAGCAGTCTTGTGTGTGTGTGTGTGTGCGTGTGCGTGTGTGTGTGTGTGTGTGTGTGTGTTAACCTCCATAATGCTGACAGATTACAGATTTAAATATTTTAAATCTCGGAGAGAGAGAGCACATGCTGCCGGTGATGAAGGGAGTGGAAATGACTGCAGTAATGCAAGAGATTAATAGAGATCCTTCCGCTTTCTGCCGCCACCGCACTCTCTCTCTCTTTCTCTCTCTCTCTCTCTCTCTCTCTCTCTCTCTCTCTCTCACTAACTCTCACACACACACACACACACACACACACACACACACACACACACACTGACGAACACACCCACTTATACACACCCACTCACAAAACCCTACCATTGGTTGGCTGTCGTGTACTCCACCACCCTCGTGCCACAAGTCGACTATCATGTTGAATTACAGTTGCTTTAGACCCTTTTGTAGTCTCGTCTTCTTCTTTCAGCCAAATGAGTGCTGGCTCTTTAGTCCGCCGTCAGTATCACGCTGCCTTCTCTTTCTCTCTCCAGGCAGGTTGTAAATAATAGAAGCGTTTATTCATACATCCTTCTTTAAAACTGTTTTTAGGCCCGACTCTCCACACCACACTTTTCACCTGTGTTTGTCACAGTACACAGGAGAAGGCATTAGGCGCGGATGTGGTTTGAAACCCTCTGGCTCTGACTGAGATATTGTCTGTTTTTGATTTTAATCGTTCAACTCTATTCTGGCAACTTAGGGTCCATGAGACATAAGAAAATCAAATATTTTGTTTATCATAGATGTAAAGGAAGGAATCCTGATAGATAAAGGCCTTTGGTTTGTATTTTGTAGTGTATACATTTTTGTTATTATGTCAGGGATGCTATTCTGCTGAATGCATACTAAATCCAATATCATTTTGAATGTTTACTCTATTTTCCTATTAACTCAAAATGAGTATGATATAACTGTATTGGCTGTATTTTCTCAGAATGGCCTGACCCCTAGTATTGTGTAGCAGATATAATTGTACTGATATAATGACAGTCTTTGCATAGACCTGTCACTTCATCAAGGTATCCCATTATGAAACACTCATTAAACTCATGAATAGGCCGGCCATTAGTAATATATCAAACAGATTGTTAGTGACACATTTTGACTGCTGGTACAGTACAATATTCGACACTACAATCACACTATTGCCATAGACCTGATGCTTGGGTATGAAAAAGACTAGTCTCATATGCCCTGCACAAGGTGTTACAAAATAAAATGTATCAATGTCAGTCCCAATCTGAATTAAATCAATTTTAATGCCTCATAGAAGTTCTATCAAATGTCGGAGCCTAGCTGTCTCAACGTTGATTCAATTCAAAGTTCAAGTTTTAAATTAAATGTGCAAATAAAAATGGTGAATGTTCAAGGCTAGGTAGCTTAAAGGCTTCAGATAGTAATGCCAGATAGTCCAACTCCTACATACTTTAGCCTACTCTGAAGGCTTAAATATGAGTCGCTTTGGTTATTGTACGCTAAGCATAGAAAGCAAATGTATTTTTATGAATATGGACATCTCTGCATTCTTTAAAGACATTCTATTTATTTATTATAATAATGGATTGGATTTATATAGTGCTTTTCAAGGCACTCAAAGACGCTTTACAGGGTTCCAGGTTCCATTCATTCACACACACAGTCATACTGGTGGTGGTAAACTACCATAGTAGCCACAGCTGCCCTGGGGCAGACTGACGGAAGCGTGGCTGCCATTCAGCGCCTACGGCCCCTCCGACCACCACCTCAAACATACAGCAGTCATACACATTCACACGAGGCAAGGTGGGTGAAGTGTCTTGCCCAAGGACACAACAACCATGACACAGGTGGCAGAGCAGGGATCGAACCGCCAACCCTTGGATCATTGGCCAACCCGCTTAACCACCTGAGCCACGGTCACCCACAAGTATAAGTACTGCTCTGCTCAACAAAGATCGGCAAAGATCGGTCTTTGCCATTGGCCAATTCCAATTCAATGCCAATCACCAATGGAGCGATTTGGAATCAAAATTGTCAAATTAAAAGTGGTAGCCCTTTCGATCGGAGCATCCTTGCTACAATAAATCCCCTCATTTTAATGTATCCACAGGTTAAAAAAAGACCAGAATTTGCTCATATTGCGTTTAATTTTAGAATAAAAAATAACATTTAAATTACCTAAGAAGCTCATTAAAAAATAAATATCTTAGATAATATGACATACATCATGTCCTTTGTGTCTTTAGTGGTAGCTAGGTCTCTGCCTTTTACTGATGCACACATTCCCTCCCACACACTCTACACACACACATGCACATCAGGGTGACCGGAGACTGAATTGCCTGTAGGTGTGAATTATATGCGAGTGGACGTCTATGTGTTAGCCTGTTGATGGATGTCCAGTCCAGTGTTCAGCTGGAGTCTCCAGTCACCTTTTAAGTGGAACACACACGAGTCAAACAATATATGGAGTAGTCAATAATAAGGGGACCAAATCTCATCAGATTATACTGTGTTTTACTGCATGGAAGCTTCTTTTAATTGTGCCTTAATGACATTGTAAACCCTTCTTCCTTAATAGGATAGCACCTGCTTTGGGAATGGTATATTTTGGTTACTTACATGTAGACCTGCTCCCGGTCTATTTATATCCCTTGCCAGCTTGGCAATGCCTCCTGATAGCCTTTGAGGACAGAGCAATTCCTCCATCAAGCTCAGGGCCCATCTGTGCCCGTATTCCTCCCATCCTCCACCATTACAGCTTTTTCTTCCTATGATACCATCATCATGCCATCACTCTTGTGTGTGTGTGTGTGTGTGTGTGTGTGTGTGTGTGTGTGTGTGTGTGTGTGTGTGTGTGTGTGTGTGTGTGTGTGTGTGTGTGTGTGTGTGTGTGTGTGTGTGTGTGTGTGTGTGTGTGTGTGTGTGTGTGTGTGTGTGTGTGTGTGTGTGTGTGTGTGTGTGTGTGTGTGTGTGTGTGTGTGTGAACAGGCTGCCCGGAAATTGACTTGATATCAATCTGACACAAAATTACCAAGAAAGGAAATTAGTCTGTGGAATTTTTTTCTCTGGAATTGATTGTGATTTAAAAAGCACAATGCACACTTTGTGCGCCGTGGCTCTCTGTGTTTAAATAACAGAGCATTCGGCTTATTGGTCTTGTTTTCTCTCTGTAAAATCCATGCACAATAGAGTTTTATTTGACCTTTTTTGTCTTTGTCTCACTGCGGCTCACTCCCGTTGATACTCATCCAGATTCACCTGAAAATCTGGGTCATTACCAGAAATAGCCGCGTGTGGCTCACTCTCCCAAGATGGCAGCCGTGATGAATTGGTGGCTGTAGGTCACTGTGACAATGCTTTGAGTGAATTGGGCGAGGATGGGAGGCAAAGAGTTTTCGACGACTTTTCTTGTTGTTCTTTACAAAACAAGGAAAACTTTTGTTTTTCAGAGGAGTTTGCTGTCGTGGGCAGAACACACAAGACTTAGAGGGAACCTTGAGGCCATTTTCGGATCCTTTTAAGTATCACAGATTTGAAGGGGTTTTGCTAAAATCATGTTTACCAAAATCCGTAATCCCGTATTATTTGTACCATGCTGTTACTATGTGGGATGCCATTTTTTAACTGTTAATATACAGTATGTCTGTGGGCTAAAAAGTGACAGTATTTGCCCCAGTGGAACGGTGGAATGCCACTACACTCGTCTTCACACCTCTACAAGTCACTGCAAACTGGAAGATAGATTTGAGACGATAGACTCCAGACTCATAGGGCCTTTTTCCTTTTGGCCTGCGCCCACTGTGAATTTCAACCGGGGTTTAAGTACAAGTGTTGAATGACATAATGTTGGTGGGCAGCTCAGCCCTGGAAGCTGAAGAGTGAAATGATACTGTTGGATAGAAAGGGTTTCTCTGCGAGTAGCGCCAATGGAGAAGGGGATCAGAGAGGATAAGAGCAAGGACAGAAGGAAGAGGTGAGATTGAAATGAAACAAGAGGAAAATGGTTAGGTTGGAGAAAGGTAAGCTAGGATAAGCCTTTTGACAAGTGAGCTCTGGGCTGGGAGGAAAGCCAGTCAAACAAAAAAATCTTGCCACGTTTGTTTTATTCATGCTTTTGGACAACTACGGCTTTGCAATCTATTTTCTTTCTTTTTTTTAACAGCAATACACAGAGACAACTGGCAGAATGCAAAGTACCAGCCGCTGAATTGTATCCTGGTGTGTGTTTTCTCTCTGCGCTCTCTCTCTCTCTCTCTCTCTCTTTTATGTGAAGATTTTTTGATTGAGGCAGATCTCCCTGCCATGTTGAAAATTACTAAATGATTCAACGTTTTCTGACAACCCCTAGAATTTACCGGCATTCTCATCTCTCATTCCCTTTAATCACATCCACCCTCAGTCCAAATCTGCTTCACACACATTCTGTGCATTTCAAATTCTACAGAAGCCTCCAACTCCAAAGCAAACGGTGCCAATAGGCATTTATCGTTGAAGCCTTTCGGTAGCCGGGCACCAAAGTGATGTGTCGACTAATCATATGTTGAATGAAGTTATTTGCCATTTCTTCTCGAGAATAACAATCCACCAAACAGGATATTAAAAAAAAACATTCCTTGTGCTTCCTTTCTTGATTCGCATTGGCCAAGTTACAGCGTCTCCCGCCTCCGCTTCTCAAATAAATAATTGAAAGGAAGACGTATTGTATATCTCCAAGTATTGTACTGGCGTCAGAATTTCCAAGTACATATTCAGGAGGACTGCCTAACTGCTACACACCACTTTACTTGATTGTCTTTTGAGAAAACACCTTAAGGAACGTCATTATCCGGCGTACACACGCACTTACACTCTGCACCCCAACACTCCTCGGGGTTGATTTCTAATGATACCCGTGTGATTCAGCCAGCAGATCCAACGTGTTAAAAAACGAATGCAGGACTGACCTAATAAGCCATATCTTTGCCTTTGTTTTCCCACCATGCCTTTTTCGAAAGAAGACATTAAGGAAGCACGAATGAATAAACCTTATCGCATAAGACATCGGGAAAAAATGTGACATATTTCCTCGGGCATTATTGTGTTTTGTGTCTCGGTGGCCCACTTTTCCTTTTTCATATTGATGCTTTGCTGCACACGACTGGCAAACAGCTGCATCACATGTAAAAAAGGTCTTTTGTAGTCAAATCCATTAGCACAGGTCCACAGCAATGGACTTGAGAGCAGTGTACCCTCCATCGTGGGAGAATGTTCACTCTTTGAGGTTAATTGTTAAGCACACTGTGAAAGCACTTGTCAAATTGGGTTAAATGAAGATCCTCGTTTTTTTGCCTTTTTAATCGGAGACTTGCACACCCCCATATAACCCACGCAAAAAGCAAAGTTCTGCCACAGATAAAACAAGTGACCAAAAACAGTAGGGCACGGTTACAGTGGTGAATGGCTCATAGAGGATATTTATGTAATCTCGGGGCACCAGGGCTGACTCCAACCCCGACTCAGAGCCGCTGTTGCAGAGAGAGGCCCAAGGACAGTAGCACATTTTTCTAAATCCCTGGTAGACACTGAAAGTTAAGACATGCAGTGTTGCTATAAAACAAAGCCCAACCCCATTTATCTGAGCATCCCACACAACCCCTGGCCCAGATTTACAGCCCCGGGCATCCAGAGCCACCAAATCTTCTGGCAGCAACTGCCGCAGATATTGATGGGGGGGAGGGAGGGGGAGGAATTCTGAGCTGCAGGGGGCCAACTTCCCCAAAACGAGCTGAAAAAAAGTACATCACGAGTGTGTTTGTGTGTGTGTGTGATATGATGTGTTATATTCCATAATCACATTGTAAATTGGGATAAATTGTTTGTCATTGATTTTTTGCTCTTTCTCCGAACTGGTCCGGCAAGTATCTCGCGCATTGTGGCATATGTGGCATTAAGAGTTTATGGATTGTTAGACAAAGCCAGGTCTTTGATGAGCATTGGTTCCCTCCGGAGACAGAACACAGCCGCTATTTCATCAAGGGAAATGCCTGTTTGAAAACAAATGCAACAAAAACAGGCCCCTCTCTCATCATTAGATCTAAAGCACTTAATCCTGCACATAGGCGCCTCTACTGTCCCACTGAAAACGATCACATATGGATTTGTCTCATGGGGTATGGGGGCGCTTACATACCCAGGTGCTGATGCTAACCTCTTGAGTGCCCCTCTTTTTGGTTATACTAAGGGTGTGGATATAGCTGTGTATGTGTATTAGGCTTTGTTCAGACTGCAGGCAAATCAGTTTGTTTCTCGAATCTGATATTTAACACTGACTTTCTGCACTGTCAATTGCAAGTGAGATGTAGATGGGATTTGCTGTGTCCGGACATCACTGTTCTGTACCTATCTGCATGGGCTACTGTGGTTACGCTGTAGTTCGTCATTACATTCACTGCTGAGTACGCTTTCCAACACGGAAGTAGGGGAGAACGGGGTAAGTAGGCACACTTTTTACTCTAGTGAGAATTGCTCATCACCAAAACATCTGTCAATAGCCATTCCTACATTAAATTGAAGCTTAAGGTGTTGGCTAGAAATGTGTGTCTCTCTTTTTTTCCAACTTATTGTAATGAAGAAGTAATTTACCATCAAAGACACTCTGACACATTGTGACAACCAACCCCATCAAGGGGTCGGTTGCCACACACTATGGGGTTGTTTGTCACAATGTTATCTTAATGGGAAAAATCTTAAAAAGAAGGCAACCAAATTTGAATGTTTAATTGCATTGTCAAGTTGACAAATAGGCCTACATAACGTTCTGTAGCCTTGGCAGCTGGTCTAGTTTGGGATGCACTGGGTTGTTTTGATTTTGTTGCCCTTTTTTCTTTTGCTTGCTAGCTGCCTTTTCCTGCTCTATTCTTTCCTTCTCTGGGGTGTCAGTGAGGATACAGCTTGACAATTTATTTCGTTATTGGGTTCCTTTTCTGGCTGCAGCCTTGAGATAACATGTGACAACCAACCCCCCAAAAAATTTGACGACCAACCCCAACTTGAATTTCTTGCTAGCATCAAGGCCAACAACCATCTGACAACTAATTAGCTTGCTAACCACAATCTAAACTATAGTTTACCCTTCACACTTTCTGAGGGTAACAAGTGTTTTGTTATAAACCCATTGTGTAAAAGCCTAGAAGAAAAATACTGAGAAGCAAAATATTTTGAATTTGACATGAAAAACACAAAACATCCTCTCACCTGAAATGCAGCTGTCTTCCTCCAAGGAAGTCTATGTATGTGACCTCTGATCCCACTTCTGGACCTTTTTTATATCAACATTTCAGAGCTAGCGCGCTCTGGTGGCGAGATATAACGAATGTGACATCCAACCCATGTGACAAATTACCCCGTTCTCCCCTACTACCAATGGAAGGTTGGAGAAAAATGATGTCGCCATCCAAACACATCCGCTGTCAAGTCATGGTGCCGAACTCCTCCGTAACACCAGGTTTTTACAGTTAAGGAGGAAGCTGATGACTATTGCAATGTTTTATAGCCTCAGTTATGGAGCACAACATCCAAAAAGCTGTGAATGGTCATTCTCGGGACATTTGTTGATGGAGGGTGGCAGGCCAATACCCAAAATGCACTGCAGGATGTTTGTCAGGCTCCGTGGCTTTCTAGCACACCGTTTTGTTCGTCAGGACACTCACCTCAGGTGGCCAGTGACCCAAAAGGCCCTTATGATTTCCCATTTGAACGACCCGAGCATCTAGACTGAATACGCACTTGTCAAAATCCAATTTGAATCGCATTTCAAACAACCTCACAATGTGGTTTGGATCTAATAAGCAATCATGGATTTCATGTTTTTATTTTTACTGTCCAGACTACATTAAAATCTATCTGGGTACATGACTCTGGATGTGACAACAATCTGCTTTGGGCATGCTGTCTGAACAAGCCCTTACAGTAGTCAAAGGAAATCTAGTGCAGATATAGAAAGAGCGTTGGTAGTTTTCAACAAATGTTTTTGTTCTTGAAAACCTAAAGCATTTCAGTTTGCCACTGTCATGCTAGCAAGCTTCGGATAAAAGGAGGATTTTTATTATTGCAGAGGGAAAACTCTCTTGATTTATCCCACCACTTTTTCCACTGCCAACTCATAAAACATGAACAAGGACAATGCAAATCACCCACACACACACACAAACACAAACTGAGATACACCTACACAGGCCAGTATCCATGCAAGCAAGGCTTTTTTTGTTAACCAGAGGGGTAAATATTGGTAATAGGTGATGTGCCATTTTGCCTCTTAGGGCTTTCTGCCTTCGATGTTTACGAAAATTGCGAGAAGGCCTTGTTGTAGTCACATGAAATTCTTCAGCATACACGGAGGTCTTTCCACTGTTGTGTTTGCTCCTCGCCGAAAGCTCGGAGGCTCTTCATTTTTTTTTCTTCCGAAAACAACAAAGGCCTTGTTGTCCCGTCTCATCTATGTTCATGCCTGGTAAAAGGAACATAAAACCCTCTTTCCCTCTGCAAGCCCCTGCTATTTGCACTCGTATCGGCACAGCACAGTAGAGGCACACAGAGGAATAGTTTTCAAAGTGTCACCGTTTAGGGCATGGCTTGGATGTCAGCAGCTAAATGAATAAATAATGTGCCCTCAAGTTGCATTTGATGTAGCAGGGATCTGAGCTGATCTGATATGACTTTTTAGCTCAGGCTCGCTATCATTCCAAATGTTAGAGGAAAAGCCCCTTTTCTCCCCCAGGTTGCTAATGAAACATGGAACAGAGGAGGATGTTTATGGTCGTGCCACCGAGAAATCATAGGAGCAAAATGGATGTGGAAGTGTTGCATTGACTGTGAGTCTGTGTGCACGTTGGCAAGGCGCATGAGCACATAAAACAGTACCTACAGTACGAGTTGTCGTTGCTCTGGGCTTCTCTCGTGCAACATGGGCACAGTATATAAAAGAAGATGCAGTAGTAACTCACAGTGCCTCTTGTGTGCAGTTTTTTGAGTAAGTGCAGACAACCCCAGGGCACATTTTCCTGCAGTGTTTGGACATGGCCTACTTCTAAGTGTGCAGTCGTTTTTTTGTTGGTCTTCTACTCTGTTTGAAGTACACAAATGGGATTTTAATTAATACCCAGAGAAGAGATCTGTGTCCACTTGCTTGTCTGCAGTGTGTCTTTTTTCTAGTGCAGTGCTGAAAAATCGGTATTGCAGTTGTGATATTTAAACCATATGAAAAGGATGTGAAGAAAATTATTGATATTATTAAAACAGGTTGTGAACTATGACCTCCGCTCCTGTAGTTGTCGTAGTATGGCTGGTTGCCATTCCCCTCAGCATCAAAGCCAACACAGATGGCAAAATTAGACCAGCTCCTTCCAATTACAAAGCAGATTATCGCAATATGCAGAGTTTCGCAATGAAGCGTGATATATCATATAGTGACGGATGTATCTTAATATAACATACCGTGGCCCATGTATTGTGATGCGTATCGTATCACAAGATACCCATTTCCAATACCCAGCCTTAGCATTCTCATTCCACTAAATGCAGTGCAGTAGTTTACCATATTGCATATACAGTACATGTCATATGGGTCACCTGCTGGAATACATCTGGATTTTAGAAAGTGGTCACATGTTGGCATGTGTGGCGCCCTGCTATATGACCTTGAGTGCCCTCTGTAAGCCGCAGTGTCTGAGGATGTGTGTGTGCTCGTTACCGCGGCGGCCTACTCCTGTCTCACGGACTTTGTAGTGCCCGTGTGTGCGTTTGAATAATGTCCTGCAGGAGACACTCTTAAGTGCAACGTCTAGGACTCAGGCGTCAGCAGTTATATCAGGGCAACCTCTCCTCTCTCCTCTGTGTGCAATGGCGTGGGGGATATTACAGCATTAGAACGCATGAATTATGGCCATATTGTCGGCTCAATGTCAGGGGACATCGGAGTGCTTCTGGTGCTACCGTGGCATCAGTCAAAAGTTAGAACAGGAGGAGATGGGCTCTAAAGAGATGTGTTACAAGTATGTCCCTGTGCACGTATAGTTTTGGAATCTGGCAATGCATTTCATCCAGTTCCACAAAAGTAAGGCTTTATTGAATTAGGGTTCCACATTTGTCACAAACGGTTGTGAGTCTAGGGCTTCTCCCCTGTTTAATCCGAAGGCTGCTGCTGTGCTATCTTGAAGACAGGTACGACTTAGTATTCTGTATCGTTGTGAATGGATCTCTGCGTTTCCCAAAGACAGGAGGGGGGCAGGGAGGGGGTAAAGAAAAAAAGAGAAAAGACCAACCGGTGCAATAACATAGGATGCATTACCTAATAGATTTGGCAGAAATACAGAGTTCAAGGCGATCTGATAAAGCTGGGTTACAGTACTTTAATCAATCACTAAGAACACGAGCCAATTTAGGAAGAAGCCTGACATTCGAGATAGGCTTTCAGACAGGATTAGAAATAGTGAATGGAGAGGAGACATCACTGCCAGGGTGAGCCGAAAAGGACTGTTGTCAGGGGACAGTGTTCCCTCCTCCGTGTGCGATGTTGAGCTATGTCTCGGCCTCAACACCCAGCCCTAACACACACACACACACACACACACACACACACACACACCCCTGATCCTACTCTTCTTTATTTATATATGGAAAGTGACATTCTGTGTTCCTGGTCTTGCCCCTTAGTTAAACTTGTTTTTTTTCCCCAGCAGTGCAGATGTATAGACAGTGTTGGTTGACCTCGGTTGTGTACCCTCTACCTTCGAAAAAAAGGCCACTATCATTAAAATTGTCCCTTGGAACTCATCATCTGGATTCTCTGGCCTGACAAATAATATCTAGTTGTAGCAATGTGAACACTGGGCAATGAGCAGAGTAAAGACAGCTGCTCTTCTAAACAGACAACTGGAGGACACACACCTGCTTTTCTTTCCCCTCCAGAACATGTTTTCTGATGTGTTGTTTTTTTTTTGTTTTTTTTTTTTAACCTTTATTTAACCTTTTTCAAAGGTGACCTGGCCAAGACAGGCAGCAGCACAATGAACCACAGTTAAAGACACACAGTTATAGACACACACACAGGGACCAAATTAAAATACCTCAAAAAAATAAAGCACAACAATTCACACTGCAACAATCTTAAATAGACCCATTTCTGTAACCAGGAAAAAAAACCCTATTTAAAACACTGACATCGTAGAGAGTCGAGCTCAATTTCCTTCATTTTCGACTTAAAGGCATTCAACGAAATCAATTCAACAAGTCATAGGTCTTTCTGCAGCGTATTCCACACAGTGGGGGCAGAGTACACAAAAGCCTTTTTACCCTGTTCTGTGCGTACATTGGGGACAGAAAGCAACACCGAAGTCCTGTGAACGTAAAAAGTATGGACCAGCACGTTTCCGCGTAACCATTTTTAACCTTGATACGTCACTCCTGCCTGTTTATCTAACCCTAACACTTTGGAATCAACGGACGGCACAATCTTGGTCAAAATGTAGGGGATGAATCCGTCTCTATCCTCACAGTTTGGATTGAAATGCTATTTTGAGCTATTTTGCAAAGCTTTAGGACTCCCTGAGGGGGCAAACCCATGCCTTTTAGCTCAATCCCTATATAGCCTTAGTGGGATCAATGAGAATGCGGCCGGGGGGTCGATGTGATGGTGCTGGATATGGGGATGGTTCAACCGTGGCGATTGATATCACCTCGCTAATCCCTCTCTACATCTCCTCTAAATCCACCTGGCGCCGGCGCCGAACGAGCCAGTAATGTGATGAATTAAGATGTAAATGTTCAATCCCACACATTTGCATGTTTTCCGATTGTCCTGTTTGTTGCGTGTAGATTATTTATCATTGGAATGGAATGAAATGAAAGCAGCCATAGGATTATATTTTTGGAGGGGATTTTGTATTTGTAATACTTCTGTATTCAGGCTTTTTCCCCCCTAATGTTATAAATGAACCATAATGCATCATGGTGTTCCAGAGACCATTATAAATTCCAACAGCAAACGTTTCCTCTGAAAATGTCAAAGACACGTGTGCCATACAGTTCCTTTTGAACATGAAAGTTTCTAGCTAATGACTTAAACACTTCTTACTAATGGCTGACGGAGGCCATGTGGCGCGGCATGTGCTTTGCTTGGTCTTTGTTTACGCCCGAGATGAAGGTCACCCCCTCATTAGTGCAGCAGCATCTTTTTTGATGTTGTGATATACATAGTAATCAAGTGTGCCTCGCGTCGCTGTTTACTGTTGACCTTTTACTTAAAAGCACATCACTGTCGGGTCAGTTTGAAAACTTAATTATGCTCCCGTATACAACTCCCAGGCATCACGCACACTCGACCGACCACATTTAATCCGTTTTCATGGGGCTACACGAACCCGGTGCTCCCTCTGTAAATAAGGCAGCACATCATAATAATATTCATGAATTTATTATGTCTTTTTTTTTTTTTTTTTACAATACAAAATAAATGAATTCTGCGGGGTTTTGCCATGTCAAGTGGGCTTGTGTACGTCTCTGGCTTTTCTTCAGCTGTGTATTCAGAAATCCTGCTTGTCACACAACAATACACTTTGGCACCTCTCACTTCCCTGCGACTAACCGTGGTGCCATTTGCATGTCAATGGCATCATTCTACCACCGCGCTTCTGGCAATTGAGCAAAAAAAAGCTCGGCAAAAGGGAAGCCAGGCAGTCGAGGATGTTTTTGAAAAGAAACATCAGAATAATGTGTTGGGCGTTGTTGCGTTCATTAACAAATTCTCTTTATTCATCTTGGCTTAATTGATCATCAATCACGATTAACTAAGGCGTATGATTGATGATGGTTTTAGCTGAACAAGCACAGGCCTCGGGGGGAACAGGTGAAGCCACAAAAGTGCTGAATGTGACGCGACGGAGGTACGAAATAAAAATACTCTGCTGTGATACATTTAGATCAGAACAAATGAATGAATTTCTGTTCCTTACATTAAGTCTAGAAATCTTAGCCCATATTTCACCTTAATGTGTATTAGCTCTGTGTTTGCACATTTACTGTAACTCTTGCAATGCTTAGGCACATATTGCATTATCAGTTCATTAATTGTACAGGCAGCATCTAGGTCATTCCTCTGCTTGCTGTATACAGTATATTCTGCATGGAGCCCTTTCACGCCCAATGATAAAGCTGACCTTTCAATTTCTTTCTGTGGTACTCCAGCCTGCTTACCTCAAACTAAAGCTTTTGTTTACCTTATTTAGCCAAGGAAAGATAATTTTTTCTATCAGCATAAGTACAGTATTTACTGTAAATGCACACACAGACATACACATGCAAGTGCAGCAAGACTTATCACATTTCAGAGCGAAGCCCCAACAGCGTTCATTTTATTGTCAAAGTAAAAAAATTAATTAATGTCACACTCTTCTGGACAAGTTGATCTGAAATTTTAATCATTGGCTGCGAAAAAAAAAAGCATGATTCAGAATGCAGTGGATGAGAGCAGCAGTGAATAATATGCACTCAGTGCTGGCTTCACTGCTCTTCTGAAATGGTGCATAGCTAAGTGTTGTCCTCAGGATGATCAGCTCTTCAAAGGCCTGGCCTTGTATGGTTTATGAGGATATACTTCCGTTTTCTCTTTTTTAGTTTGTGTAATAGGGTGACAGTGGGTGGCAGGGAACATTACAACCATGAGAATTCATTTTCTCCATCCCTAGCTGGAAATGTGCACTGCATTTTAAACATTACTATATATTGTGAATGACCCACGTAATACCAGTCTTAGTTCTACATTGTTATAGGCCTACATTGCAGAGATATGATAAATTAATCTTTTCACAAGAAGAAGCATTTTTCTGGCCTAGAGAAACTGTTTTGTTTGCTCACAAATGTGGGTTGCTCTTTTGATACTGGCTCAGCACATGCTCATTCAGGTCAAGGACAACTGCATGGTTCTCTTTTAATCAGAGTGGAGGAGTTGCTACTAGCCACATAGCAGCTGATCCATCTCAAGATTTTATAATGCAGTGCCAATGAACTCCGAACCCTGATTGTGAGAGATCAACTCCCTGTTGGAATTACCCACCAGACATCAATTAACTCCGAGTAAACCTCAGCTCGACTCTATGAATTTGTGAAGTGTTAATAGCTGCCTGAAGAAAAAAAGAAATGCACACTCACCCCCATCCCTTTTTCAGTTATTTGGAACAGCTGGTGCAGTTGGATAAATGTTCAATGCACTGCTGCATACCGTTACACACATTAACTTAAAATGACATGTTAGGCGTTCCACACAAAGGATGTAGCCCATTTATTGGAAATGATTAATCTTGATTAATCCCAAACCAGGATCAATGAATTCCGGCGAGCTCCATGATAAGCTGCCTGCCTTTTAGACCAAAGAGAGCATCAGCAGTAATACGCAGCAGTTCACATTTGAAGTGATCGTCATAAACTTTGATTTGCTTTATGTACGTATAGTGCCATGCCAGTGGTGTTCAGGTTCCTTGCACTTGCATGAATTTTATTAGGGAATGCATTCCCAGAAGGATAAAAAGAAAAAAATCCATCCTCCATTCCACCGTAAGCCAGAAATTGATGTTAGCGCTGCCATTTTATACGTGCTGTCCTCACAGTGGAGGAGATGAGAGAAGCTGCTTGAAATATCTGCTGGATTCTCCTTGGTATGCTCCGGTGTATCCTCTCTTGGAATTAAGTAGTTTTTTTTTTCTTCTTCGCATATGCTCACCGGCTCCAATCAAACTTGTGATTGTGAATTTAGCAATGCATAGATCAAATCATTGTTTAGTCGATCACTGACACTTGTGAGATAATGCTCCTGATGAAAATGCTCTTTGGTTTATTTACGCAGTCAGGATGTGGACTATGAAATGCACAGAAGCCGTTTAAAAATTCTGGTCTCCTTCTGTATTTCAGTCTTTTTCCTCTCTAGGTTCATTTGAGCTATAGTTTTGAAATAGCGGTGTCAAAGATACAAAGGAAACTAAAGGAAAATAAGACTTGAGAGCCATGATAGCAGCCAAAGCCATGTTGACAAGCCAAAGTCGGCATTCTAATATGCTGACAATGACCATTCTAACACACTGAAGTTTAGCAGGTCTACCATTCACTTTTATCACCATCTTAGTCTTGCTTGTTACCAAAGTAAACTATAATTATTATTATTATTATTATTATTATTATAAGGGGTCTCACATTGGTTTGATTTTAAGGTCAAGATTCTTGATCTTTCTTTCCAAGGTTGAGACCACAACATAAGTGTATCGATATTACACTTACAATCAAGATCGTAACACCCTTAATAATTATTCTCTGGGTATAAAAGTGCATGGCAACTAATAGGTAGGTTGGATATATTTGACTGACTGAGTGACCAGACTGACATCTACTGGCACACGTTGTCGAATTCTCCTGAAATTCATAGTAATAAGTGATTATTTGACTATTTTATGAGAACCCATATAATGTTTAAACATATCTTTCATATGGGAATGTGTCTGTGAAGGATCCTTTGAGAGACACAAGAAAGACTTTCCTTGTTTATGGTCAATGATTTGTCCATTTCTGAAGACGGAACCAATTCCGGTCTTGCGCTGCTTTTTGTTAGCAGCACTGTAGAGCTGTGTTGTCAGGTTGATAGAAACTGCAGACAGAACAGTTTGTCAAGGGAACAGATCCCCGCCCAGCAAACAGCATCTGTGACAGGATAGATAATGAGTATGCCATGTGTGAAGCCTTAACGTGTTTACATACTGCTAGATTAGAGACGGACCCAGTACTTGCCCCTGCGGTTTCTCCAAGGAATCCCTGTGGGCTACTTGAGTGATTAGCTACCTTGAGTTTTTTTTCCCTCAGGAGTGTCTTGTGGGACTCTGCAGTGGATCAATAGGATGATGAACTGGTGGGGAAGTTTGTTTATTTATCATTTTTTTTCTAAGACGTAACCTCCTAAGTCCCTTTTCCATCTAATTGAGTCTGTTAGCTTTGATTTATATCCCTGCTGCACCCCCACCACATATTGTTTCACGTATCGCATTACTGCCTAAACTCTACCTGGCATGCACACCCAGTCAAGTGAAAGAGAGGCAATATAGATTTAAGAATGGCTCCGCTGCCTCGACTTGCACCTTTTTAAGACTTCCAGATCAAATCTGTCCCTATCATTTTAGTCACAAAGAGCAAACAGTTGTTTCAAGCACCGTCAGCAGTTAACAGAATGGCCATTATTTATTTTGCTGTGCAGCCACTGGATTCATCTCGACGAGTACTCACCTGGAATCTATCTTTATTTGGCCTGCCATGGCTCACCTCTTCTTGTTTTCCTTTGGCCGTTTGGCTGGGTAATGATACTCAAGGCGGCATTTATCCAAGGAGAAGGAGTGGAGACACAGGGGCTTAGTAGGCGGCCATAGCAGCAGTGCAGTCATCCCTCACCATCTCCCTTTTTTTATTCGCTCTTTTTCTATACAGTAAAATATGCGAACATCACCGTTGTGATTAGCAGTCAGAATGTGCTGCGTCTTTGTCCTTGATTTAATGCCAAATCTCCTAAGTAATAATGACTGCACAGGCTCTGTGTCTGACGGGGGAAAAAAAGCAAAAGCAAAGGCAAGAAAGAGAGTGGGCCCTTATCCCTCTGTGTTACTGCGCGGCTGGTAGCCAGCAGGAGCTTTTATGAAGCAGCAGTTTGCGTTTGACGTTTTATGAATGTTGTTTTCTGAAATACGTCAATCTCCTTGATTTACTTTACGGCCTGCTGTTGTTCGCGAAACCCAGAGGCTTGTCATAAAGAGTGTGCCTGCGAGAGGTTTCCCCGCAGTATATGTGTACGTTCATCATTGATTTTTGCTCTTGTGAAATCCATGTTTGCCCATTTAAAGGGAAGTAAGTAGGCAAACATATAAGCGCACAATTCACGGATACACATGTATATATTTCCACATTATTCACACATAGAGGGCCAGAGAGCAATCTTATCATGAGGTGAGCTAGTATCAAAATGGATCCTTCACACTGATGCAGATTTGAAGTCTCCCTTGAACACAAACGGAAGGCTGAACTTGAACTTGACACTAAATTAAAGTGTTTTTTTGCCGTTGCCACTCCACATTTTAATGAGTTGAGGTAACCGCCCGTGTTCATAGGTGTTCTTGCCGTCTGGTTACCCATCTCATATTGTTCCCCATAATGACACATTCAGTCTCAGTTTCTAATGTAACCCGCAGCAGAAGCATTTGCAGTCAGTGATTACACTCAACTCATGTCGGGACGGCTCACTCACTTCATTTAAAGCTTGATGTTGGAGAGGGGACTCATCCAGTCTCTGTGAATGCCTTTGTGGGCAGACCATAGAATCAGAAGCTCAAACTCTTATTGGTTCCCTTTTTTTTTATCAGAGTCCATTCAGCTTTTCTCTAAGGGAAGTCGGAGGCGTAGGAGTACATTTGGCTCGGCGCGCAGACTTTTATTGCGATGCAGAGATCTCTCCGCTGCATGAGAACAAAAGGGGTCTTCTGCGGGAGGGTTTGTAAACGGCTATGGGCCTAAAATAAAGGGCTTATGAAGTCTACCAGTTTTTTCTTCTAGATAAGGGATCTGTATGAGGATAACTCACATGTTGTGCCATTGGGCTGCTATTGAATATGGATGAAGAGGGATCGAATTGAACATAATTTAACATTCCTGTTAATCAGGGACTGGAGAATTGGGAGCCTGGAGGGTGTCTTTAAGTTTGTTTAAGCACTGGTCGGTTCTGAATATTTCTTGTTTTGCCATTTATATTAAACTTTTTAATTTTTTATTACTATGAACCACAAATCTCAACTTTAATCATTCTTAGCACTATTCTGAAGGTTACCAGTGAAATATCTGTTCATACGTTGTTCATTTTCAGATGTATTCATGCCAGTAATCAAATGGAAAATGTATCCATACATGAAAAGTGTTACCCTGTTCACCTGCAGCTGCTCGCATTCACTGGCTATACAGGGTTGGATGGACATATTGGCATTAACGGCTAATAACCTCCCTTAGATCCCCCCCCCCCACCCCTTCTCCTCCCCGTCTCCATCACTTCAGTTGTATTTATTACGGGCTGCAAGGCCGCGGTGATGAGGCGATCAATATTTCTGGGATGATGAGGGAGAACTCAGGCAATCTCTCCCGCTCTCTCCGTGTGTTCCTCCCTTGGCAGTGCTTCAGCTAGGTAGAGAGATCAGAGCGGAGAGAAGGACCTCTGAGATGCTGCTGGAAAAGAGAGGGAGAGAGAGAGAGAGAGAGAGAGAGAGACTGATGAAGTCCTCTGTGCTGTGTGTTGCTCGTCCTCTAAACACACACACACTCCATCACACACTGTCCCATGTCCTTGCTATGTCCTGATTTAAAAAAAAAAAAAAAAAGTTTGACCGGATGTATTTTATACCGGACTTGAATTAGTGTTTTCATGCCAATGCTGCAGAGATGGTTTCAGTTCAACAAATAGAACATCTTGTATTCCTTTTACTGTTTCTATGGTAGAAGGAGCCCTATTTAAAAACTATTTTGGGCAGACATCTATCTCTGTTCAAGAGGGGTGGATTTGCCCGAACACATCATTGATAATAATTGTGAATCAATTTTGAATTGGAGTTGAAACGGTCTTTGAAGAGGGATCAGGAAGAGTCATGTGGGTATTTTAAAATTCAGTCGCCAGTTTAATAAGTACAATTAGGTTCAAAAAAAGTATTGCACTCCAAAAGAACACAGTTCTTCAATAAATCTTACCTTGATGAAAAATGATTTCTCCCCCCCCCCACCCCGCCCCCTCCAATTCAGTGCTATTTTTTAATTCAACCCGCTATCTACTGACTCAATTAATTAAAGCCACAGTTTGTGTTGTCAGTTTTTTCTTCATCATAATCTTAAGGCTCCAACCCCCCATTAGCGGCATGTGTAATTGGATTTCAAGTTATGGAATGGATATAAATGTGTTTTTGACGAAATATTCTCAGTACAATGCACTATAATTCAAAAGTACAACAAACTATGGACAGTAATTTGACAATAAAGCTTGATCAACACCTTTCTTAATCTGTTTCAACAAAGGCTGAACATTACAACCTTCTTGTAAGGTAAGATTTATTGCCATGCTGTTGTATTAAACATAATTAGGTTTAGCTAATAAACATCTTTTTTTATACAACTCAGCTGTGTGTGTTCTCAGCCAGTGTGTACCTTTATGATGACTTTCAGATGGAGCTCACTTTTGCGTTGTGTTTTCGGGTTGTTTGTTCCTACGCCTGTCCATCCGTACGTCCAGGCCATTCTTGTCAACACAATATCTAAAGAACACTTTCAGGCATTTTTCTTCAAACTTGGCAAAAAGTGTCCACTCTGACTTGAGGATGACATGATTAGATGTTGGAGATCAAATGTCAAGGTGACTGCGGCCTCATGTTCGACCCCTTACATTCGGAACTCGGTATCTCAGAAATGCCTTGAGGGATTTTCGTCAGATTTGGCACCGACTCACACTTTGATGAGAGGATAAACTGATTCCATTTTAGAGGTCAAAGTACTGTACTTTCACCGTTCGGGAATTGTATGCCTCGCAGACAGATACTGTATAACCGCCAGCCAGTATTTTCTAGTTTTTCTTTTTTTTAAGGCATGTTGCAAAGAAACATTCATAGCTCCAAGCATGTGGGCCTTTATGTCAGCACATGTGATAATAATCAGTTAGTGACCATATTGAATCTACACACAGGTCCCAGAACCAAACATAACAGTCTGATACAATACAGTCAACTAATGCAGGCCACATAGTCTGCAGAGTGATGATGTCACATCTGGGGATGGGTCACAGCTGTATGTGTTCCACATGACACATCAGAGGGCGACCGGGTGCATAACAGGTTTGTTTTTGTTTCATTTTTTAACATAATTGTATGCTGACTACAAAACAGATACACAAGTCATTCCACTCAGTGCACAGACTGAGCGGTGCTACGAAAACATTATTCTTTTTTCCTTCCTGATATTGGAGTTGAAGTTAGTGAAGTTTATGACATTGCCCGTCCGCCACGCTTCAATGGTGATGCCAAGAATAGCATGCGTGCCAGTATTTTAAATAGAGTGAATTAAGTGATGAGTCACCCTCGTGCGTAATCATCCATCAATAATAGCCATATTGTACACATGATGATGAAGATACAGGAAATGCTTGGCAAAAATAGCAATTTGTCAACATTTTTAATAGAACAGATCATGTGTTAAGGGGATCGTGTGTCTTTTAAGAAGGCCCAAGCTTCTTCTGGCTTTCACTGTAGTTTGCACCGTATTCTTACCTGGGCTCGGTATCGTTCAAAGGTTTTTGATATAGATACAGATATCAATACCTTAACTATGATACCATTTCATGAAATCCCCTTTAACAAGATGACATTACATATTTTTATTTTTTCATTTATTTAACCTTTTATATATACCCGATAGACCTATTGAGGGGTGACCCTCATTTGCAATGATGTCTAGTCAAACAAATGCAAAGCAAAAATAACACAAACACAATATACAATGCAAATCAATTAAATACACGGTGAACAAAGAACCCGCTTTTCAGCTTCTTGGCATTTTAACATAACACAATGTGTATAAATACACATTTAAACATACTGCCTTCAGATTACCACAAACGACCGATCACCTGAGGCACAGCAGCTCCAACAAAATGTACGAGCAAAAGGGAACTGAATGTAAACAATACAATTAAGCAATGCAAATAGTTGTCAGGGCAAAATGAAAAGGTGCTAGTCAATATGTAAGGCTCACTGAGGCATACTGCGTAACCCATAATGTAACCTAATGCAGTTTCTTGGTTGCCTTGACACCAGATCACCAGCAGCTTTTAGATATTGGCACGTCAAGCAATGCTGCGTGCTAATTGGCTCGCTGACATTGATAAGTTTAACCCGTTGGGTATTGCAATCTGGTATTACACCATACATGTTCACTCCATGTAGGTTCATGTGTTTTACACTAGCTGAGGTTGTACATACAGTGGTATGTAGCATTGGTCGATGCTACAGTATGTACACTTGTCTTGTATCAAGGTGAAAAGAAATGAAATCCTTTTAACAAGCTAGTTTATAGTCTTGGGGATATGGCAGTTATGTTTTCTAGGTGCACAGCTTCTGCCATAACGATAATAGTGAGTGGGAAAGGGACTTCATCAATGTGACTTTTCTAGCACTTCCAAACCTTTTTCCAGCCGTTGGGCCCCCCAGCTATGCATGCTTTTGAGTCCCCACATTGGCTATGGATGGCTTTTCATGTATTATCACTTAGCAGGTGCTCTATGTGCCCGAGTCTCTGAGCAGAATTGTCAGCCGCACGCATTTCATTTACACAAGTATCAGTGAAGGTGGGCTCATATGCAAGCCCTCGCAAAAATGTATGTATGTGGTTTTGATATGAAGAGATAGGCTTCTGTGTACTGTACGTCTTCCAAAGGCAGGCTTTTTCCGCTGAATCACGGCTACACAGCAAATGGGAAAAAAAGGGCTGCCTTGGAGATAAGAGCACCACCAGAAATGTCAGGATTGCTTTCTCTCAGTGGTTAGTGGCCCTCCAACCGCTGCCGATACATTATAAATCATTTACACAGTCATTTTGGAATGCAATATCCTCCTCTAAACGCTTGCTTTTCTTCTCCATTGTTATTAGAGCGAGGTGCTAACAGTAGGCTCACAGGGCAGAGGGAGACCCTAAAGCCACAGAAATTGAAAATTGATCAGGCAGGGTGAGAAAGGTGTTGTCACTGGCACCAGTGGTTTACCCTGGGAATGTTGATTAGCATTTACAGTGACTGTCACTACAAGGCCCCCTGTGCAGCCTGGAAGCTACATCGTCCTCTGGCCTCTTCTTCTATTCATCACCACCAAAAAAAAAGAACTCTCTTGCATGAGCAAAGAAGGGAGATTACATTTAGATTCTGCCTTGTTTACATTTGTACCAAAGGGAGATGCAGGGGGAAATGCTGCATAACATTAGAGCAGGACATTAAACTTTTAGCACGGTATTATGTTTCTGTGTACGACTCCTGCTGCGGTTGTAGCAGTGCTTTTCCCTTGTAAACATGGCTATTCCTTACGGGGGGGTTCACAAAGTCAAGGATGTCTTGATATCTTGCTAGCTGTAGTCTTTCCTCTTGTTCATACTGGTCTTTAAAGCTATTAAATGTAACGTTGAGAAAACAATTTACATTATATATTGCCTAAGGGTCCAATGGTTAATCATGTAGTAGTCATGTAAATTACAAATTGAGACTTTCCAAGACTTCCCTAAAGCGTGTACATGTACCTTTCCAGAAGAATTGGGTTGGTTTTTCCATAGAAAATCCAAAGAATTTGGCGTTTTTGCATGTACCCGAGCGTGTTCCGCATATAAACAGGATACGAAGAAGGTCAACCAGCTCAACAAACTGTTTTGAATCATGATGTTTGACTAAGTAAAATAAACTAAAGGGTGCAACAAAACCCACCTCTTCCATCTTTATGACCCGTCAATCACACCCCGTTTTGTCTTATCATTTAGCCATTGCTTGCTCGCTCTGATGTAGTAAAAGCACGCATCGCTGCAGCTCACTTTGTCACCACTGGCGGCGCTATTGAGAGGGAATTTCTGAAAGTTACATAGTGCCGCTTTAAAATATGCCTTCCTTCTGTGTTCACACTGCTACTGATGGGGGACAAAACAGATCCCAACGTTTAAACCTTGTCTTTTGAATCCTGAAGAGTACATATTTCATTAAAAAGAAAGAGAATTTGGAAGATGCTCTCTTGATCTGTCCAATTCAGACTGCAGATAACTCTGAAGCTATTAGCCTATAGGATACAAATTTGAATACATTTATCACATAACAAGAATGTGAGATTTCTTCCCCCGATCACTTACAACGGAAGCATGCTAGGGATCCCTTGGCCGACGTGAACACGGGGGAATTACTATAGCAGGCATAAACTGACAATTGTTTTTGACGACAGATTAAGACGGCATAATTGTCAACCATACCCTTTTAACTATAAACGTAAATGAAGCCTTTTTGAAGTGGGAGTATAATTACCTACTGACAGTTAATTCCATTTCACTTGTTCTATTAGCATTATTAGGCACATCTTGACACGTTGCCATACAGTTAATTACAGTATCCAAGTCAAAAGGCGGGTTCCTGATTAGGTGGAATTGATGATAGCGCCAGAAGAGCTCTGTCATGTTTATGTGAGGCTGCTTCGTGTCATGGCAGAAAAAGGCGCTCGGCAAGTCAATAAAGATGAGTGACTGAAAATGGGATCAAACTGGTGGGGCTGTCAAGGAAATGTCATTAATTTTACCCTTCTCTCTTTGCAGCACGGGATAGAAGATCTGTTGAGCGGAGAGAGAGAGAGAGACAGGACAGTGAATGAGGACTTCTCTTGCGGAGTGGAGTTGCGTAATTGTGACGGAAGCCTCCACCATCCCCAGCCCATGACTGTCCCTAAGGTGACTGGACTGCAGGGCTGAGCAGGGGTGGGGGAAGCCTGTGCCCAAAGGGGGGTGGTGCCCCGGCGTTGTTGTATGTTGGACACTTGGCGGTCGCTCACAAGGACCATGTGGGGTTTTCTTTTGACTCCGAGGAGAAGTGGTCTCCCGTCGCAGAACCGGCCCAGCTTAGGCACCAATCTCCGCGTGTCCTTGTGGCTATCGAGTTTCTGCTGGTGCTTTATGGCCGTACGGGGTCAGAACTACCACCCGACTGTGAACACGCAGTACGGGAAGCTCCGAGGCGTGAGGGTGCCGCTGCCCAGTGAGATCCTGGGGCCGGTGGACCAATACCTGGGGGTTCCCTACGCGGCCCCTCCGATGGGAGAGAAACGCTTCATGCCCCCCGAGCCACCCTCCTCCTGGTCGGGGATCAAGAACGCCACCCACTTTGCCCCCGTGTGCCCCCAGAACATTCACAACGCCGTGCCAGAGATCATGATGCCAATATGGTTCACCTTCAACCTGGATATAGTTACCACGTACATACAGGATCAACACGAGGATTGTCTTTTCCTTAACATCTATGTTCCCACAGAGGATGGTGAGTGTGTCGAGTGAACAGGATAAAAAAAACCCTCTCCAAACTTCTTCTATTCTGTCTCTGCCTCCTTCTCGCTCTGTCTATCTTCTCTCAAAAACTTCCTTGTTGTCATTTCTGTATTTTTGCGCGGAGCATGACCCGTTGTCTGGCGCATGCTGTGTCCCGTGTCAACCATTCCCAACCTCCCATCTTGACTTGATCTCCCATATTTAGTCTTTTTCATCAACTCTCCCCACCCCCCCTTCCATGCCACTGTTAGAAGTTCCTCTTTTGATGACTAAAATGACCTATTAATATGACTGAACAAAAAAAATAATAATCTAATTATACAAGGAGCAGATTGGGAAAATACTTTGGTGCACCTTCCTACCCTCACTTGTCTTGACTGTTCCGGGGATATTAGCCATTAAGCGATTAAGTAGCCTGCCTTGGTAAAAATGAATGTTCTACTACTGTAGGGCTGGTGAAATATTCTGTCTGGTACACGAGAGGCCTGTGGCATCAGCCTGACCTATGTAAGACCCGTTACTCTCCTCGCTTTATCCAGTGTGTCCTTGCACAAAGCTTAAAAAGCAAGAGCACGTTTTGTGCAAAAGGCGAACATAGAATTGGACTCCAACCTGACTTAAAATCACACATTTTTGATTTCTAGATGTTTACTCTTTTAAACGCTCCCCCCCCCCCCCCCCCCCAATTATTTCGCCACTTGAAGGAGAGCCACACAGTGAAATGGGCTTGAAAAAAAAAGTGAAGTGCTCAGAGAATGAAATGGGCTATGTCAAATAGCACTTCCACTTATCGAATTACAATGTGACTCACAACACTTTTGACATCTAGCCTAGCTCTGCCTGTCTGTGTGGCTGTAATGGGTCTTAAATAGAAGTGCATGTGAATATGGGCTTCCTGTGTCCCAGGATGCAGCAAATTTATTCCACCATTTTGGAATATTTCTGCAGGAAAAACACCCCCAGTTCCTTTCTCAACAGGGTCCTCTCTGTTGTTCTCTGTTGTTGATGATAATGATGACTGGGGAGGGGAGGGGGTGGGAGGCGGATGGGGGGGTAAGGGGACGACTCAGTCTGAGTTGTTGCATGTCAAGTGGGATCTTTTCCAGAGCTCGCTGTTATTTTGTAGTTTTTCCATTCATTTTACAGTCAAAAGAATATCCAAGGAATGTGCCAGGAAACCCAACAAGAAAATGTGTAGAAAAGGAGGTATGTAAAAAGAAAAAAAAAGGAAAAAGCCAAGATGGAACGAAAGAAAGGCATTGAAAAAGTGAAAGAGAGAAGGAGAGTGATGGGGGCATCCTTCCAAAGAAAGCCGCCAATATCGCCCACCTATCAACTCGCAAATCAAAGTGCTAATTGGGATGAACGTGGGACTTGTGACTCAGATCGACCTTGACGTGAGTGTGAGTGATGAGTGGTTGTGCTGTGTTGCATTTGTGTGTGTGTGTGTGTGTGTGTGTGTTGAAGTGTGGTATGACAAGGCGTGGAAAATGAAGGTCCTCAAATGTATACTGACGCTAAAGCAATAGATCGTGGTTTCCAACAACCACGTGTGTTTGATATATTTGATTTTACATCATAGTGTGGCTTGTTCATGTTTAAACTGTAATATTCTTTCATTCAAACACAACTGTGGATTAAAACAGAAGCATCAGTGCTATACTTTGAAATGCCAGAACATAAAAAAGACGTGCCTTGGTATGCAAAGGACTTAAGTCATGTTTCAGATTGCTCCGACAGCACTTAAGACACCGGCTTATTGCAAGTATTTGTCAAAACTGACACCTGAAAGCACAGGAGCCTCAGCCGTTGATTAAATTTATACAAAAAAAAAATTGAGGGCCACCTCTCCTTTTTAATTTATTATTCACAATTGTTCAAACAGGGGCTGGGAAGGGTATTTTAATGGCATGACAGCGTTCATCTATTCATGTGGCAAAGGCTCAGAAACACAGCCATGGAGAAAATACAGTAAATAATGAATTCATTAAATATTAGCCACCACTAAAATTCCACTGTTGGTAATAGGGGGCTAGTTTTTTCCTTATCCCGCCCGAAGGCACCAGAAGACCTTATGAGTAACCGTAAGACTGTGATCTAAAGGATATCTGGCTGCACAGTAAAGATTCAGTTTTGGCTGGGAGACCTCTGCTGTTGATTTCCATGGAGGCAGCAGCAGGCAGCTATTGGCCCCACTGTGTGTGTGCACTCGTACACTCTGCTTTGGTAAACCAATTTTGTTGGAGACAGACTGGCCCTCCAGGCACTTCTGCTTCTGAATTAGTCCCAGTTGTGGAATATACACAGAAATATCTCTTTAATATTCCCCCTTCCATTTGGAATTTTTCAATTATCTTCTCCATGTTTAGTAATAAGTAAAATGGTTTATCATAAATTTCATATATTATTTTTTTTGTGTCACATTATGGGTGCAGAGAAATGATTTGTTGCACAGTTCCTTTGTTACAAACACATACATTTCCTTTTTCAATTGCTTTTTTTTTTCTCAAAATGGCTTCTACTAATCTTGGCTTATGTTGAATTAGCAGTGCAAATGAAGCATAGTTCATCCTTCTTAGGCAATGCAGAAAGCAACCTCTGTAACATTCTTTGGTTTTGGTTAAATGTGTCCAACACCCACACTTCAAAATGTCTTGTTTGAACAAATTCTGGGTGAATTAGGAGCCTGTTTAGCAGTTCATAAGGTCCCTCATTTAAACATTTAATTACGGGTTGTTTGAATAGGCATCACCATTCTTTTTTTAAACGGTTAATACTATCAAGGTTAAATGTTTTCTATTAATTTTTGCAAAGCTTTCAATATAATGTGGTGGAGTCATACACGCTGTGCATATTCAGTACTAATAACACCTCCACTACCAATTTGTGGACCCCTGTGAATGTTGTTCCACAGAAAAAAAAGGTTAATTCATGTTTAAAAAGTATGGTTTTTGACTCTTGAAATCAAATGGTTGCGTGATTGTTGCCAAGCAACTGTAAGCAGTTATAACAGAAACAGTGTAAATGACCCTCTTACCTATAGCCTGAAGCACCTTTTTGTTGCATCATTGATGTCTATCAAGTGTGAGAAATACATTGAGTACCCTGTAAAATCAGATTGCATGTGATCTTAGTCAGGTTCTTGTGAGATAAGAGCTTAGTATGTTATGATTATCTGCAGAATACGCAATCTGCAGTTTAAGCTAGAATGGTAGGTGGTGAGAATATATATGAAGAAAAAAATAAAAGGAGTTTTACAATTATTAAAAACAGTCAGTGTGTTATGTATCCTACTGGGCATTGTGCAAAATAACCACTTGGTTAGCCGAGATCAAATGTGTTCCTCCAATTAACAGCAGGATAGCCCTTAAACCTCACAGTAGGGCTCTGGCAGAAGATCAAAGCCAGACTCATTCAAAGCAATAATGGAGCGATCGATACAAAATTGTGGTAGAAAAAAACACAGGTCGACTGGCTGGTATTCAGAGCTATGGGGCTGTTGTGCGGCTAATTCTGAAAGCATAACAAAAAATCCAAGCGGCAATGGTCAGAAACAATTTGAAGTTCACGCTTCATTGAAATGTGATTTTAGAGAATAGCCGTCCCTCCTACTGCCCGACCAGTAACCCTAACCCTGTCCAATACGTCCAAACAAGTAGTGACTAGGTCATGTGGAGGTGGTAAAATGTGCCGGATCAGCACGGTAGTTCACTGATGTCTGAAGTATAGCCTTAGTGACTGCAGACTCTGGAGCCCCCCCCCCCCTTCCCCTCCCTCCGCTTATATCACTCTGCCAGTCCATTTCCTCTGTTCTGAGTCTGAGCGAATGCAGTGAAGAAAGTGGTAATGATGTGCAGGGACACAGCTTAGCACTATTCAGCCGCCTCGGAGTACTAGATTGGCTCATGATGGGTCAAGGAGGACAAACCCTGATGAGGTCAATCGTTACCTTTCTTTAAAAAAAAGAGGTCTGCGTTGTTAAATTGATGGAGGTACTGTAAAAAAAAATATTCTGTAAAATCCTATCCCCTTTTGATGAGTTCTCTCGGTCAGCCGGCAGAGGTCCGGTGATAAGGTGCACTCACTTGTGCTATCTGTTTGTATATTATATGCACATTATATCCTATGGGGTTTTACAGCTTGTCTCTCTCACTGCTTGTAAAAGCCGTCCTTTAGAGTCCTTCACAACGGTCCCCCTCTGAATAGTACGGGGCATCTGAGAGAGACACTCTAAGATCAACCTTCCCCACTCCCCACATCATCCCTCATCATGATTCTATTTGAGATAAGTGCATGGAAATCTGTTGTACATTTTGGACTGATTTGGACCACTCAGCTACCATTCCTATGCAAGCCCTCACAGGCATCAGGCTGCCATGTGTTACCCATCCCTGTGCCAGCACTGAACAGCCCCATCACTTGCCAAACCTGTAGATAAACTGCCCAAGCAGAAACACTGGAACCCCCTCACCCCCCCCCCTCCTTTTACCAGATGACCTCCAGATGCTAGAGAGCTGTGAAAACGCCAGCACCCCTCCCTCAATGCTGGTTAGACAGTGTCTGGGGCCATGGCAGACAGTAACACGCCATGGTAATCCCGTTGGTTGGCCGACTCAACCCTGCCTCGGGGAAGGAGGGGCTGCCTCCCTGAGTGCTGCCCAGGAAATCTGTACGCCGAGCAGACAGCACAGAACCTTTCCAAGAGGACAAAAAAACAAATATTAGCTTGTGCCCGTTGGAAAACAGAGCAGATGTCCGCTTCCCTTTGGTTCGATAGAAAACATTTTTTTCTTCTAAAATCTCCTATGATCATCTATCAGGGAGAGTCCATGACCCCCAGTGTGTGAAAGCTGCATCCGGCTATAGCAGCACAGACCCACTGACTCACACTGACTTGAGATGCAAGGCGCGACCTAGGCAGGAAGTTCCCATTCAGAGGCCTCCTGCTGCTCTGCTGTCCAGCTTCCACACTCACTCCAAGGCTCAGAATCACTGGTCACTTCTTTGTTTGTGCCCAACTCAAAAGGAAACGGAGGACGAGCCTGTGGAGTCTAAAAACCCTTTTAAAGGGTAAACAGTAAACACATTCTTTTTTTCTTCTGGTATCTTTGATATGTTAGCTTAGATCGACTCTTGAAGGCTAAATTCCTATTTAATTTAATGTAAAAAATATAAAGATGCAAAAAGACAAGTTTGATTCAATTAAACACCTTAATGTACATTTTGGACCTTATTTATTTTAGTATGAAAGAAGTCATGTTAGGGGCACAAAATAGCCAAAAATCTAAAAAATGTACTACTGCAGAAATCATGTTTCTATCTTCAGTGTCTTACCCTGATTGGACTCTATCATACAAACCAGTGCTTTATGAATGCCAGTACATAGATATTATATAAAATAGTTGTAGCATCCGGGCTGACCTCAGTTATTTCAACTGAATCCCATCGTCCTCTCTTATGCTCATCGCCATCTTGTCATATTTTTTCACCGCCTCATTTCCTCTTACCAAAAAAGGGCATTGATGTGACGCTGGGGTGAGCGAGATACGCCCATCTAGCTGACGTATACCTCCAAGGCAAAGTGAGTGCCAGCTCCTAGCTGTCACTCAAGAGGCCACGCCCCTACTTATTCATACATTTTAACCTCCAATAGAATAAATACTAGCCTGGTTGGTACCAAAAAAATGCACCCCCCTCAGTGTCGTCAGGGAGATATGACCTAAACAGACAGACTATAATGTGTTTTTGTAACAGGCTTTAAATAGGTTTAATAATGCTGTGAAAACGGTCTATGTAACATGGGAGTCAATGAAAAATTGCTCTGTTTTGATACCTTCCCTTAGTGGCCACTCGGTGAACTACAATTGTTGTGACTTCCGCATTGGATGCTGGTAGAACTCGCTGTGGTTGGGGCTTGTGCCAGAACCGCTTTTTGAAACCAGTAATGATGCATGTTCAACCGCGCTACAGCACTAATTCAAATGACTAGTTGGGTCTGAATAGAAAATTACGACGCCTAAAGCTTGGTGAGGGTTACATTGTTTTTGTAAGACATTTGTGCAGCGTAGTCTTTTTTCACCTAATAAGGCGAATGAATGGTCCATTAGGGATCGAGAATAGAAGTAAGAGACCCAATTGTGTTAGCTTTGCCACCATACTCAGAAGCCTGCAGTCTCTATTAAACATGTCTCTTTCCATTATCCAGCTCTAGACCCCGGCAGAAAAGACAACTTGGCCGCTTTTTATTTGTTTGTTGTTTCTATGTTGTGGAACAGCTGAAGCGCAGTGTGAGTTTTGGCCGTCCTTTACTGCGGGATTACAGCCTCCTTAACCTTTTAGCTGCATTCTCCATCATTCTCTCTTATGTGTATCCCCTCCCAAGCTGTTCCTTAACCTCTATATACGCCGGGAGAGCTGGAGATAGACAAGGAGAGAGAGAGAGAGAGAGAGAGAGAGAGAGAGAGAGAGATACAGACAGAGAGAAAAAGACAGGGGGCTCAGGCTGACAGATCCAGGCACTCTGAAAAGAGGAAAAATGGCCACCTGAGGATTACGCACTGAATATAACTGCTCTCAATTGTCAAGGCCGCAACATTTCACATTTCACTAAGTCCCTTTCCACATTCTGACCTTTCTGTTATTTAACTCTGAGGCCCATCTATTGTCAGCGAACCTTTTTCCAGGCAAAGAAAAGGCAGTTAACATTTAGCCCCCTTTCCGCAATGTATTGACTGAATTCTGGATTCAGTCAAGAAGTCTCTTGTGTCTGAGAGCACTCTCTATATCCGTGTGTGTGTGTTTTATCGTGTGCACGCCTCACATGCTTTGGTTTTTATTCATATCTCACACTCTAGCCAACTATTGGAGTGCCTTTTGTTTGCAAACTCATCCTCCTGAAATGTTAGATTTCAATAGCCTTTTATGTAACAAAGTAAGCCCATCGAACGCGGTTTCTTTTCAACCCTGATTTGATGAATGTGTCAAGTTTCTATTTTGCTGGTTAAGGAACATGAATAATAGCTGTTATTCCTCAAGCCGCCCGGTTTTGTTGAAGCCATGCAAATGTCGGGGCTCCTGAAGGCCAGCGGCTATGCACAGAAACCCATCAATTCACTGTAACCTTTTTTGTTTGGTTTTAGTATTGTTATTTCCGCACTCTTCCACCGCAACGCAACTTAAATACTTGAAGGTCAGACATATGGCTATGGCTATATGCTGAGTCACTGCAGATTGTCACATGTGGTATGCGGTTTCCATTATGCAGCCAGCGATTGACACAAGCCGGGGCTCGCAGAACAACCACGATTCAAAGTGACAGCGCTCCCCTGTCGACACCTGCCATCCAATCTATGCCTGTCTGAAGCACTATCACTCAATAAGCTCACTGTTTTACTATGTCATCGGGGCACAGCGAGCGCTACATTAACCCTAATCGCTAACAAGGCAAACATTCGAGAGAGAAAAAGGGAACATTTTCTTACCTTTTTTTATGTGCTGAAACTAGTGTAAGATTCCTTGAGGCCTACATGAGACACAAATGGGACTCGACTTATTGCTGTTATTGAAAGTTGTTCAGCTTTTTTTCAAACAAATTTTGCGATTTTTTGCATTTTTGAGTTGTCTTTTTTCATACTCGTGTAAACAAAATGTCCAAATTTTACATTTAGGTGTTTATTTGACTAAACCTTGTCTGTTGGCGTCTGTATATTTCTCCAACCATCTTTAACGGCCATTATCTCAACATTATCTTTTTTTCAATACTCCGAACAAAAAATCTCAACTTCTAAAGCACTGACATCAACATCAATTTCCATAAACATTCGCAATTCTGAAGGGTATTACAGGTGGATTATTTTAATTGTCTGATTTATGATACATTTCCTTCGTAAAAACATGCCAATATTGCATTTGCACTGGCAGAGTTTCATGACTGTATACCCTACTCACCTCCAGTGTCTCTCCTTAAGTGCTGTCTGACCAACTCTTAAGAATAAGGCCACTTTTAGACTGACATTAGCACTTTGTAAATCATAACAGCCCCTTTATTTACTTCAATGAGATCAATGTGTTGGCATAGTCGAGGTGCCAAACGAAAAATGGCTTCAGAAATACACACTGTCATTCTGGTGTGGAATCTGGCTCCTATTTTGTGGCAATGTAACACAACATCAGATTATGGCTAATACAAATTAAAAGCTTGTTTTCACTTCGGCAGCACAATTTTCGACACCAACTTAGTTCAACATAAATCCAATAACCTCTTCCTCTTGCCAAATAGACACATAGGTTTTGCAGTAGGCCTGACATAAGTGGTACTCAAGTGATACTGTTTCCATGTCTAAAGACAGAGGAACACAGTAAGCCATACAGACTGCGTTATTTATTACACCCAATTATAGAAATATGATGGGCATACAAGGTTCAGACCATGGAATACAACACATTTAAAAAAGGCTTCTCTGCTTGTGAGAGCTTACATGTACTCGGTTAATGCCATGACATCGCCGTTACATTATGTAATCTATCGCTTTTTTTCAATTAACAATGGATGAGGTGTTCATACATGGCAGTGCATTCGTTCAGATAAAAGCGGTAACTTAAGCCAAAGAGGTGTATTTAGCTTCTGACTTCTGACTCCATTGTACAGCACAGTATGTGTGTTCCAGTGTCCTACGGTCCTACCCAAACTTGGACCGACTGATATGACTAATAAGGACTCTGGGTGGCGTTTAAGCAAATATTAAATTGCAAATTTAAATGCTGCACAGGCTGTCCTGTTAGAATAAAGTGGATACTTTAGTCAAATAATGACAAAGGAGGGAAGATGTTTTACTGACTAAAGTGGACTAAAAGGTTTGCCCAAGGAAAGGGTTTAACCCATCGGCGTCGGCAGACCCTTTTCACCGGGGCACGTGCCCCGTTGTGGATCTGCGGTGCCTGGGTATGCCTGGGGCACTGATTTTTTAATTAATTAATTTATTTAGGCCTATACCTTTAATTTTTTTTTATTTAAGTCTGACTCATCTGGCAATCTACAGAATGCATGCTTGCATTTTTTTCTTCTTAAAATAGGCCTATATGCATGGTGCCCCCCTCATTGGCCGGCCGCTGCAATGAAATGTACGTGACGAATGCACACACTGAGGAGAGAATCATTCTCCTTGATATCGACTTTTTGAACCTGTCCAGCACAGCGTCAGCGACCATTCACTCCGGCCGGCGTGAAGTGAAGTAAACAGTAACGGCCTCCACACACATCCTGCGTCTACCTCTGGAGCGCGTCGCGTTACCTTACTGCTGCCTCTCTCGGACTTTTCTCGGACACACATCGTCTCAGCAGCTGCTGCTGCTGCAGCAGCGCTGCTTCTAAAAGCCCTATCTTTCTACATAGAGATTTCATAGATAATTCCCATTAAAAATGAAGTTATTTCATGTCATCTATGATGCATATGATTTATATTGAGTCTGGACAGTAATCCGTTCGCCCCATTGCCATTAAAAAAAAAAAAATTGCCATATTTTCGCTTGTTGGAAGTTTTATTTTGAAGGGGACACACCAGGAAATGGTGAAACTACAGCGAAAGCTGCCAGTATGAAGTCAATATGACTCTCAGCAGAGTATTTCAAAAATCACTTTACTGATTTATACGGGAGAGAGAGAGTGGGGTGTGGTCGGGGAAGAAGAAGGCCGTAGACACAGATAGAGCAACGGAAAACTGTTGCGCTCATCATGATCTTTTTTACTTCTTCACTATATTGGATCTCTATATGTGTCATTTATCCAAAAATGAAATGCCAGAACTAATTGAAAATTAGGTTTTAAATCCCTCGGATTTTGATTGCACAATTAAATCGTGAAATAAAGGGATTATTCGCGTATACGACTGAGGGATGTTTTATTTTGAAATAAACACACCGGGTAAACGTGTAACTAGAGTGAATGCTGCTGGTATGACTGTCAGCAGAGTATTTCTCTATCAGTTAAAGCACAGAGACGCGAGAGAGACGCGCTGCTCTCAGAAAAAAATAGGCGAGCCTCCTGAGGTGAAGGGGAGCGTCGCTGCAGACGTGCCTCCGACGCGCCTCAGCAGTGCGTCTGAGGTTGGATGTGTGCTCGCTCTACGTTGATTTCTGTGACAAAAAGTCAGACGCAGACGCGAGGTAGACGCGCAGTAGAGGTAGTATGTGTGTGGGGGCCGTAAGCGTTACATTTTTATCCTCTGGAAGCATAGAATGTCTAACAGCTGCAGTTGTGAAAGGACATTCAGCGTACTGAGACGCCTTCACACTTGGTTGAGGAGCACAATGGGGCAAGATAGGCTTCATCATCTTGCCATCATGTCGGTTGAGCGAGGAGAACTCTCCAAATTAAGCCAGTCACAATTGATCGACAGCTTCGCAAAAATGAAGCAGAGGCGCTACCGTTTACTGTTAAAAAAATGAACAGCTCCCCTATCTTTCTGGCCATGATATACACACCTCATAGGATCATCACCATCACACCATCATAGGATGGTCTGAAATAGAAATGATAAACACAGACATGTATGTATGTAGAGGTGTTTTTTTGTTTTTCCTTTTACAGTTGCACATTTCAAGTTTTCAGTTTTCAAGTTCATGTTTGCTGACAGATATTTAATGAAGATACGCTTTATGATAATAAATAAGTGCTATAAAATATTTGCTCGCGTGCTTGCATTAATTATCTGTGCCCATGCTTTTTTTAAATAAATAATTGCCCAAAAATTTTTTAGCTCGCGCGCTTCGCGCGCTCGCATTTTTTTTTGGTGCCCTATTGTGCCCCTGTATAGTATTGGGTGAGCTGACGCCCCTGGTTTAACCATGGAGGCAAGTCAACCGTACCCTGACGTATCCTGTCTCATGATTCTTTAAGTTAAGCGTGGCTTTAACAACAGCCAGACTTAATATGTTTGCTGTTTTAAAATAGCAACTGTACTCTTTCCTAAAAGGTTAATATGGTAAAAAATGAATTCATTCATAATGTTGGCTGGAGGAGCTGTTGATTTCAGGCAAATGTCAAGCCCATCGCTGCTTTTAAACACAGTGGGTAATGCCATCTCCTGGAAATCACAGCAGGGTCAGTCAGTTCAGTCAATTCCAGGAAAGACTGTTAAACTTACATTTGTAATATGTTCTCATGTTGGCAAATTGATTGCTATAGAGAAAAAAGTTCAAAATCAACAAAAACATTAGAATATGTGGTGTATCCAGCATTGGCCAAGAGGTTAATCTCAATGTACAGTGGTGCTAATGCTAGATAAAAGGCCAGGGTATCACCAAAATACAAAAGTTTACAAAACAAAATGATAGCCTACATCTTTAGAAATGTATCCCACAATGGACTATTGAATGGATGTACAGATGGAAATTGGACCTTAAAAACAGGCTCTGTAGAGTAGAGCCTGTACCGTGAAATGGAAAAACGGCTTTATACATGGATGTTGTCATTCTACTACCACTGAGTAAGTGTAGGTCAAGATAGGTCATGTGTGCTATATTTGTACATGGTGTGCAGGCGCCCAAGGGGGTTAGATCTGTATACTAACATGTAGCACCCGGGATATTACAACATATCACCTACTGTTTAGGGTAAAGAGACCAGCAGAAGTAACGGCACACATCACTGAGTTTTACACGATACACGCAATCTTGTGATTTATTCAAATCTCTCTACCTCTGGGGGGAAGTTGCAATCTCACACTTTGCTTTTGCCTGCCGTTTTAAAACCCATGTCATTTCAACAGTTTTCTGCATACTGATTTCTCTATTATTTAACTTGCCAGTGACCACATTTTTATGTTTGCCTTTTTTATGGTCTCTTGAACTAGTTGCCTAAGGTAGACATTTATGCTCTAATCCTCGGAGAACGGAAAGTCACTAAAGCCTTGTTAAAGTCAATTAAAACCCGTCTAAAGAAAAGTAATTTTCAAAATGCAAATAACTTCAAAAAACTACCACAATCTTTTAAGCTTAAGGTGTTGCTCCCCAAACTTATGATTGGATTCAGGGTTCTTTTTCCTGATAAATCTGAAAAAAAGTTATTTTTTTCTGAAACTGCCAGTGGCGTATGACTCTGCTCTAAAAATATGCAATGAGGAAATTTCCTTATTCGATGTGTATTTGTATTTATTACCTAGTGTAGACATTTGTTTTTATTTGGGTGCTGCAAAAAAAAGATTGTTTCTCTTTTACTGTATGCAATGTGATTGTTAACAAGAAATTACGTATTGTCAAATGTGAATGGTGTATTTAAATTTACATTTGTTCAAATCACATGTGGTCTTAAATACTAACTGTTGATTGATTGCTTCTTTTCCCATGTGTGTGTGTTGCCAAACATGCTATGTTGAATTCCCCTGTGCCCTCTCTATGTCTCTCCCTGCTTCACTAACAGGGGCCCATGCAAAAAAACAGGGCGAGGATTTATCGGATAACGACGGTGATGAAGATGAAGGTATTTTCCATGGTGAACAAAGATGGTGCATGTTTTTTTTTTTTTCGAACATTATACATCACTGTTTTCTGATCATGTATGGGTTCTCTTTTTTTTCTTTTTTTCAACATCTTTTTTCATGTTTCTATTTTGCTTTTAGTTGCAAATGCGACCAACCCCTCAAATTACAATGGTTAAAACTGTGTGTGTGTGTGTGTGTGTGTGTGTGTGTGTGTGTGTGTGTGTGTGTGTGTGTGTGTGTGTGTGTGTGTGTGTGTGTGTGTGTGTGTGTGTGTGTGTGTGTGTGTGTGTGTGTGTGTGTGTGTGTGTGTGTGTGTGTGTGTGTGTGTGTGTGTGTGTGTGTGTGTGTGTGTGTGTGTGTGTGTGTGTGTGTGCGTGCGTGCACGAGATAATGTCAAATGTCCTGTTTCTAACCATCGAAGATGCAGCTGTTGACTAGTAGTGTTTGGCTTCTGAGTCAGATGGGATCTCGTAGCTCTCTTGAGATAACCAAGCCCAGGTAGAGTCATTTGAATGTCTCACACAGTGACTTGAGCGACTGTTTTTTCAAGGGGCAGAGGCAGTGGTGTGTTGAGAGCCGTTTCATAAGGTGTGGCCAGCGTCTGTATGTGTGGCGATAATGGCAAAAAAGGAAAAAGTGAAGCAGCAATACATACTGTACAGTAATATCAGCCTGCTCACCGGGTCTGCCTGCAGATTTCAGATGAGGAGCGGCAGTTCACGAGTGCTGCTGGAGAGGATTAGAGGCGAGGGGTGTAAAAAATGGGAAGTTGCCGCTCAGCAATCGCATTGTTCACTTTCCATATTTATCTGTGGATATTCCTGGCTCAGGGTGGATCTCTGTCGAGATTAGAGTGAGAGAGGATTCTTGTGCCGCAACAGAAACGGCTTAAGTCCCTGAATCTAAATCAAACCCTTGATATTGCTCCGCCCTTGTCTTCCCTGCTACTCCGCAGCACTGCAGGTGATGCAAGCATGATGCCGGGTATCAGGTTTAAGCCCTTGATTTATATCCCATTTGTTTGTTATGGACATATTGGATTTTTCTTCACATTGTGTATAAATTAGGTGAATCTGTAAGGCTGGGGAGAAGCTGTTTGGGACCTTGGCACATGTTTACGGCATATGGACTTTCTATTTGCCAGGAAAAAAAAAACAAGTTGTCATATCCATTCAGCTACGTGTACTGAATGGCGGTGCAATTTAACATGGGCTTTGGTGTGTCTCCTGCATTGGGTAGTAAGGCCACCTGTCCAGCATCCTTTCCAGATGTGTGAGGGGTTTGGAGTGCTGTGGTCTCCTTCTTTCAGAGAGAAGCCTCACGCTGGCCTTGATCACAGAACAGGAAGCGTTGCCATGGCACCGCTTTGACACACAGGTGTTTCTTCATTCAAGCCCAGGGTGAGCTGTTGCAACCCAAGCCAAATTGCCTTCAGTTTCTGGCTGGAGAGTGAGTGTGTGTGTGTGTGTGTGTGTGGGTTCAGTGTGTTTGTGTGTGTGTGTGTTCAGTGTGTGTGCGCGCATGTGTGTATGTTTGTCTTCCCTCGAGCAAGCCCACATGCATCAGCGTCCCAAGCCCTGAGTCCGTTCGAAATTGCTGACAAGTGCCGATCCCTTTTGTCTGGCAGCTCTTTGCATCCATTCACAGTGGCTTGGTCTCTCCAAGCTGTTGTGCAAGACTAGCCTGAAAATGTGACAAGTCTATTCTTTACTGAGCGCAACTAATGCTATTTACAGAGCATCGCCGTAGAAGCACAATACAGTGCCCGCACCGTCTCTGCCGCAGCACTGTCACTAATGCATGTGTGACATAATTTGCCATCAATTCCATAAACATGATGCAGAAGATTTTTTTTTCTTTATTGTTCTGGAGAATGTATCTGTTGTGAAGTATCATGACACGACATATGAAACCAGTATTCAGAGATCCCCCTCTTTTTCTATGTAATTCCTCCACCACAATAACTGCTATATACCTTTTGTGATAAACAGACTTTACTTCACCCCTCACTGAAGGATGGTGGAGTGCACTGCACAAACCACAAAGCCCTTGTAAGCTGTCTTGAATACTACTGCTCTCACAAGTGGGCTGCACTGTTATTGCGGGTAATAGCAATCTCCTTGTCTACAGTAAATGCACTGCATGCATTACCAATGAAGCCCGAGCATTCTTATTCAAGTTAAGGGGGCACGCAGAATCAAAAACCCAAGCCGAAACTCCCACTCTCCCACTCCTTTTAACTCGCGGCAGCTCTTATCCACACATATTCAGTCCAGAGGAGCTGCTGTCTTTTTTTTCTGCTTCTCTCTCTGTCTAACCCCCTCCATCTCTCAGTCTGCTCATCCCGACATTACCATGCTGTCTGAGTTGGCTGTCTGTCTATCCTCAGCTAATTCCCTCCTTCTCTCCCAGCCATACTCGAGCCGCCCTCCAGCCTGTTATAACCCTCCAGACACGCTCTTAAATTCTAATTCAAAGATTTGTATTTATTGGAACAATAAAGGATTTCTCACATCGTCAAGAAAAAGGATGTAAGTAGCATATGTTTTTGGAATAGCAATACATAAATTAACAATGAACATGCCGATGAAAACATTTTAGCTGAGACGAGGAGTTGAGCAAAACCTTTAATGTTAGCGAGGGATGGAATGACATTGTTTATACTGTGTATTTCCTTCCTATCTATTGGCTGTCTTTCCTCTTAGCTTTCCATTCTGTTTCTATCTGTCCCTTTGTGTGTCCACATGTCCGTCTGGGCAACCGTCAACAACACTGGCAACCCCCAAAGTGAATTCAGATTCTATTCAAACCCTCCCTCCAGCAACACGGGCCAAGTTGCTGTGATTTGCATCGGCCCACAATCAAGACTCAATTTTACAGAGGTTGTCATTGCACTGTAAAAAGTGAGCGCAGGCTTTCAATCACTATACCTGCTGTTGTTAGATAAAGGTGCGCATGTAAATAGAGGAGGTGTAGGATGGCTGTGTAGCAGCTAAAACCTCCCTGGTGGTACACATCAGTGGTTGCAGAGGGAGTGTGCCAGCCATCACAGTGGGCCGTCCACCACTCCACCTCTAGAGTGTCTGGTGCCACTGCTGCCTCGGCCCTCTTCCACTGATGACAACTGTGTGTGTGTGTGTGTGTGTGTGTGTGTGTGTGTGTGTGTGTGTGTGTGTGTGTGTGTGTGTGTGTGTGTGTGTGTGTGTGTGTGTGTGTGTGTGTGTGTGTGTGTGTGTGTGTGTGTGTGTGTGTGTGTGTGTGTGTGTGTGTGTGTGTGTGTGTGTGTGTGTGTGTGTGTGCTTGTGTGTGTGTGTCTTCGTCATTTGGCACTTTGAGAATGTGGCCACCCTGCTTGAGTGTGCACACTCTCAGACGTGTACTGCCCACACACCCATTAAATCAGTGAAGCATGCACGCACTTGTACACATACACAGTGCTAGCTTCCAAGCTCTAGAGGCGGGCACAGAAGAAGACAACACACATTCCCCCCGCACCCCCTATCACACACACACCCACAGCCCCCAGCCCCAGAGAAGCTCTCAGTGGTTGCTGTGCCAGGGAGCAGGGCTGAGCTCCACCTGCCTGGGTATTACCATTAATTCCATTGCACAGGCCTGACTGGATCTCCATCCAGCAAAGCCCCTCTGCTCAGCTCAAGCAGGCTGGAGGACTGGTGAATCTAAAGTTGGGGCAATACACCCACCCACCACCACTCTCTCCATTCTGCCACTATCCCATTCTCTCTGATGTGTCATGGCCCTTGAAGCCCATTTACACAAAGATATTTGGAACGCTGCTCTCAGTTTCTTTCCAAGATAAGCATTGCCGCTAATAGCTGATGCACAAGGGCATCATTTGAGTCATTTCAAAGGGATGGGGGAGTCAAACTGTGACTGTCATCTATGTTTTCCTCTTTGTCCTTTACTCTTGAGTGCCATAAAATAATTGGCAATGCAAAAACATGCAATAAAAGATTCTTGCTAGATAACGCAAAAATAGTGGAGATAGACTTTGAATTAGTTCACTGAGACACTTTGATTCTTAAAGGAATAGTTCAAAATTATTTTCATCTTTAGCTTGTTGACTCACTCTCGGATTCAAGACAAGGCAAAGGAAACCATTCCTTTAAATTTGCCTGTATTTTTGAAGAAGACATGGGCAAAGGCCGCGCATCGCTGATTAGCACAGCTCAAATACTGGTAGTCAGTAGGTAGCGTTAGCCTGCCTCCGCCTACTGTAAGAAAATAAACTTTACAACATTGCTAAACAGTCCTTTTTTTGCTTGTTTATTTTCCACCTTATGTTGCACTCTATGTCATTTTAGAGTCAAATACATGACCAAAAAAGGAAACTGCTCAATGCGCATTAGACTACTCCACTTTCAAAAACATATAGAACCTCCTTCTTCTATTCTGATTCAGATATATATGGTTCTTACCTTAGTTTGCCCTTACAGTGGGAGGCAGCTTCTGATTGGTTAACATATAGTAGTTTTCAATTTAGCCTTGTGAGGCCAGCCATATCATAAGAGCTTATTGGACTATACATGTTGACGTAAAAACTCCCTTCCACTAATGGACGGGGACAACCAAGTGGTGGTTGGAGAAAGGACACAGTGATCTGTGGGAGAGAAACAGATGTGAAGCTTGCACGCTGGTCATGCAAGGCTACATCCACAGTGGTTTGTGAATGTGCACTGTATGGTTACTCTCCAGTATGTAATGATTCTTAAATGATATAGAGTACAGCATAACGTGGCAAATAAAATCACAACAAAAAAACAGGACAGTTTATTAATGTTGTAAAGTGTATCTTCTGACTGTAGGCAGAGGCAGACTAACACTACCTATTGAGTACCGGTATTTGAGCTAAGCTAACTAGCAATGAGCAATCTTTTCCTGTTTCTTCTTAAAAAATGCACGCACAGTTAAAGGAATTGTTTTGTTGCCTTGTATTGAACCCGGGACTGAGGCTACAACGAGCTAAACATTCAAAGTGTAGAACAATTTTTTTGAGCAGCGCCAAAGTACATCTGATGGAGTTTGTGGTCCGTGGTATCTCCAACCCTTCAGTGGATTTGTATGGCCCAATGTCAGCTTTTCATGGCTCGCACCAAGGACACACCAAAGACTCAAGGGTTAGTCTTGGTTCACTTGAGGAGCAAACCCCGATGTGTGAGTCTTAGGGAAGACAGCACCTCTACAGCTTCATCCTCACATCTAGATCCAGGTCAGCTGTGGCAGGCTTTGGCAGGCTGTCCTCACTTTTATTGTACTCTGCTGGCTTCTATCTATCTTTCTCTATTTTTTCTCTCCATACTCACACACAATTGCTTTTTGTCTGTCCTGTTGCAGACATCATATTTAACACACGGACACACCAGCCAGGGAGCAAGAAGGTTGCACAAAGGTCATCCCAAGCATTACATATGCTGTAGCAATGTCAAGATTCAGAGTTGCGGCACACACTCTCAAACACATCTCCTTTTCTTATACCCAATGTCTGGCTCAGATTTTCTTTTTATACGTTAGACAGGCCTTAGCTACTTTCAGAAATGTCAAGTGTTGTGCAGAACCCTAACACATACTCCAACTATATACGCTGCACTTTTCCTTCCCATTCCATCACTCCTGATGATGTATAGACTCTGAAAGTCCGCTGGCTTAAAATAGCAACAGCTATACAACACATTTTTTTTTCTTTTTTTGGGGAGGGTTCTCCTTCCACTGTCTTATCCCAAATAGAAAATGTGTTACTGTGCTAAGTTATTTCACTTCAGCCTCCCCCCCCCAAACCTCTTCCCTTCCCTAAGCCCTATAGTCAAACACAGTCCTTCATCATTTGATACAGTATGAAGGGAATATTAAGCGGACACTCACGACAATACTGTCAGTGACTTGTACAATGGCACACACTGCTGTGTAATTTTAACTGTAATTAAACTGCCTGTTTTGCATGCAGCCCCCTCCCCCCCCCCCCCCCCCCCTTCACCCCAGTTACACTGAATGCAGTTGTGAAGCACAAAAACACTGCCGGTATAATGGACTTGTCATGATGTGAAGCGTGAAGCTTGGCGTGACAGGAACACTACAGTGGGGTGCATGTCATGTCCTGCCACATCAGGACATTGTCACCCCGTTTCCACTCCCCACCTCAGAGCTCACTGATGGCCCGCTGACAGCCGCCATGTGCCAGCGAGTGTTGACACGGTGAATGCCACCGACACTTATCTCCGCTCACCTTTTGTCCCGTCCCCCACTCTGGGGTGTCAAGGCCGCTTTGTGGGGGCCGCTTCACGTCAGATATATGACTGACTGACTGACTGACTGTTTGCAAATGGAGCGAGAGGCAAAAGACAAAAGGAAAAGGTGGAGGGTTCGGGGGGTGGAGTGAGTGAGGGAGAAAATAAGGGAGAGTAGGATAGAGCGAGGGCTCCCAGACAACCCTCCTGGTGGGTTTCACCACCAGCAGCAGCATCATTTATAGACTCTAGGCTGAGGGTTTGAGTTTTCCCCTCCCACTGACACTCCAATCAGTCCAGGGCCACTGTGGTGCAGCTATGGATGGTTGTGCGTGCTCCTCGGGTTTCTGTCCTAAATCTAGAATCTCTTCTCAGGTATTTTGTGGTTGTGACTAGGGATAGTGAAAACATTGATTTATGTCAAATTCGTGATTCCTATCTTCCACAATTTTCAATCGATTCCTGGTTTGCAAAGATTGATTTTCATACAGTATCTATAGGGCATGAAGTTTTAGTGTATGTGGTTGGTCAGGATAATCCCTCCTCCAGCCCCAGATGTAAACTCAAAACTGCTCCGGAACCGGCTCTCTGATGGTGGAAAACCAAAGAACCAGCCTCGATTTAGCCTCGGTGGAAAAGGGGTAGTAGTTGACTTAGTTGACGTAGTCCCCGCTGTGCGTAGTTTATTGATGATTTCATAACTTTTGTATGGTAAATAAGTAGATGCTTAGTGTCAGTAGATGCTGAAGGCCAACAGCTCTGCCATTCAGATGCTTTCTTCAGTCTGATTGTAGCCTTTACAGAAGCTTCTCATGCCAGGCTTCTTCTCTTAGGGGTCTTTGTGCAATAAATCCATACTCTTAGATCCAGGACTAACAGTCTTTATGTCTATATTTAATCCTATTTCGTCTCTTGTAGTTATCGTTGATGCTAAACGGCATAGTAGCCTACCTTTCCCATGAAACCCTGGGAGAGTATGTTCTAATCAGAGAGGCGGGTCAATGTCTATACTTTAGGGTAGATCCTGAAATCTTCCTTTGTGCTGAACCAAGAAATGAACTTTGAATCGGGAATCGTTTTGAATCAAGAATCTATTTCGTAATCAAATCCTGACCCCAGTAACCGAATCGAATTGTGGGATTCCAACACAGCCCTACTTGTGTGACTTTCCCCAAACCTTGTATGTAGCCAAAGTGTGTGCATCAACTTTTGATTTATTCATCCATAAATTGCCTTTTTTATTATTATTTTCTCCACTTTGAAACTTTTGCTATTTTCAGTTTGTCCAATATTTGCCAAGAGTGGATGTCACTGTATAAAAGATGCCGCATGATCCCACTTGTCTGAGAGAAATATGTGATAAAATGATGTGTTACGGCGTATAGATACATATTATTTTTCACTTCGGCTCACCCTCCATTTCACATCGTCTCCATTTCAATCACGAAGATATTATTTTGTTCATCTCTGGGAAAACATTTGATTTTTATTTCTTTCATTTTGTTCCTTTTTTCCGACTTGTTGTGCATGGAGTTGTATTGCAAATATACCAGTCTGTGCATTAATGAACCTATCTCTTGTTTCTTTTTCTTTTCTTTTTTTTTTTAGCCCAGAGTTCTGTGCTATACATTGTGATGCTGCTATTAAAACGATGATGTGATGTTGATGTGATGATGTGTTTGCCCTGGAGAAGCGGTTAAAATCGGGAAGCCACTTAGTCACCTGTTTGCAGCAGATTAGGGGCCGTATAGTACACAGCAGCCGTTTGAGCTCCGACTGGTTTAAGAATAGCTCTCTCACCTCATTATCTCCACGTCATGTGGTGTGCTGCTGCTGCTGCTGCTGCTGCTGCATGCCCAGATGTGGATGTATCTAGACAGGGGATTTTTTTTTTCACCCCTCCATTTTAAACCAAAGTCCAATTGGGATCTGTTGCATGTATATATTCTCCTCTCTGACACAAATCGCTGTATATCATATATGTGTGACACATCCCAAATCGGATCAAGTCAATAAAATATAGTACAGTAGATTAGAACAAGTCCAGCTTCAGTGTCTTGTATCGCTCTTGTAAAAAGGGATTTAACTGTTGTTGTCATGGAGACCCGATGTGAATCAACAAAAGAGGTGACTGATAACATTGACATGACTAATCTCTTTTTCTGATTTCTGCCCCCCCTCCCCCCCTCTACCGATTCTTTCCTCTTTTGCCATTCTCTTTGTTATCTGTGGCCCATTCGTTTGAGTGTAGGAGATTGACCTCCCTTATCCCTGTCCCCTTTTCCCTCTCTTGACTGTACCTCTCATGCTCTCTCACCCCATGCATCCAACCCTACTCTCCTCTTATCCGAGATATGTGTGTGCACATGAAGAAGTGTCGGCTATGAATCACATTTCACCGTGTATATAGCGCCTTCTCAGATACCAGCCAGATAAAAGAAAGAGAAAGAAAAGCCATAAATACGGACACATCATATACGAGTTATAGCTTTGCTTTTAAAACGTAACGATGGCCATGAATAACCAAGGGGAATAATGAAGAGAAAAAAACAACCTGCAAATCAAGGCCGAGTTCTGCTAAAGGGGTTACGGGAAGAAAAAAGAAATAGTGCCTCTACAAAATGTGTTAAAAGTAGGCTAGTCGTCCTTGGCGTGGGGCATGCTAATGCGATGGTGGTGCATGCACGACGAGCTATGCCTGCAGATGGATGCAGATCGGGGGGGGGGGGGCTGTGCAGGATGTGGTCTGCTGGCGATTAGCTGTTCTTGTTTGGGGGATTTTGAATTTTGGCTCTCAGTCGCCATAGCAACCAGGAATACAATGCCACCCTTTTAAAATCTGAGCCCATTGCTTCCTCTATTTTTTTCCCTTCCTTTTCTTCTGTGTGTCTATATTCTTCCCTTTCCGTTTTGTTTTCTTCCTTTCTTTCTTTTTCTGTATTTTTATCTTCCTTGCTTCACTGCAAAAAGTGAATTTTCACTTGTTCTACTGGCACACTTTTTTTTTTTTACTTATTACAGGTGAAATACACTCTGTACTGCTTGTTTCTTTTACTTGTTTTTGAAGAGGCATTTCTTTTCTAGTGTTCTGGCCAGTGTTTTGTCTCTCTTTCTCTCTCTCTCTCTCTCTCTTGCCTTGCCACCCTCTCTCATTCTCACCACTCTCAGGGCTCAGGGGGAGGGAGGGAGGGAATTGGACAGAGATGGAGGAAAAGGCGGAGAGAGAGACAGGGGAGAGTCTGTGAGCGAAAGTGATACAAAGTGAGGGAGGGAGGGAGGGGGGGGGGGGGAGGCGAGAAGCTACGCACAGACCGCGGGGGGAGCAGGAGTGAAAATGAGAGAGACTTTCTTGTCTTCTTGTCTCCCAGCTCTATACTGCCAGCCAGCCAGTAATTCAGTCTATTTCTCAGACAGAGGCTTTTTTCTTCCCCCTCTACCTCTGGATGTGCTTTATCTGGCTGGAGTGTCGCTCCAGCTGGGTGTCAAGCCCTGATTCTTGGGGAATAGAGAATAGACAACAGTTTACCGAAACCGAAGCACACATTTTAAAGGAAAGGGTTCAACATTTCTTGTATTTTTAGCTTGTTGGCTCACTCTCAGGTTCAAGACGAGGCGACATAAACCGTTCATTTAACTGTGCGTGTGTTATTGTAGGAGACATGGGCAAAGTTTGCTCATCGCTAATTAGCTTACCACAAATACTGGTAGTCGATGGGAATTATTAGCCTGCCTCCACCCGCAGTCACAAGATAAACTTTATAACACCACTAAAATGCCCTGTGTGCATGTAGGGACTTTTTTTATTTACCATTTTTATGTGCAACTTTTTATGCTCTTGTCAGTGGGTCAACAAAACAAAACGTCTTTGTTAACAAATAGATCCATGCCCACTGCACAGATTCCTTCTGGTATACTTTATTCTAAAATAGCATTAAGTGCCCAAATGGTCCTCACAAGCACAAAGGACCGTTTAGTGATGTTGTTAAGTTAATCTTGCGACTGTCAGCGGTGGCAGGCAAACACTTCCCATTGGCTATCAGTATTTGTCATAAGCTAATTAGCGATGAGAGACCGTTTCCCATTTATTCTTAAATAATGCACACACACCGTTAAATGAATGTCACCTAGTTTTGAACCCCAGAATGGGGCAACAAGCTACAATAATAAATGAACTATTCCTTTAATCTTAAGTGCCATGCCAAGCAGGATCATGCAACAACAGATAGGCCTGTGTTAAAAAAGGAGACATGGATGGTAGCATTGTGTAATTAGCCAATGCGTTTTCCCCTGTATCAGTCGAGCCAGATTAGCCTTTCTCCCAGGTTAGGAGATGTGTCAGAGCATTTCTCTCTTTATTCTCCCTAATGGCTCCCTGTGTATCTATATTGGGAAGTGGCTCTGCCTCATGGAAGGCAACACAGAACCAAACACAACCCTAATAGTTCGGCTTAGAAGATATTTAGCGTGGTAAACGACAAAGCCACATTTCCAGCCTCGATGGCCCATTACCGTAATGGACTTGGACTCTATAAATGAAAGGACGTTCATTTGTTTTCTCACAGAGTAGATATGTTGGGATATTGCCTCCGTTTCCATTTGTAGGCCCCAGAAGACGGTGTCCTTTATTCAGCTGGTATCTGAGAGGTGAACCGACCGTCAGCTATTTTTATCTGTCTGTGGCCACCATGCTATACTGTGTATACTGTATATTCTGCTGTTTACCTGAATGTGAGCTGACCACCCCACCCCTTTTGATCGGAGCATAGGGTTTTGGTCGGAAGCATAAATGTGCATGTGTTAACGATGGGCGCTCTTGCAGACATACGAGACACCGGGGCCAAGCCTGTGATGGTCTACATCCACGGAGGGTCCTACATGGAGGGGACCGGCAACATGATCGATGGCAGCGTCCTGGCCAGCTATGGGAACGTCATCGTCATCACTCTCAACTACCGCGTAGGAGTACTCGGTAAGCAGCGTTTTCCCATTCCTATCTTTGCCTTTTTTTCTGCTTTTTTCTGCTTTTTTTTTTTTTTTTTTTTTTACCCTACCTTTTTCCTTCAAGGACATTTTTCTGGGACATCTTTGTAGGGCAGCCACAGCTCGTTCGTAATGAGCGCCGCTGATTGCCACATTCACCACTCCAAATAAGGCAATGTGGCAGAGAGAGCTCTGTACACATGCTACACACACCGATTTGGTTCCAGTGCTGCTTGCTTCTTGTCCGTTGTTGCGGTGGGTGCTCGTGTATCAAAATCACCGTAATTGAGTGTGTCGCTCAATGTGGGTTTGTTGTTGTGACTGGGGTTTAGAATACATTACGATATTATTGTAATGAGGTTTGATGAAGAAAAAAAAACAACACATGATGATGATGATGAGAGGGGCGGGATGGAGAGGGAGGGAAGAACGAGGGGCTCTACCAGTTGTGGTCGGATGCAGATTGACTCACGCAGCTGAATCCTCTTTCAGACACGTGTGTGTGTGTGTGTGTGTGTGTGTGTGTGTGTGTGTGTGTGTGTGTGTGTCTGAGAGAGAGAGAAGGGGTATGGAGTGGCGGAGAAAAAGAGAGACAGAGAGAGAAGAGAGGGAGAGCGAGCTCCATGGAAACAGCTGCAGCAACACAAAATGGAGTTTGTTAGCACACTACCCAAGCTTTGTACCGTTTCCATCTCTCTCTCACACAACTGATTTTCCTCTCACAATTTCTTTTTTCTTACATTCAGAGTGGCTGTTTTACTGCCGACAAGGACTTTGGAAATGAATTTCCCATGTTGTCATTTGTATTCACTGAGAATATTGCCTCAGATTAGGACTATCGTTGCCTGCTGTTCACATTAAGATTATGGCTATTATTGGGCATGTTAGATTCTTAACGAGGCAATTGGGCAGTTATGGCAATTATGGAATAATAGTAAGAATTGAAAATGTTAGCGTAGCACCAGCAGGGAAGATACCAGTAGAAAGGTCAGAACAAACTGACTCCATACAGCTTAGAGAGACATATCTTATCATAACAGACAATAAATCTCATCTTTTATTTTGATAACATTAGCTAGCATTAGCCACCATAAGCTATTGTTCAAACCGGACTAACTAACAATCCTGCAGCAACATCCTTAAATGGATAGAATGGAGCAGCCATGTGTTTTATTGCTCATGGATACACGTTTTAATTTTTAATTTGTAAGAGTTCTTGTCACTCTCTTATAAATGAATTGGGGATGAATGTCAACGGTCACAGCGGATTAACGAAAAAACTACAGCCTACAGGGCTCATGTCCAAATTTGCATACTTCATTGTTTGACACTTTAGCATTCTTTAACATGACAATCTGGCATTGTAACATCATGTATAGGTCAAGCAAGACGTAAAAGCATAATAGGTCATCTAACATTGTTTGGTTTATTTTTTTTCAACCCCTATACATATTAACATGAAAACAGAAAATGACTTTGGTTGAGTGAAATGCAATCCTAGTCGGACAGTTTATAGATTGCGCTCTCGTGTTCTGGCTGCTGTAATATGTTTTCTCCATTCTTTGTCTTTGTGCATGTTAGAGTTGGTTGTGTTGTGTAGATATTTGACCGGAAGATGTGGATGAAATGTATTTAGAATTGGTGACATGTACTCCTGTGTGGGATGGGCCACTTAGTGTTAAGACACGTAAAAATAAATCCTTAATTAATTCTAACACAAACTATGCTGAGGCGTCATAACCACACATGCCTTTTTCTGAAAGGGTTTGAGGGCAACTGAGCAATATCAGGCTTTGGCTGCGCATGCTTGTTAGTAAGATCAATTCACTTTTGACAAATTGGAATATTGTTGACCACAAGAAAAATCTAGCAAATCATCCACCCTTCACTTAAAGCTATAGTGAGTAACTTATATTGTCCCCATGAGGAATTCTGAGGAATTACAACAACACCGTCTGCTCATCTACATGAGGTAAGCCTTAAGTTACTGTGCATGGATTGTATTATTTCTGCTGTACATCCGGGGTTTTCGTAAGCAGTGAAATCAACAACTCAAACATTGCATGGGGCTCCTGCACTAGTGTCGGACACACTACCATTCTGAGAAATACAGAGAGTTTTGTGGAGCTGATCAACTTTTTTGTCTTTGGCGATGGCTTGAATATAACCGACATTGATTTGTATGAAAAGGTTTACGCACTATAGCTTTAAAGGAGTGGTGTGCCTTACCTTAATGCTCAGAGGGGGAGAGGGGGGGGGGGGGGGTGACGCTGGAAAAGTGGTGCTGCTTTTTCTTTACACTGCTATTGCTGAGTTGAATCACACAGGCACAAACTACAGTACATTCATGGTGAATCTCTCTTTTTGATGGAGATGCGAGTGTTGTGGCCTTATCGGTTTTTTTCATCAGAGTGTTTTTCCTCCAACATTTTTTTGTTGGAGTATCATTGTGAGCGTTGTTATCAGCCATCAGGGTGGTGGTGAAGGTATTCAGTAGAGTACTGGCTAGTGTGTGCTCATGTCTCATGCCCCTGCTATCTGCTTTAAAGCACGTGTCTGAGCCTAATACAGATTCATGATCATATTTCTTTCATGGCACTTCAATTATGAGTCAGATGTTTCCTCTCTCGGCCGCGGCAATTTCGCTAAATGTCATTCTACATGCATGCACACACATCCTCCAAACGTCACACACACACGCGCGCGCACACACACACAGACACACACACACACACACACACATACTGTATATATTAGAATGCACACAAACAAACACACAGTGAGCACAGTCAATGATACACAAGCAGCAAAACAATCCATATGCACGCGCGCACACAAACACACACCAAGGCACACACTGATGCGCTTTGCCCCCATGCTCGTGCACGCATGCACACACACACACACACACACACACACAGTGTCCGCCAAAGCAGCTCTCTCGGTGAGCTCCCCAGCAGCCATTCTGAGAAATGAGCAGAGAAGAAGTGATGCATGTAGTTGAGAGATAATGTCCATCGCTGTAGCATGGTCTGATAATCTCCCCATGGTGCGGCTTTAAACTGTTATTACAGACACACTCCTATAAAACTAAATAAAAACCAATGGCCAGGGAGAAATCAAGACCATGATGAAGGCCAATTAACCCTGCTGTTTCTTCTACTCATTAAGTGTGAATTGCAAACATTCGGAACACGAGAAAATCGTAATTACTAATTAGCGTTTTATTTTTGCTTGCAGTATTTTACTCAGTCGCAAAAAGGGTCTGCATGCGCTCATCTAGTCTAGACAGCATGAGGTGAAGTAACTGGACACTGTACATTAGCCTCTGAACACACGGCCCAAAGTGAGGTGTAACATAAGAGCATGAGGTCAGATGAGAGCAAATACTCTCTATAGCTTTTTATTACTCTTCTTCTGTGATTTCAGCTCCAATAATGCGCGGCATGGGCAGGACTGCCTTTAGTTACTGTAGATAAGGAATAAAAACGTGTCATTTAGATTCCACACAGGGTGAAGCCGTTTTTTTTTTTCTTCTTCTCTTTTTCATATGAATACAAAATAAATAAATAAATATTAATGAATAAATGAAAGCCCTTTTAATTAGGCTGCTTAAAGGGATGAGGGAATAATGGAGGCAGAGAGAATTAGACAAGATAATGAGTTTAAAGTGAATGCAGACAAGGCGACTCGAGCTACGCTTTCTGACACTAATATAGCTCTCTCTCTCTCTCTCTCTCCCACCGTCCCCGTGCAATCAGAGAGTGGCATTAATAATGCAGTAAACACCTTTTGAAATACACACACACAAATCTGAATATTTAACTCCTTTCACAAGGAATAATAGGTCTGAACTATTATAGGAAACAGCAGCCCGCATTAACAAAGGTGTACTCTAAACATTTTGGTAATGCAGAGAATGAAGGAGCATCTTCACCAGCGGGGTTAAACTAATTGGACAGCAACGAACCTTCGTTAATGTCAGTGAAGACTGTTTGATTTTGCAATGTTAATTTGTATTAAACATTCTCTGTAGTAACACCATCTCCAGCTGTTCTTAAAGGATTTTCACAACACCAAATTATTTAAAGAATACTTATTGTTATAAAGAATTAGCATTTGTATTTCGAACTTGGTTTTAAAATATGTTCACGGGTAGCTGCAGAGAGAATCGCAAAGTGAGGAAACACTCACGGAAAAGGGAAAGGAGAAAAAAGAGAGAATTGGACCGAGGAGAGAGGGGATAAATTGTGTAGAAAGGGAGAGGTAACATGGAATGGAGTTGTACAAATTCTATTCGGGAGACTGTGATGTGTCGAGTCGCTGCCTTTCCTGTCTTGTTCCAATTAAAGAGTAGTCCACTAAGTTTTTTTTTTCTTTTCCGGGGCTGGTTCTATCATCCCCCCTCGCAGCTCTCAGCCCCTACACGCTGCTGCTGCTGCTGTGATGGTAATTATTGCTTCAAAGGGTGGACCACGATTCTCCCGAGGCCCCATTTGGAAAACTTTCATCCCCTCAACCTTTCACTATTTAGATGAATGAGAATCATATCCGATTTTAATCTTAACCAACTTATTGACCCGCCGCCTGGTATGATTATCACCAGATGAATGAAGGTGTTACACCGTCCAGGCTGCTGGCTTGTTAGGACAATAGGGATGAGGGATCAAAATCCTTTTTTTTTATTTTCAAAACCCCGAATATCAATAATGTTTGAGATCGTCCAAACTGCTAGTCCCGTATGTCATGTTATGTACTGTAACATCAGGAGTCAAGTCACGTCATTTGAAAAAGTCCGTTTTTGGCAAGAAACTTGAATAGTAAAGTTGTTTGGGTGAGAAATCTGTTTTACCATCAATATAAAATAGATAGTAAAGATGTAATTACGACCTGTTTAACGTCCTATCACAAGATTTAATCATCTTGTAAAACATCATTCAAACTAATGCCAATATTTTTAATACAGTATATATAATAATATAATTTTAAATTTAAACACAAGAATTTATGTCCTTATCACTAAAATCTGTCACTTGTTCAGCAATAAAAGCAATAACAGTTCTTTAAAAAAAAGTATTGGCGTCTCCAAATGACACGTGTCAAACCCGTGCTCTGGACCTTAGAAGAAGGTAATTGATCTGCATGTGTGTGTGTGTTTGGAAATTGAAAGAGACATTGAGTGGCTTTTCTAAAAGTCTATAACTTTGTGTGTGTGTGTGTGTGTGTGCGTGTGTGCGTGCCTGTGCCTAGTTGCCTAGTTGCCGCGCCTCTCTAATGATGTGTAATGAGTCCCAGTCAGAGGGGAGTATCTTGTATCACTGCTCTTTACAAATATAATTACTCACTGGCTCTCCAGAGCATGTCAATTTCCCAGTCCATTGGGGAGGGTGGGGACTTAATTACTAGGGTTCCAAATGCATTAAAAATTAACAAAGCCTGCATGCCTCTCTTGCCAAAAAAAAAAAAACTCAAAGGTGAGACTCGCTTGCTCCCAGTCAAAATACAACTGATCTAAAAGGATACTAACTGGCCAAGTACAGTCTGTGTACTTTGTGGAGAGTGTTCACCTCTGACAGGGTTTATTTTGTGACCTTCGATGTCTATCTCCCATTATCTCTCTGATCGTAAGCCATTTTATGTTGGGGCTCTTCTATATGGACTGTCACCTCAGCCTAGCCCACTTATTCAAGCCATCAAAAGAATAGTTTTAGATCCAATCAGAATAACCTCTACCCTACTTTGGAACGCGAGAGAAAGCGTTTTCAGCACCGAAGCGGGGCGGCGCAGCAGGTGATTTACCATTGATTTGTGTACTGTATATTGCCCGAGCTGTTCCGTGTGTGGTTAAGCGACTCAGCCTTCTCTCTCTGTTATGTCCCTCTCCTCAACTAAAGCTGGTGAGTGTTGGTAATTCAGTAAGGGATTTTGGGAGCGCTGGAATAGTGTGTGTGTGTGTGTGTGTGTGTGTGTGTGTGTGTGTGTGTGTGTGTGTGTGTGTGTGTGTGTGTGTGTGTGTGTGTGTGTGTGTGTGTGTGTGTGTGTGTGTGTGTGTGTGTGTGTGTGTGTGTGTGTGTGTGTGTGTGTGTGTGTGTGTGTGTGTGTGTGTGTGTGTGTGTGAACAGTGTTGTAGAGCAAAAGGAGTCCATCACACAAGTGTCTTAAGTTTTTTTTTTTTTTTTTCCGGTACATAAGTGCTGGCGAGCTCCACTGAGAGTTGTACAGCACAGCAGAGCCCAGACACTGTACTCTGCTAGATGTTGCTTAAGTAGTTGTACGGGTCATCTAGGATGTCATCTGGATACTTCCTGGCCGAGGTCTAAAACCATTTTAACACCTGCCATTTTGGAGTGGCTTATATCCTGGTAGAAGTACTAATGTGATCTAATATACCTTCATTTACACCATGCCACATAGATCCCTCTCTGTTAGTGTGTACCTCAATTTACCTCAAGAAAAATATGAACGGTGAGCTAGATAGCATAGTTGATGAGTTGTATTTTCACGGGTGAGACTCATGGAACTTTGTCAGTCTAGATTGGATTATCACATATATCGAACAAGACAATCGAACGGACCGTGTCACTTGTCTGAGTATACATGGCCTTTCAGGAATCGGATAAATGTCCGATGCATGTCTGTCTCCACTATGCTAGGTGGCGCTGTAGCCCTTTTAACCATGCTTTCAACAAGTGGTTTTAGAGCCACGTCCGGTTCTTTTCCGGCAATAACCCATGGTGTAGCCATGTTGCTTGTGTGCGCAGGCACACAAGCACAGAACGAGAAGTCCGATATGCGATATCCGATCCCTGTATACATGCAGAGAGAAAGCCGACAATGAACGAGTTATCTAGGTGTTCTTATCCGACTTCTCTTGTCCGTTATTGTGCCGATTTGTTTGCGAAGTAGATCGGATAAAGGTGTTTACGTGCAGTTTAAAAGTCCTGTTGAAGTCTTATTCGTTTAGTTATCCGATTATGAGTCTGCATGTAAACGCACTGAGTGAGAACAATCAATGCTCTGCCACCGACACAGTGTGCAATTTGGAAAGCAGCCTATGTAAAGTTGTTGTCGCCATTGACCTCCAAAATCTATTCAGTTTATCTGTTGAGTTAAATTTCACATTTGTCCAAACATTGAAGAGCATCAATCAAAGCAATCTTGAAGATTTGCGTTCAAAATATACAAGGTCACAGTGACCTTGGCCTTTGACCTCCAGAATGCAGTCGGTTTATCCTCATTCTAAGTGTGAGTTTGTGCCACATTTGATGGAGATTCCTTTAAAAAAACTTTCTAGAGATCATGCACTGACAAAAATGGCCCCGGACGGACGAACGAACATGTGGATGTACGTACGGACAACCCGAAAACATAATGCGTCCGGTCTTAGGCTATCGCTGGCGTGGAACCATATACAAGTATTCACTCTTCAGCCAAAATGCGCCCCTTGGGTCTTACAACATTAATATGCATCAAAGTGATTAATTGTTATTATTATTTTTGCAGTAACATTAACAGTTAGCTACTTTTTAACTTGATAGCTGGTCGTGGTAGAGCTATTAATTTTATTTTGTTTGCTCATTGTAGGTTTAAAAGCCTCATTTGTAAAGTCATTAGCAGTGAAAAATAAAATAAAAAATTAATGTATAAAAAGTAGCATACAATTCAAACACTCCACTAAAGCACATGTATCCAAGCTCGCTACTTCTGTAAATGCGCCTAGTTCCTATTCCACCACTGATGATCTATTTTGTAGAGCCACACAGGACAGCTGATTTCAATGTAACTCCCCCTGCCATTATCACAGAGGACAGCCCCCTGTCGGTTGCAATTCCCACCGTCCTCACTGATGTATTCACAGTTTCCGAGGTGTAAAAAATGATTGATGGATGATGGATGTACTCTATATACCTTTTCAACATCTGGCTAGAATGATGGGGAAAATATGCACCTGCTTCCAGGAATTTACAAAACAATGAGTGTCCAAATCACTTTTTTTTTTTTTTTACAACACATTCTCATGTAGGGATATTATCTGTCTGGGGTGTGCATGTTGTTTGTCACGTCAGATTGTCTGGGACCAGAAAAAGCAAACAAAATCCCTCTTGAGTGACTAGGGAATAAAATGTGACATGACAGCCTTGCAGTATGTTGTGTGAGTTGGTGTAGTATCGGCTTAAAATAAAGAGCCCTCCTCTCGGTTAAGTGTTCCCAGTCTCAGTCACTTCTGTTATTATCTGATATATGAGCTCTGGGCGCCAAGCGGAGGAGCCCTTCTCTCAAAACAGTAGGTTAGGCAAAGAAAAAGAGAGAGAGAGAGTTTCTTCTTTGTCTTTCTATTATCGGGCGAGGGGGGGAGCCACAGATGGATATTCACTTGTTTTGGGTTTTGCCATTTGGAAGAATTCATCCAAATTAAGCGGAGAACAAAAACATTTATTCATCCCATTAATGTCAGGGAGTGAGGGATTGAAGCAATGGTTTGCATGCTTCCAGTCTGCGGCAGCTTGTTGATGCTGCTTCTCGCTACAAATCACTGCCAGGAAAATTAACTCTCGGTCCCAGAGTCTTTGCCAGAAAACACTGCAACAAACGTCTGGCGCTGCAAGACAGGGGGGGGGGGGAGGGGGCCCCCTTATTGTGCCTCTTGTGCCCGGCCTTTTTCACTGTCCCCAAGAAGATGTTTATGTTTCCTAGCTTAAAAACCTCTTGAAAAGCATTGATTGAAACACTTTAAAGGGAATGATGCTGAGCGAGGCCCTAGACGCAAATTGGATTGTCAACAGCAATTACACAGAAATACCCACAATCGTCCTCATGTATGTATAATGTTTTTTTTTTTTTAATTATAGCACACTGCTCATGTCACAACATTGTGTGCTTCATTACAGTCAGGGCTCTTCTTGGCAGATGAAAAAGTCGACCACATACAGAGAGTGTGTCATTGCAAATGCTGGAGACCTCTCTGATTGAAAGAGTTTAGTCCGTTTTGAAGGGAGGGGGAACCAATCAAGGCTAAATGTGTTTTCACACACTGGTGGTAAACTCCAAAACAAGTCTGGGAAGTCTGGAAGCACCAACTGGGTCCCCCTCACTGCCTTTGTCCAAATGCAGGATTTATTTATTTATTCATTTTTAAAGAACAATAAAAACAATATCCATAAGCCGACATTTTTCATTCTTAGTAAATGAACCCACCCACGCAGGCAAGAGATTCACAGGAATGTATTCAGGCCTGCATCACATGCGTTAATGTTTTTAATTATATCTAAATCAGCCTCACTGTTTACCGTTCACTCTGTTGAAATCATATCAAGAGGTGTATTAAGTCACTGCCAAAGGAAACCAAAGATTTTCCAACATCCACCACTAGTTTACATTAAAAGCAGCTATCCGGGCATACATTGGCAAAGGTGGGGAAGCAGGCACAGAAAATGCAATGTTTACAGCATAAAATATGCATCTACAAAGCAAGGCATCGTCATTTCTGGCACTTTATTTTGATAGGGGATCATTTTAGATTATGCTTTGATAACATGACAATCTTGGGTCTGGAAATTGTAAGTTGTTTTATTAGTAACGTCTGAGCTCACATCTGTGGACAATTTGATTCCATTTGGCGAGCTACATTCGCTTAAATATAAGAGTTCCTAAGTTGAACATGTCATTAGGCAACTTCTCTTTTCACCTTTTGTTTGATCACCCATTGACTAGTGATTAAGGAATACTCTGATTCACATAGCCCAACCCACATGCTTAATCCATTTTTCCATTTACCAACACCATACCAACTCTCAGACAATGCTTATGACTATTGAAACTCAACATTTGATTTTCTTTTAGATATATCCAGCTGCTATGAAGCATACAGTTTCTAATACGTCAAAGAGCTGGTATATGAAATGCTTATAAAAAAATCTTGGGAGGAACTGTTTCTTTAAATCTAGCCACCTGTCATCATTGTCGTGTGGTGTTTAGTTGCTCCACACCGAATGAACTACATATGTCCCCTACACTGTTGTGACTTAGATTGCTGATGTACTTTTGATGAGAATTTGTCCTTTAGTTTTTTTTTTCTCATCTCGACGACAAATAAGAAACAGGAACAAAGCTCATTATATTTCATGAGCATGACATTTCGGCAAACTGTGACATTAAGAAATCAATTTCTACGCTACAGTTGTTGATGTGCGATATTCAAAACAAGCTCTCTCTCTCTCTCTCGCTGTAGGCGCTGCCCTGAGATGAAAAACACGATCGCAGTACTTTCATAAAAAAAAATAGAAAAATCAGTAAATATGCATTACAAAAGACATCAAAGAGCTACTAACCCAACAATTGCTTTCATCTGGTCAAGGGGGTTGCAGCTCTGTGGTGAATTGAAGTATTTCATCCAAAAGACAGCCGGTACAGAGTGTACAGATGGAACGTCAGGTTTTCGCTGGAGGAAAATGTCAACCCGGTTGTGTCAGTGTGTGTGTGTGTGTGTGTGTGTGTGTGTGTGTGTGTGTGTGTGTGTGTGTGTGTGTGTGTGGGGCTGAGGTGCTTCAGTGATGGATGTTTGACCTTTGCCGTTTGTGATGGAAGATGTACTTTTCATGAAGCTTCCATTTTGCAATCCTATATACACACACTAGTAAACTTTATATTTGTATTCAGTCTAGGCGCACATTAGAGTTGTGTTGGTAGAAAAAGGCTTACCTCAAAGACACAAGAAGAAGAAGACGACTAATATTTACACAGCATCCATCTTGCATCGCAATCATGACACGGCACGATAGAGCAACAACAGATGGCATTTCCAATTCCAAATCCACACACACTGACCTAAGACTGACTCGGGGGGGGGGGGGGAGAGTAGAGATGCAATTTTTTTAAGGAATGCCAAAAACCTATTTTCATATTTTCAAGTGGTCCTTAAATGTGGTGTATTTGAGTGTGAGACTCAAATTAAGCAGTCTACCCAATAACCAATTTCTTATGCAGTGCATGCACAGTGGCAGGTGTCTGCCAATTCACTGATTAAGCTCTTCTTTCACCTTTGGGTTGTTCTTGTGGCAGAGGCTATTAACTTGCACAAATACAGGTTTGAGAGTTTTTGTGTGAATCCTTTGGTGGCCTTCGTCTGTTTCCTTTCAGAGCCGGTTGCCCTTTTAATAGACAACACCAGTAAACCCCCCAAATACATTTGCACAAAAATGGTCTTTTGTGTGACCTGCTATATAGCTAGCTGTGTTTGAATTGGTTTATTGCCCAACAATTCCCAACAATGACCTTGGTTCTCTCAAGGGTATAAAAACGAAGGTCCCCTCAACCTTTTAAAGTTTCATTGCATAGCCTATCAGCTGTATACAACGTTATGACTGTGGAATGTGCAATTGATGTATTACTCTACTCCCTGGGACACACTAAGCTATATAAATAGCAAATCAAGATTTCTGAACATGTCCTAAAAGTTCTGGATACCAATAAAACTATAAACGGATCAGGGCTGTGGCAATAAATAAAAGCAAAAGTCATTAGATCTACCCAGCTTTAAAGTACATGGAGGGGGCACAGAAATGCCACAGAAAAAACAACAATGCAGTCTGGGTAATGGGAACGGCAAATTACTGTTTTGTTTTCTCCACTGAGTTATTGACCCGAGGACCGAAAATCAATTAAATGAAAAACAGTACATATCATTGTACCTAAGTCTTTGAGAAAATATCACTCTGTCAGAGGATGGCACAAGCAAGATATATAGTGCATACGATACCCCCAAGGTGAATATTTGTATTTCTTTTCCCTTTACTGTTGTCTCTTCCCAACACATATTTGGCTTTTTGTTTATGGGGCCCGAAAGATCTATGTGTGATGATTCCTTGTTTGAATGCTTTTGGTTTGTCTTCATACTCAGCTCTAGGAGGGGGTGTGGCGGCCCCATAATGGCAGCACAGCTTTTCTTCTTAGTGCATGTTGTCCTTGAGGGATTTTTTAAAACTTCACAACCAAAAAAAAAAAAACCAACACAGGCGCTTCTTCTTCCTCAGGGCAAACATGCGTACAGGTAAAAGCCTTATCGAATGGAAGCCAGCATGTACGCCTTCCAGATGAGCCCACTGTGGCATGTTTGATCATTCAGAGAAACAAATAAAACAGTGTGTGAATCTTAAAGTCCATCTCTTTTGAGTTACTGAGAAGAATTGTGAAGCAGGCAGGAACCCCTACCCCCTTTGGCCCACAGTCAGTGGCCTAAATAGAATAATTCTCTCAAATATGAAGACAGAAAGTATTAGTGGTATCCATGACAAATATGCCAGCCTTATCAATTTAGTTGTAGTACTCCACATGCCCTGCCCCCTCTCTCAAATTAACTTTGCAACATGTGCTGACTTGTCATGGAACGCAAGCATCCCTTCAGCCCCAGACCAGTTTGGTTAACAAACTAATATCACTCAGGTAGGCACTGAATTGATCATGAGACCAGCCAAAACCTCACTGACTTTTTATGTCATCCATTTGAAAAGCAAACATTCGATTGAATCCTACTAGCTTCAAGATTATTTTTTTAAACTTCATTTATAAAGGTAAATCCCATTGAGACCGGAGACTCTTTTTCAAGGGAGACCTCTTCCCATTTAAACATTAGCATTCACACACACACACCAATAGCCCAAGGACACAACAGCCATGACACAAGTGGTAGGGCGGGGATCAAACCGCCAACCCTTTGGTCATTGGTGGACCCGCTCTTGGTGGAGCCGCTCTACCACCTAAGCACACTTTCAAAAGTGCGCCCTTTTTTTGCTTGAGGCCTCTGCCCCATCCAAAAATGTCTGTACAGGGCCCATCCTGTTGTGAAGGTGTGGAAAGGGTTGAGGATTAGAGAGCAGTCCCTGCAGCAAGAGGTTAAGTTTTGTCCATCATCAGGGTGACAGGAATGATGTGTGTAAGGAGATATATATTGGCCGGGCAAGGTATAGAGGTACTTGCTTCTTGTCTTGTCGAGGCATTAATCATAGCACAGCGGCCGTGACTAACCGCCAAGGTCAGCAGTCCCCTCGCAATGTGTGTGGGAGGCGCTCTCCTCAACCACCACTAAGCATCCAGGCAGAGGGGAGCTTAACGCAGGCTGAGGCAGCCGGATGTTGAATTGACAAGGTGACAGTATAGGTGGAGTAGGAGGAAAATAAGGTTGGATTAGCGACAAGAGGGGGGGGGGGAGGGGCGTGGCCACTAAAAAGAGTGGTACTCGAGGTGGTAGTGAAGGAGATTGCTAAGCCTAGGGAGGTGGACATTTTGGGGATAATAAATTGAAGTGGGCAGCACAGCTTGGAGGGGAGGGGGGGGGGCAAAATAACAGAGTGTATAAGCACTGACACAGTGGGTGGAACTGCACAAATCAAGAGGGAATAAAAGGTTTTGGGGAGGTGGAACACTGTGCGAAACAGGGTTCTGGTCAAAATCCCTTTTAATGGCGCCTTTCTTCAAGTAGGAGTTTGGTGTTATTAAAATAGGGACAGAGAGGAGAATTATGCCCATCCAGGGAGAATGGGGAAACTGCTTGGAGCTCTTGAGGAAGATGCCAGATGATAAAGGTGCTGTTAATTTAAGCAGAATACAGAGCCGGGGCTATCCAGTGTATAGTGCTTATATACTGTTAAAACCAAGTATCCACAAAAGGGCCATAGTAAGCAAACGGGTGGCAATATATCCGCGACCGCTTACATTACACATAAGGCTAATAGCACTGTCTCTCTCCTATGGGAGCTCATTGTATAGGGTCATATGTAGTTTTTTTTGTTTTAATGTGCTGTAGAACCCCAAGGAGGTCTATCAAATTGTGTGGGAAGGCTTTTTTGTCCACTGTACTGCTGTGAAGGAAATACAGTCATTTTCAGCTGCGGTGAGAAACAGAGGTGCAATATATCGTTATACTCTGTGGTGAACTCAGCCATGGCTGCGGTCCAACTTAGTCCAACTTTATCTCCCTGTGCTGTTTAGGGAGGGGGGGGGGCTTTTATTGGTTTAAAATTGATCCAACTGGGATCTCTTTTTGCCCGTCCAGTCTTTTCAAACGCTGTGAAAAAAGAGGATACTCTGAAGCGAAATTTTAGAGAATTAGACCACACTGGTATAGGGCTTTGTTGTAGTAAGGCAGCGTACAAGAATATACTGCGGGCACTACCTTTGCCTGACATTCAGCTTATGTAACGTTTGCACTCGTTTCAGGGAAGGGGGAGGAGACAGAGCCGTCTTTAGGCATCATGGTGATAAGTTGTCTTTTTTTGTGGCCATAGGGATAGGATAACTGAATATGTCTTTAGAATACAGTATTTGGCAGTGCAAAAAAGTCCCCGTGTGAGCATTTGAATGTACTGGCACCACTAGTGGCTGGACTAAGCTAAGCTAAAGTTAGGGAAATGTTGTGGGCATGGCTGTATACTTTTATGGTAAGGGATCTTCAGGCAAGTATAACTACTCTTTAAGGTTAGTATCATGGTTAGAAGGATAGCACTATGTTTAAAAGAGTCAAGATGTGAACTGTAGTTTCCAGTGATAAAGTCACATGTTTTTTGAGGCCCGGCCATTTTTTCTTGATCTGAGACTTTTTTTTTAAAAACACTGTCACCTCCACCTTTGCTACTGAGAAAATTAATTTGCATGAAGTATTTTGAGCCTTTTTAAAGTAGGCCATTGTGTTCCGTAAAGGTATACAGTATACGGATATTGTGGCTAGTCAAGGAAGGTTACTGTAAGAAACAAAAACAGGGACACACACAAGAACAAATCCTTTAGGTTTGTTCGGTCTATTCATACATATTGAATGTTTTGTTTGTGCAAGTCAGTTTATTTTTTTGTAAGGTTCTGTCAGTTCAACGCATCCTGTCTTTTCAGTAAAGTTGCTCAACTGAACTGGAGTGCATAGAAACACGCCGCGCTACTATCTCATATTCTTATCTAAACCTCAAACAGTTGTATTTATTTTTTTGACGCAAGCCAACACAAAACAAGGAACCCTACAGCCAGAATAGAGGCAGACAAAACCAACCGATTTGGGCTTAGATAAAAGGCACGGAAATAAGTCTAGAAATAACAACTATCTTAATGGGGCAGAGGTGAGGGGAGTGGTGGGTGCTGGGAAATTGCTTCTCCCGAGACTCAGCGACTGGGATGTGGAGCAACACGGTAGCTACAGCTAGTGGCTTGTCCCGTGAAGTGGATAATGAGGACGATCAGTCAAACTCTTAGCCAACTGTCCCCGCCAGCGGGAGGCCTGCCCATCAGAGCACCATGTCAGAGGACGTACAGGACAGCAGCACATTCAGCACCATGGACAGCGGTCATGACATTCAGCCGTTCAACTTGTGCCACAATGTGGGGGCTGGCTACACTTTTGCAAAGGACATTTTTTTTGCAGATATGGAGAAAGAGAGAGAGAGAGGGGGAGGGAGGGAGGGAGAAAGAGAGAGAGAGAGAGACATACAAAATGTACTTGATTATTGAGATAGCTCGGTGTGAATTTTTTTTTCGGTATTTACATTTTTTAACGCGAAATAATCGTATCATCTTTAATGTCAAGAAACAAAACAAAAGATTAATGTGATAGCAGATCACTGCAGCTATACACCTGAATCTCATCCCAGGCAGCCCTGACCTGCTTTCACTGCCAGTTTCATGACCAGAATTCTCAATTTCTCATCAGTGTATTGCTGGTGGATTGATTTGCTTTGGTTCTAATGCGAGCGAAACACAACAACAACAAAAAAGAAAGTTCTATATTAACAGCGGCCTGAAGGGGGGAAATGAAATAAGAGCGTGACAAAGCAGCTTACTGAGGAAAGGGAAGTGCAGATGGTTGATATCTAACAATTCAGAGTGAGTCTGATATGGTTTGCCTTGTCAAATAACATGGAATAAATGAAAAGGCAAACAAATGAAAATGCCATCATAACATGCAAAGGGTATCAGGTTGAACAACATTTAAAAAAAAAAGCTTTCTGCATGCAAGGGGACTATGTGCATGTGTGTGAGAATGCACGCAGACACACACTTTTACCATAATGAAAAATATATCCTGCACTCATGGTGCATAGTTCTTTTCACTTCATTTAAGGTAAGACACTGCAGGTTACTAGGGTAACATGTTTTACTTATACTGTAGATATCTTCATATAACCCTCCCAGTTCTTAAAAATACATTTTCACCAGCCAATTAACAACATATGACCAAATCCAAAAAGTTGATGTAAGTTCTTTAGAAGATGATATTGATATTTGTGGTTCAGAGTATTGAAAAAAATATGTTAAGATAATAGACGTTAAAGCGGCTACGAGTAACATTTAAATATCTTTTAAACAGCCTCATGTTTCCTCTGATAATCATAAATTACCTTTAACAGCAAACGAGACCATCAGTGCAAAGAAAGACGTTTTTATATAGTTTTTATTACTGCTTTTGGTCTGGTCGCACACCCAGTCCGATTTTCGGTTCGCTCGTGCAGGCTCTATGGTCACATATCCATATTGGTCGCAGATTTCAGTGTGGAGCAGCAACGCGATTTGAAAAGCCTATCCCTCCAGGTGAGGGAAGGGGAGCGGGAGCCTTGTTTGAGACAGTTATTTGTCGTCATAATGACTGATAACAGGGCTGAACCATCAAAGAAAAAAAAGAGAATGCAATGAAGAAAAGCTAAAAGGGAGAGTGATATAGGCTACGGGCGGGACGAGGGCGTTGCCAAGCAACGTGTATACAATTTCACGAGAGCGAAACTAGACTGCAGTGTTTACTCCTAAATGAATGAGCGGTTGGTAACACAAAGTTTGCTTTGCTTCACCATCATCAGATAACCATTATCTGAAATAGTCATTATTTACATCAACAACACAAACACATTACCTCATCGTGATCCATACTAACTGCCATCTCTCGTTCATTCGCTTTCTGTGAGGACACGTAATCTTTCAGCTCCGTGAGAGAGAGTAGTTAGGTGACGCTGCTGCATCAACTCATTGCAATCAGGTGTGTGTGTAGCACTGACTGGCATTAGTTGATGCAGTGTCAAAACCACTCTCACAGAGCCGAAAAGAGTCCTCACACTTTCAACACACGGACATGCACTATATTGCGCCCTTCTCAGTTCACACTCGCACGCCTGGCACGAGCTAGAAAACAGCTTTGCGACAGCGGGCGTCGTAAAAATACTACCGATTTTGTCCAAAGGGGACGCCAACGTGCCATGTTACTCGTAGTGGCTTTAAAGATAGTTGTATTGTATACATGCGCAAACTGACAAGATTTAGTCAAAAAAACACTTAAATGTACATTTCAGACCTGTTATTTATTATTGTATTAAAGAAAAACTATTATGGAAGCAAAATAGACAAAAATCCGTAATTGACCAGTGCTTGAAAAAAAACGATGTTTTTGCCTGCAGTGTATCGCTTTAATTTGTTTTGTTTATCAGAGGATTAAATATGTTTTTTAGGGGCTTGGATCTCCAGCAAAAGAGCTTAGTGGTTTGGAAAGGCTGATACAGCTCACAGTTTTGTAATCACAGTATCACAATGAAAGACATGGGTAATGAAATGGAAAAATATTGATTTTTTATTTTATTTTTTTTTATTAAGATAAAATGCACAAAGCAATCTTGAGTTACAAAAATGTAATTCAAAATAATGGAAAAAAAAATAACAAAGGGGGTTTAAAAATAATTCCTAACAGTGCTCGATTCTGCCTTTCATTTGATTTCATTTTCATTTTTGCACCCCTCCATTCTGGACTGATTTTCAAAACCTGTACACAAGGCACTTAATCAACAGCAGGGCTTAATTGAGATTAGTCCATAGAACAGAACAAGGCTTTTTCTTCCTCACAGGCTGGAGAAGTTCAAGGGATTTTTGTAAATATCATGTGAGACCGATGTGAGCTGCTGCTAAATGCCAGTCTTTTTCTCAGGAATAAATAGCAGTGCAACGTGTTGATAAATCCTGAATGTCTTGTTGTAGTTGCGTGGCTTCAGGTGTTGGCTGACATTCTCTCCGCCGAGCTGCCAGTCAAACCTATATGCTGCATGGCTCTCTCTGTCTCTGTCTCTTTCCCTGTAATACAGCTTCCGATAGCACAGTCACTGCCTGTTGAAAACCTGGTCTAAAAATAGTTTAAAAAAAAAATCAATATATGATATCGAAGTTGGGTTTCTCAAAAAGCTTTTGCAGAAATCCGATTTTTTTTCAAAACAGCCTTTTTACTGTCCAAATCGCTAGACAGGACTGTTTGGCCATATCAAACTGTCTCCATGGCAACAGTCATAACAGTTCACAGTCAACGTTCTGGGATTGGTTGAAAATACTTATTGTGTCATAAGAAACCAGAGCATAGCCCGCCTCATTTAAACCGAATTTCTGTAGAAGTAGTAGTACGTAGATCAAACTTGAATGACCATATCTTTCATTTGGATTGATAAAACATGCCATATACTATTTTCAGATGCTTACAATCATGCTACCAACTCCGTAAATTAGATCAAAGGATTGTGTGGATTTGGGTTTAGGGTGGCTTTAATACTTAAAATACACAGCCTTATACTAGCATACTGTATCATGATGCCTCCACTTATATAGTCCCAGTTTTCCTGTATCAAACTGTTACTCTCATGGCTAACACAACATAGCAGCAAGGCTAATTAAAGCATCAGTGCAGCTCAACGACTGATGACTGCAGGTCTTGTTCTGGAGAATTGTGGGTCCAGTGTGTATATATAGTGTATTGGCCAGCAGCCCATGTTAGCTGTGACCCCCATGCACGTCTGTCCTTTACACTCGCTGGTTGCACGCTGGCAAGTTGACCTTTATCATTAACCCTGCTGCGTGCCTGTCATTTGAAGTCTTTATTATTCAACGCTTCCCCTTTGGGGATATTGTATACAGCAGGGATGCTAGAGCTAGTTAGCGCATTTACGCTCAGTAATTATGGCACTAATCTGTGGCTGCTGTGAGAAACCAGCAAAGAATTTTAAATAATCCCAAAAAAACAAACATCAAATACTAGGCTACATTACATGTGTGTTCTCTACTCAGTTACAACCATATCACACATTTCCATCTTTACCACTATGTATTTGCCTTGGCTTTCCCACACTATTGTACAATGCTTTGAAAGGAAAACAAACTGAGCCATCGACTGCACTTTATTTAATTGATTACTCTCATCTCCTCATTAACAGTGTCATTCACAAAACAGCATTTGTCCCATTTTTGGACTTTGATGTTTTGAGCCCAGTCAAGACACACACACACACACACACACACACACACACACACACACACACACACACACACACACACACACTGTGGGCTGAGGCGCTGCTGTTGATATTCTTCGGACACTCGTCCTTTATCTGCATGCAGTGTTAATCAGCATCCAGTCTAATTAAACTCAGTTTGCACTCGAAATACATTAAAGCATGTTCAAACACTTCTGAAAGACAGCCGTTTGATGGGACACGTCGCTGCCTCCGTCCTGTTCGCAGGTGATAAGAGCCGCCTGTGCAAAAGGGAGTCGGCAGGGATGTATTTTTTAAAGTGCACGTTGTCTGTCTGTCTGTCTGTATGTAATCAAACCAAGTCAGTCGGCGTCACACACACACACACACACACACACACACACACACACACAAAAAAACACCTTTCCCTATGAGATAATTCAGGAATGTTTTGAACATTGATCCCGCATCCATTATATCTTTATCGCGACTATTTTCATTATCAGCCGGCACCGCCACTTGCCTTCACTCAACCTCATTCTACCGCGTGTCAAGTCAGCAGTCTCCCACGAAAAAAAAGCAATCCATAGGCTGCTACTGATGGGCTGTGATATCGCTCTCATCGTCTCCAGTGCCGCGCCGTCGACTGCAGAAATGTGCCAAACAGGCAGTTGACACCCCACTTTTTGCGATTATTCAATTTGAACGAATCAAAATAAATCCGTTTCAAATTACCTGCTCTATTTACATATCCAATTACAGTGTTTTTTTTTTGGGTGCAGCTATGCTATCATCGACGCATATCCATTTGTAAGAGCTGAAAATATCAACTTTTCCAACTCGTCTTGCAGCACAAAACGATACAGTTTATTTGTGCGTACCGTTGGCATGTGTGCTCTGTTTGTAGTCCTGTCAAAATGCTTTCACAGCGCCTGCATACCCTATTACATAAAAAGATAGCCAGAGGACAAATTACCCAAAAGGCTTTCTGCCTTGCCCGAATTTTCCATCATTAAAAAAGAGAGAGTGGAGGAATGCTATTCAGATTGCAAATGGGAATATTTCAAATGCATGTTTTTTTTCCCCCCGAAACCCTGTCTGAATCAATTGAGCAAACTGGCATGATATTTGATGGCTTGTGAGGCTCCAATTATTAGAACAATATTATGGGCCGGGGTATAGTCAGAGGGGCACTCCGGTGGAATTCCAATAGTGTTTGGAAGCTATTTGTATTGGTGTTAGTCCTTCAGGGCGCTCGAGAAGGGCGTACAGCTCAATAACTCAATTCTTAACAATTAGCCCCTGACATGTCTCCCAGAATGCAGACACAGAGAGAGAGAGAGAGAGAGAGAGGACTCTAGTGGATCATATTTGTCTCAAAGCACAAGAGATTATTGTTTCAAAGAGCGCCGCATTGCAAAAAGTTGCGGCTCTCCGGCTTTCTAATCATACTTGAACGCTGATAAGATTGCGGGTTGATAAGCACTTAATTCCTCGTCTCTCAGCTTGTTTCCATGGTTCTTATTTTTGTCGGCATCAGCAAGGATCTCATCACGAGCACCGAGCCGCTTTCTGGCATGTACTGTATTGAAAAAAAAAAGAAAAGAAAAGAAAAGAAAGCAGCGCTGCCTGTGCCTGTTCTCCAGGGCCACTAATTATCACCGGAAACACTTGCCACATTCTAAATGGCACTGACCTTATCACTCTCAATTATAAATGTATTATAGTGTAAACAGAAGGGGGGATTTAGGACCTAGGATCAGATCTCATCTAACTGGTTGTGTGCGATGGCAACATTCCCAAACACACACACACACACACACACACACAAACAGGCAAACACACACACCTCCTCGGCGAGCGGTGAGTGTGACCTTGCACCGGGGTCCGACCTTGCTGCATCGCCGCGGCCCGATGTTATTAGATTGTCTGGGGAAAGGGAGAAGAAAGGTTGAAAAAAGCATACGCAGTCCATCTCGTCTAACGGTGCACTTTCAGGGTTGGATAGGGAGAACAAATAGAGCTGTCTAAAGGAAGGGTTTGACTTTTGTGTGTGTGTGTGTGTGTGTGTGTGTGTGTGTGCTTGCAAATATGTGTGTTTGAAGTTTTTGTATACAGCAAGCTATTGGGTCAGACACGGAGGTGACATTTGCAGTCCCCGGCTCAGGGGAGAAGTCCCATGCCTGAGGGGGATTGGTACAGGCTCTCCTATGGGTCCCGATGTGGTCTGATTGTAAAGAGGTCATAAAGTTTTTTTGTGTGTGGGGGGGAAAGCCCCAGAGGCCAGCTAGAACAATTATAAATGTGTGTTTCTGGGTCACTGGAGCACAGTTACCAGTCTGGATGTAATTTCTCCCTCACAGCGGAGGGCTGAGGACGTGGCTTTTCGTGATGTGATATCCCTACGCCTAGGAAAAACGTCACGCACGCTGCTTTGTTTGAAGCAGTTTACACTTGTAACAATGCCATAGTTTTACAGGCTTTCACTATAGCCTATACTGTATATTGTATTATTCGGCTCTCCTAAGTCAGTAGTCCCTGAGTCAACAGCAAGAGGTGCCGGGAACACAGCAGTGACAATAGAAATGCATGAGCGGTAAGCCCGATGTAAACATTGCCATCATTTCATATTTGCACAGTATGGCATGCACCAGCGTATGCAATGTTTCCACCAAAATAGACCTCTGTATTCCATTAATATTTGATGTGAATACAGAAAACCAGGGTCAGCCCAAGAACACATGTGTAATGAAATTCATGGTTCCTGTAACACTGCTGCCATGAGCCTAATGCTTTCATTGGAAGTAAATTGCCATGGGCTACACATACAGGTACCTATCTCTCTCTCTCAGAAGGCCCCATATCTGCTGCTTAATATAGCAGTGGACAATTTAACAATGCTTGACAGGGATTAAACACGGATATGGATTCCTGAGTGGCAGAAATTCAATCACACAGATCACATTAGTTGAACTGTTCAAATTGTCAGAGCGCGCACGTTGAATGCAGATGTTTACGTTGTGTGCCTGCTTCAGTGTACTTTCATTGAATTTCATTTAAAAAAAAAATTATTCAAGGCCCCTTGAGATGTAGCATCTCGTTTTCGAGGGGGTCCTCAGAAAAAACATACAGTACTACCAACACATTACACAAAACAATCTATTAACGACAAACACATACAGTACATACACTCCCTGAATCATACTGGTTAACTGGGTCATTGTTGGACTTAAAACGTCAGGATCAGCAAGTCTGTATTTACAGGCTTTTCAGTCACCTCACACAACAACAGTATATGGCAGATGGTTAACCTTGTATTTATGATTATTTACAACATATTTTCCCTTTGTGAGATATGAAAGGGGGCATAGGCAGGCAGGATGACTCAGGCTTGCTGTGCCTGTGAACGGTGGCTCCAGCTGTTATGTATGAGTGAGAATATGCAACGATGTGAATTATCATAAGTGGTATAAGGGGCCTGCATCAAAACAGATTATCTCCTGACTCAATACTTTTTTTTTTTTCAGGGTTCTATCAAACCGGTCCAACTTGATCATCCGCCCCCATCATTTCAAACATGAATTGTGCATCTATTATAGATCCCCCCCCCCCCCCTCCCTGCTAGAGCCAGCCGGCTGGGTTCTAAGTACAGCCCAGTATGATTTGATGTCCTACTTCTGGCATCTAAATGTATGCCTGCCTTACCTCAGGTAACATTTTTCATGGGAGGGATTATTAAATGCTGACTGCATGCTTTTTTTATGTGCTGTATTTGCATTTAAATGTAAAACCCTATTTACATTTGCTAACAATACCACTGTGCTCAAAATTAGAACGCTAATGACAAGCAATTTGGGCTGAGAATAAATTGGGGAGAAAAAGTAGCATTAAAGGCTTTCAGGGAGAGAGAAAGTCCCATCGTTTTGGGTTAGAGAGCTAACACATTTTTATTTTTTTTTTCTCAGTGCAAACAAGTCAGGGTCCAGTGCCATTTGCTGGTGGCACCGCTGCTCCTAAATGCCCCAATTCCCCCCCTATGTTGTAAAAGGCTTAATTAGCTTCCTCTGGAGCTAATTTAGCTGAATTAAGGAGCTTAGAAAGGTCATACTTACATTGCATTTCAACTAAATAGACACTGCGATGAGGGGTACCATTTTTTTTGTGTTTGCCTACATCAACCGGCAGACACTTTCAAACGTGATAAGATCAAATATGCAATCTCTAGTCCTGATCCCTCCATCATCCAGAAGGCTTTGCAGGTGGCTGGGTCAACAACAAAAAAAACTCAGGTATTGGATATCTTTGTGGGATTTATTAATTTTTTTTCAAATGAGGGTCTCCAATCCACTGTATGTTTGGCCGTGGAGTCGGAGAGCTGCCTCGTTAAGGTAAATAATGAATGAATTGCACGGGTAATTATGAAAACTCTCACACTGCTCACAAGCGGGACTAATGCTACTGCCGGTTTAATTAGAGCCAAAGCCTGCCACTCAAGGCTCTTTTTTCCCCATGCCCAATCCCTTGGTCTAGGGATGGTGGATTCTCTGGGCTGGGGGGGGTAGATAAGACTAAGGGGAGAGGGGGGAGATGTGGTACACAGCAGCCCACCGTTGCTAACAGGTAGCAAGGCTGGAGCGTGGATTTCTCAGCCACAGGTATAGGGGGGGATGTGTTACTGTTGACAGCGGGGCCGCATTAAAACCCCAGTCTGCTCCGGTAATCGCCAGCTAGAGATAGCAGTTAACCACCTGTCTCTACCCCGACGCGGGTGCCATTGTGGCGTAGTTAACCTATCAAAGACAAGTGGATAGTATTGTCATCAGCATATGTCTTGATAGCACCGCAGAGAGCATTAATAAACGTTATCCATATCCAACAGCCCAGTAAGTAGACACTCGAGTAAGAAGGAATAGATAGAGGGGGTGGTAGAACAGAGGGGTGATTCGATCAACACAATTGGCTTTATTTCTGTTCTGCACCTGCTAGCTGTTTGCTGTTACGATGGTATCGTAAGAAGCCTGAGGGGCCTACTGGTGCATTGACTCAAACAAAATGCCCCAATTAATGTGATTTAGAATCCTTTTCCTTCCATTAGGAACATGTCTGTTTCCCTGCCATTATCGGCATTGTTGTTGGGGGTCAGTAATCCACACTGGTAACCTCTGGGAAAACTGACTCTGAGGGAGAAAGAGTTAACAACAAAGTGTGTCAAGTCCAGGGCTGTGGACAAGCTTTTTGGGGGCCCCCCTATGCCCTATTTTGTCAAACTAAGATTGGGAGATTCCCAACACTTGATGATCTGTGCTTCAATCTGTTCCACTTTAAGGAGACAACAGACTAGATTTAGGAAAACCTCTCAAATTCAAATTGAATATCTCAAGCTGACCCAAGCAATTTAAAGGTGGAGTCAGCAATACTGGAGAAACTTGTTGTCAAAATCAGTATATATATCCTCACTTCTGCTACCCGTACATAGGCCTACCCTTTGTTTACATTCCAGTTTACAGGGCCTAGGCTTTGTATTAACGCCATATATCGTTTCAATGCGAGATAGAAAGGTAGCAAATCATGAGGACATAGTCACTGTCATTTTTTGTTTGTTGAAAAAGTTGATTCAACAAAACACATTCCCCAGAATCGCTCACTCCACCTTTAAACCTACAGCAAATGATAATACAATCAAAACTATGATGCTCCTATTTCAGTAAATGCAACAGATTCAGAATTTTCATCCATACATGTTGAGAACATAGTTTCTTATACATGAGACATACTGTATCTCAACATAAGAATTATCTTCCTACCCACCTAAACCAATAGAAAATATAAATACATCTGGGCCATTGCCTGACTTGACTCAATTGGAGGAGAGTGAGCGAGCGAGGGGCCTATACGAGACAGGCAGCGATGTACATTCATGCTGAGGCCAGACTCTGAGGAGAGGTGACATTGGCCTTGACTAGCCACAAACACCACAAAGCAATCTGTATAATGAGTGCTTTCCCCTTCCGACTGAGATGGCTTGTCATTCCATTCATACTGTAGGCCGGTGCTCCATCCTTGCTTCCTAGCTCCAGTCAGCCCCCCCTCCCCCCTCCCTCTCTCTCTAAAAGCCTGAGGGATAGCGGAGATGACATTAACACAGTTAGAGACAAAGTGTTCACCAAAGGGGGGGGGGAGGAGAATATACACTGTAGAATAAATGAAATAAATTATCACACATTGATTCAGTTTCTTTTGATAATATTGCAATTACTGAGTAACCATGTTAACTCAAATATGAGAATGTAGCGCTCGAAACCTTGTATGAAGTTTTTTTTTTCTAAAATGCTAATTCAATTCCCTCGGCAGAATTTTAGCAGAAATTTGTTACACTTATTCGGGTCCTTTGTGTATAGCGCGTATCTGAGCTTACAGTATGTTGTTTGTTTCCCACTACTGTATACTGTCTGTTTTTGGGAAAAGTGTACGCACATGTGCCCCAGATAAAGCCCTGTAGGCTCATACAGTAGTAACAACACGCAGCCATGCACAGTTCAAACACATGAACTCACTCACATGAACATATGCTGCTTATCAAAATAAAAAAGAGCCCAGATAGAAACTCAATTAAGGGGGAGGAGATCTGGTGAGGATAGCATCAAATTAGGCGACTGGCAATCTGGAGCATATAGCATTTTCTTTTTTCCTTTCTAATAACACTCAGAGATGTCCTTGGAAATAAAAATATGAAAAAAATAAAAAAATAATAGTTGCCTATGTGGTGATGCTTAGCTGATAGAGAGGGAGAGGAGGGTGGAGTATAGCTGCCCGGGGGAAGGAGGGGTGTGTGTGTGTGTGGGGTGGGGAGGGTGGGGGGGGGTCATGTACTAGTACCGTGACAATTTCTTGCGACAATGTCCCGTCTTATTTTTGCTTTGTCAGCGCGCTCCTTTAAAGCAGGGATGTCGTATTTAATCAAATTACCTGGACGGGCATGCTCCTTCTTTTATTAATTTATTGAGGGTGGGGTTTGTGTGTGTGTGTGTGTGTGGGGGGGGGGGGGTGTCTCTAGGTGAAAGGAGCATGAATGAGCTCCTTTGGGATGAGTGTGTTTGCACTCTCTCTCTCAGTCTCTCTCTCTCTCTCTCTCTCTCTCTGTCACTCTCTGTCTCTCTCTCTCTCTCTCTCTCTCTCTGTCACTCTGTCACTCTCTCTCTCTCTGTCTGTCTCCCTCTGAAACGTGAACCAGTGAGGGGTTGAGCTAACGTGAGCCGACAGTGGCAACCGCCCTATAGTGCATGGCTGTTTAAAGAGAAGAACCGGTCGGCTTTTTCACTCGGGTCTCGTTAGGGAAATGGCGAGGAGATTTCGTACCGAGGCTCTCCACACAAACCAAGGGCTGGTGTGTGAGTGCTGCTATGTTCAGAGGAAAAAATGGATCAGCTTTGACTGTAGATGTCAAGAGTTTGAGGTGGTGAAGCTGTTATATTAAGCGATGGTGAGGATAGCAAGGGCCCGGGCTCTCATCCAATTACATCCTCCGTGCTGCAGCGTGGGAGGATGGCTGAATTAGTGCTGTCCATCAAACCCTGTATGATTTATGTGTGGGTTTTAACCACAAAGCTTAAAAGGTTAAGGTGTGACGCTGCAGGTGAATTAGGGGGAATTTTCTTTTTAACTTGTAGATTGGAAATAGGGAACTTTGCCAGTTGATAAAACATTTTCTATATTACATTTTTTATTCAGAACAGTTTGAATAAATATTATACATTTGCTTGATATCTTACTAATTATGTGTAAATTAGCATTTTTCACTTGCCTGCAGCAGTGTCTCATCTAATCACATTGTTCATCCACGCTGAATTTGCCAATGGAAAATGAAGAAATGTTGGCAAGAAGGCAGTTAACAACATGTGCCAATGGTACCTGCAGCAATATGGAATAGAAGACCACCTCTTTCCACCATGCTTCTGGCCTTTGGTGGGGCTCTCAGGTGTGCAGTGCATCTGGCTGTAGCCTGTAGGGCACGTGGAAAGAAACGCCGGTGACATTTAATCTGACGGTAGCTCCTGTGGGGCTCCAGCCATGCTGCCCAACTGTCAGGCAGATTTCAGGCCTTAGCCCATGTGAGGGAGGGGGGGTGGGGTGGGGGGGGGGGGGGGAAGGGAGCCAAACAAACAAACAGAGCCCAATCTCCCATCACCGAAGCCGCACACACTAGCACAGAGAGAGAGAGAAACAGTCCCGGGGGGCATCGCACGAGGGCCCAGATGAAAGAGAAAAGCCAGATCTAACCTTTTTGTTGTTGCTAGTAGAAACCTACTTTCTTTAGTGCTGCTAGATTAAAAGGAAAGAAACGACGGGGCCAAGTGAAAATGAAAGAGGAATCCGTCTCAGCTGTTCCAATGTGGATCCACCCTCACTAGCTAGGAAGCAGGACTTCAATACCAATTGAAAAAGGAGGGGATGAGAATAAGGCACATCTAAAATATTGTCTTCCTTTGTTGAACATGCGGTACAAGTGTCCTTTGTGTGTCGTGCCGCGTGCCCCCTTTTGTGTTACAGGCAAGCACACTCGCCACCATTGTAGAAGTGTTATGGTAATCATCACACACTATTTCAAAAAAAGCTTTTCATCCATATTTCATTCGCCACTGTTCTCGGAGAGAGAGAGAGAGAGAGAGAGAGAGAGAGAGAGAGAGAGAGCAGGCGTCTTTCATCAACAAAGGCATGTACGTGTGTGAAGCCAAGCACCCTCACCAAAGGTGGAACGTGTTAAATTCTGCATAGGTACAAACCCTATGCATGGGCTTTTTCTAGACGGAGACATAGAGACTTCCATAATGCTAATGTCAACATGCAACATATGTTCAGAGTTGCTTCTAATATTGTTAACAAAGCACATACCCACTAGAATAGTCCCTTGTTGCCTACCTTGATTGCTTTTTCTTTTTCTTAGTAGGCACAGTGGGTGGCAATCCACTTATATGTCATGTTTTGATCGCGCGAAGGGGGAAAAAATAGTGCTCTTGATCGCAGGTTCACGGGAGGGCTACGGCATTTACACACACAAGCGTCTCAAGCATCATCTGCAATTATTGAACTTTACACACATTATTGTGATTGTTCAGCCAGCTTCAGATCTTGTGGAACCTTTAATGAGGCTTCAGGGTCTTCAAATGCCGATGTGTAGGGGTCTAATTAGGGGTCTAGGGCGCAATTACACACACTCCACTCTATAGGGTTTGGTATTAGCCTTCTGATGCCTTCACGGACTGGTGAAGAGAGATCCACTATACCACCATTGATGTTAAGCTAAAACAACTGGAGCTGGAAGCCCCCACGAGGCTCTGCTCGAATCCCCCCCAACTTAGCGCTCCACTGCTCAATGCGTAGTCCACTCCAGCCCCACATGGCCCAGGCCGGCCCCTCATGGCTTATACCAAAGTCATCCTCTTCTTTGCACCATCCTCTGTGCTTGTGAGATGGTGATTGAGGGGGGTATTACTTTAACATTGGAGAGCCAGGAGAAAAAAAAGTCTGAAGTATACTGTGAAGTCCTAGGATGTCAAAGTTCACTTCAGACAAGGCTAGAGTTTGAAGCCAGGCTTTTCCTCCTCCGTTTACTGGCACCGGGCCTTTTGAAAATAGGGCTTAACTTCCTTTTTTTAGGTGACAGACACTTCAAAATCGGTCCCTGGCTTCCCTAGTTAGTGGTGTCAGGCTTTTAAGAACCAGGCTATAAACAGCTTGTGAGGAGGGCAAACCTTTTCCTGAACCCGCTTTCTCAGTGCTTTGCTGCTTGCTCCCTTTGATGGCTGCTACACAGACCTTTATACCTTTTTCTTCTCTCACCTAAGAGGGTAAAATACACGCCATTACAATTGTTACCAAGCGAAATGCTCACGTTGTCGTGGTTTTTAACGGCCACTCCATCAAATGTTATATTGTGTGTGGGGAAACACAGAAGTAGTGGTGCCCAGTCTGTATGGTTGGTAAACACACACAGATACTGTGTGCCAGCTTCCCCACTGGCCAGTGCGCTGGCCGTAGACCCAAGTCAGTCAGAGCGCTTTTGGCTGATACAATGATTGGTTAATGAGCGATTCGCCCCGGCTCGGATTGAAGGCAAAAAAGCGCCGTCATAATTGAGTTAGATGAATTGAAGGGAGCTCAAGCTGATTTCTTACAGATCAGTGCATCTTGTTAGTGGGAGCTGTGTTATGGGTTAGGGCACGGGAGGGGGTTATGTGTGTATGTGGCCAAAGTGTACTGTGTGTGTGTGTGTGTGTGTGTGTGTGTGTGTGTGTGTGTGTGTGTTTTTTGCGTGTGTAACCTGCACGGTGTGGGTGAGGTGGGGTTGTTGTGTGAGGGAACTAATTGAAATGAGAGGCGATGTGCGAGTCTCCGCCAACATGGCCGGTCCATTTGTCAGGGTGACATCACTGCACTCACACCCCATCCATCTCCAGCCCGGGCGCCACAGAACCATGCTCCTGCTGGTGATTAATATCCATAGCTCCCCCTCGCCGCACTGCATACACACACACACACACACACACACACCTCCGAGCACTAGCACACCGCTGCTTACCCACACACATGCACACCCACAAACAAACAAAATACCCGAAACACAGTCTGTTGGAAGCCCTCCTCTTCCCCTTATGCACACAGTGGCTGCACACACACTCACCCCCCCACACACTCAGTGCCATGGCACCCCCCATTTACTCTCTCATACACACATGGCTGGAGCCCAGGGCCATGCAGTCAAACACATATACACTGTTTCCTAATTGTTCCAAACACAAACTGTTCTTGCTCTTTGGTGGAATAGGGTAGCATAAATATGTTTTATTGATTTGAGTTCTACTTTCTTATTCCAGCTTGTATTCAAAGATAATACCATTCAGTAAGAAAGGAAAGCAAAGTATTATGAAAGACATATTTATTTCAGTTTATCTATGTAGGCCTCTATAAGTAGCCAAGTATCATAACTAATTGGATAATTTGCGGTTATGTTTGGTTAAAAAGCTACATTTTATTACTTTAGTTGCATGTGGTACTAGCTTTAGCTGATTCGTTATACTAAGAGGTGCATTCAAACGCTGTATTCCAATATGAATTGGCAAGAATATGTTTTTAACAACATGTTCCCCTCATGTCATTCAATCATTTAGAGCTGTGATAAACCTGACAATTTTCTTGATGAATCGCTTCATTTAAAAAGCGTTAGAACGTTGTGAAAAATGCTAATCACAATTACATAAAGCCCCCAAGGTGATGTCATCAAATTGCCTCTTTTCCCCAGCCAACAAGTCGTTATCTGAAGTGATTCCGTTTTCTCTATTAAATGCAACAAAAGAAAGTATACGCACACAATCCTCACGAGTGACAAGCTGCAACCGAGGGAATGTGTGTTAAGCATTTGTGCTTGAAATCTCAAACACAATGGACTCAACCAAATGAAACAATTATCCAAATAGTTGCTCATTATTTTCCCCTTTTTAGAAAGCCAATTGATCCACTAATTGTTTTTGTGTCCACCATGACAACACTTGGTCCAATGGCTAGTATTGTAGTAGTACTAAGCATTTGGAGAAGCTTAAAGGATGAAGCTGGTGATATTCTGTTTTTGGCAATTGTCAAGAAATCCCATAAAAAAAAAAAAGACCAGAAGCAACAATGTGCCAGTGTTGTCTGACTTTTCCCTATAACAGGCACATTCATTCCTATTCAATTATCTAAATGGGCCATAAATATATACTTATTATGGACTGTCGTTTCTTAAATGTATTTTTATGGAGATATTTTGGCTGCAAATGTTTTGTTTGTGGGTATGGAAGCATGGAGTGAGAGATTGATTCAAACTAAACAACAGTGTCAATGGTCATTATAAGGAAGGCGACTGTGGCTCAGGTGGTAGAGCGGGTCGGCCAATGATCGAAGGGTTGGCGGTTCCATTCCCACCCTGCCACTGGTGTCATGTTTGTTGTGTCCTTGGGCAAGACACTTCACTTGACTTGCCTCGTGTGAATGTGTATGACTGCTGTATGTTTGTGGTGGTTGGAGGAGCCGTAGGCGCTGAATTGCAGCCACGCTTCCGCCACCGGTATGACTGTTTGTGAATGAATGGAACCTGGAACCCTGTAATGCACGAAGAGTGTCTTGAAAAGCGCTATATAAATCCAATCCATTATTATTATTAATCATTATTCAGTTCAACGTTGTGATTTTTGTGTTTTCAGTTGTTTTTAGATTAGCAAGGATCAATCCATTTTTAGATGTTGTCCTGTATGAGATTTGTTCCGACTATAAGACAACTATTGAATATCAGCAGACCTTACCCCCTGGGCACTTTGTGAGTGCTTATCATGGTCTGGGACAATGTAAACACTGTAGCCTATCGGTACATAAATATACTGTATGCATAACTGGCAATCTAGATAAAAGCAGAACAATTTCAAGCCTTGCTTCCAGTATGTGATAAGCAAAATCAAAAAGCATCTTCCCTAAAAAAAAAAAAAAAACACCCTTGCTTCTTGTAAATATGGAGCACAGTTCCAAAAAACCCAGAATACAACCCCTACTGGCAGCAGCACTACTTTCTGTAGCCAGAAAAAACATTATACCCTCCTGACAAGACAAATAAAACATCACTCATACAGTAGACACCATAGTGCTAAACCTCGGCAAAGCAGATGTTCATTTAAATTGCCGTGGTTGATTTACAACCGACGTTGGCAGCCGGCCTTTTTTTTTTTTTACAAATGAACAAATATGAGAAGACAGGTATTCACGGTATCGGTAGCACACAAAAGCTCTAGGTAAGAATGTGCTGCCTGGGCTTATATTACAGTATATTAGCTCTATACTGTATAGTGAGGGGAAAACTAAGCTCATTATAGCCAGCTATCAAGAGTGCCTCTAACAAGGTGAGGCGCTATTGGGGCTTTGAAGCTCCTTTTTAAAAGATGACCTTTCTCCTACATTCTGCTGTACTGATGTGCTTTGATAAGGCACGGGCTCTGATCTCCTCCCGTTGGTACTATCGCAACGCATCGCTGCACACAGTGTCCTCGCCGAAGCCGGGTGGCGCTTCCACTTTCACACCACACCCTTAAAATTACATCACCCTGGGCTTGATGTCATGTTTCACACCCGAGCCTTTGAACTGCGCCAAGCCACTGGCAAGAAAAGTGAGACAGTAAGCCCCCCCCCCCCCATCCCCTCTCCCACCCTTTTCAACACAGTGTTATTTCAACAAAGGATGACAAGTAAAGTGTGAGATTCCTTTTTTTTTCTATTGTTCAAATATCAGACTTAAGTAAGGGAAATTGCTTATGAAATACAGATTCCCTCCCCCCCCCCACCTAGCGATGCAAGTGGAACCAAAGTGCTGCTTAACCTCCGACTGGCTGACTCTCCAACACAAGTCTCGCGCTCTCTCCCTCTGTGGGAGCATTCGCAAGCCCGCCTCCGCACCGGCTGTGAGATGCAAAGCTCCCACCTTAACGCAAAAAGCATTTCACTGTCTTTGAGAATCCAGTGTCCGTGTTATTCACAGAAGGGAGAGATGTGGAGAGGTACAGGGAACGGAGGAGGTGATAGGGTGTGTGTGTGTGTGTGTGTGTGTGTGTGTGCGTGTGCGTGTGTGTGCGTGTACTCAGCAGTTTTTGCTGACCTTAATCAGAATAAGGTCATAGTCGGAGTAAGCCATAATCGCATTGTTAGTATTCCGCATTATTGAGACACATATTCACCTTAATCACACTTCATTTTCCATCCCGAGTTTTCACCGCATTTTTCGGCATTTGTCACAGTTTGCGACGCATGCCCTGGTTGGCGGCTGTTAAACTAGCATGTGTTTACCTCAACGCCTTGACTTCGTGACACTTCTACCACTACAGATCCACTGAGTTAGGCAGGTCCGTATTTTCAGTTAGAGCCACACAGTCTTGGAACTCAGTACCAAGCGAGATAAGAGAGTGGAACACCTTAGCTGGGTTTAAATGTAAGATGAAATCATGGCTGAAATCAACCCAAGCATGTACCCATCATGCATAGACTGTTGTCTTAATGGTGTGATGTCCTGTTGTCCCAATGTTGTGGTGTTGTTGTTGTTGTTGGTGTAGTATCCTAATGTTGTGTGTTTTAATGGTATGGTATTGTGTGTTATCATTAATACTATAGTGTTAGGTTTCCCTTTTGACAGAGATGTGATCCTCTGTTTCCTCCCCGGGGACTACAGATGAAAATTAGCATATAGCTAACTCTGGTACTGCTAATGAGCTGTGCATTGTCCCCGCTAAATAAGCAAATAAATAAATACTAGTGAACCTCGCTGATTTATTCAGAACATGCCTATTACCATATTAACTAAAATATTCCCATAGCTACTGCACATTATTTGGAATATTGTCTTCAGTAGAATATGGACCTTAATCAGAATACGCTGTGCATGTAAACTTGGTCATTGAGGACAGAGGAGGATGGGAAACATGACAGCGAGATGGAGCATGGGGAGGGATGGCCGAAGGGGGATTTGAAAGCCGACGGGGCGCTCTAGCCGATGTTTGTGTGTGATTGATTGATTGAGTGGCGTTGGGATGCCATGGGTCATACATATGCAAACTGCTCATTTGTAGTGGCTGCCAGGGCCACTGTTCACCAGAGGCTCTTGAAGAGAGAAACGTGTCGCCATCTGACCATCGCGCCGACACATCACACAGTCAGATTTTAACTAGCCCCCAAAGTCACTCACAGGACGACAAACAGCTGCCACACTCAGACACATACAACCAGCGCCGGCTTACAGTGTCTGTTTTTCATTTCTTCTATAACTGGCCCTTGTCTGTCTGTCTGGAAGACATCTCAAGGTATTAAGAGGGTCAGATAAGTGTCAGAAGGGCTTTGGCGTCTGTGTGGCACAGATTGTCCCTCTTGACATTTTGGTGTGTTTTTTCCCCCGCTGCATTGTTACACACAAAGCAGATTTTCCATTTGAGTGGTTCAGTTTGTACACATGGCGGTACAGAGCAGTGTATCAGAATATCCGGCCACCTTACAGCGCACTGTATAGTTTACAGTGTTGGTTCATGCTTCACATGCAGCATCTATATGTGGCTTTATGTGTGTGTGGCTGAGACTAAGGGCGATTTCACACCTGCCGTGATTGGTTAGATTTTAACAGACAAACTGTTTCAAGTTTGTTTCCACTTTTGCTGCGGTTTGTTTGCGCAGGTATGAACACAGCAATATAGCACGCTGGTCTGCACCAACATTGGACCAAACAAGCGTACCGTGGCGTTGTTGGCTCCATTAGCCAGCTGCGCAATGCATTATGGGATGAGGAAAACAATCTACTGCTTGTAGTTTCTGCCTGTAGTTTTCCCTCATGGAAATTCTGACCAACTGTAAAGCAGTTCAGGCACTACGTTATTGCTCCCGCCCCAAACACATCAGACCAATGTCTGAAGAGAACGTTCTCACGTGGCTTATGCTGCTGTAGTTTGGTTCACTTCACCTACAGTATTGATTCGTACCAGAGAAACAACAGGTGTGAAAGGGAACAGAACCTGTTGAAAAGCGCACCCGATGTAACATTCATTTATCTGGTGCGAACCAAGGAAGTGATAAATAAGCGGACTGTCAGGTGTAAAACCGTCCTACTATTCAAGATGAATCATTTAGGTTCCTGCCATTGGTTTTACATTTTACAGCCACCACCTGCAGTTTTAGCGAGAGTGTTACCATTCAGTTTGAATTGAAGGCTAACACGCTCGGTGTCGAGGGGCACGGCCCTGAAACATCGACCGACTATGTTGCCATTCAAGGCGGGTCTGATATTTCCTTTAATTATTGATCGGTAATGAGGCCTGCAGGAATCCGGGGGCCTCATACATAAATTCCCTTTCTCCATTTTGTAGTTTGACAAATGCTGCCATGCATGTTGTAGTCATTCAGACGGAACTGTAGCAATTTGGTTAAGGGGTGACAATCAAAAAGTATCTTGGTTTTTTTCGCCCCCCATCTTTATTTTCTCTTCCACCGGAAACAAAGATGCGGTGTTGGGTAAATGGCCTTCAGTGTTCAGGCTGACTATGAAGAGGCTTTCTTGTGCTTGCCTGCCCTTCTCTTCTTCCCTCTCCTACTCTCTCTCTCTGTGTTTCTCTCTTTCTCTCTCTCTCTCTCTCTCTCTGTTTCCCTCCCTCTCTCTCTCTCTTTTTTTCTCTCTCTCTCTCTCTCTCTCTCTCTCTCTCTCTCTCTCTCTGTCTCTGTGTTTCCCTCTCGCTCTCCTGCTCTCCGATCAGAGTGCTCCAGCCGTGCTATTGGGCAGCGAGCTGTGAACAGGAGCTGTACGCTGATCCAAGTGGCAACCACCTTCATTCAGCCCCGCCTGCCCCTCCCCTTTCCCTTCACCCATACTTTATTTGATTTTATATCCATTTTTTTTTGGTCTGGTTGGGTCTGCTAAAATCTTCACTTCGTGGGCGGTATTTTAACTAAGCTTTTCAGAAGCTAGTTCAACTAAATTCATATTTGCATAGTGATCAAGAAGTTAGATCACTTTTTGTAATTGTTTTGTGTCGATAACTACAAAAGACAAAAATTGTAGGGCCATAAAAGGAAAAAATTGAAAGTTGCCCACCATCTGAGCTTAGGACTTTGAGAAAATGTTCAATTATATCATTAAAGACCTGTTGATACCTGGTCAACCTCTCCTCACCCAAGCACAGATTGCTTTAAATGAAAGCTGATGATGCTCTGAAGATTTCTTTAAAATAATGAATATGACGTTTCTGTATCCCCCCCCCTATAGCTTTGCTGTAGCTCTGTAACTTCTTCCTGTGTGAAGTCATTGGTAGTATGCAAAGCGATGATTTCAAAGTATAGCTTCCTTTAACACTGAAAAACGAATATGAAAACCTTGTGGGAATGACTCCCTGTGTGGAGGATGGACTGCTGGGTATGTCCCTTTTTTCCCGACACACAGGCCCCTTTATGTGGCTGTGTGTGAAGGGTGACCCCCCCCCCCCTCCCCTCTCCCCTCTCCCCTGCCCCCTCCAGAGGCTTCAATTCAGCCCGGGCCCTGGCCTGGCTGAGGGGGAAGTGGGAGCTCTTTTGTAGTGTGGGGATTCTTAAGGGGAGGCTGTCAAGGCTGCGACTGTGTGGGCCTTTATTTCCCCCCAGAGGAGGGGAAGGGGGCAAGAGGGAGAAGAGGAGGAGGAGGGTTGGTACCAAAGGAGGGTCTGGACACAGACGGCCTTGTTAACCAGCTCCCCGAAAGAGAGATAGGATGAGAGAGGGGGAGAATGAAAATGGATAAAAAGGCAAAGTAAAAAAGCCAAAATGAATCTAGCGAAGAAAAAAAGAAACACTTTCCCTCAGTTACGTCAGTGCAGGGGGGGGGGGGGCGTTCTAGGGCGCAGACAATAGAAGGGGGGAGGGGGGGCATGTGTTTTGGTAGGCCAAGAACTTAACCAAGCTCAACCATATTTTGAACCAATTGACTGGACCTTTTTTTTTAGGGGGCACAGTCATTTGTGTGGGGGGCGGTCCTGGCTTCTCCCTATCTGTTCCTCCCATCTATATCCCCTGCGTATACGCTTATACACTCTTGGGCTCAATAACAAGCTCTTGGCCTCCTCCTCACCCTGTACTCGCCCCCTTTCTCACCCTCCGACATTACTTAACACACATTCCATTATCTGAGAGATGGAGAGAGAGAGAGAGGGCTAAGAGAGATGTCTAGGGGTCGGGCAGCGATCATTATCCTCACCTCTTTTTGCGGCTACACTGTGAGTTATGGCCCGCCGTATAGAAAACAGACATTTAAATCATAATCAATACGGCAATATCAATGCTGAGAGAGCAAGGCTATAGGAAATCACTGGCCAAGGCTCAGGGAGGGAAACAGAGACTCTCGCTCAGTTTAGGGCTGAGATAGTGGCAAGTGTGCAGGGACCGGCTCCAAACCATTTTGGTGCCATTATAGGCGAGATTAGTGTTAGGAGCAAATTACTAAAAAAAAAACAAGTAAAAGGCTATACTAGTGATACAAAAGACATGGAAACAATGTAAATAACGGAAAAATAAAGATAGACCTAAAGATGTCCTGTGTAGTAGCTACTCATTTTCTGGAACAATGTGGACACACTGGGTCACGAGACATGGAAGCAGTTAACACATAAAGTGCATTCTTTTTTACTTGAATATGTGTTAGAAATAAATGAATTACACTTTATCAATCAAAATTATTGTGCTGCACAAGTCCAATCAAGCATACTGTTTTGAATGAACAAGCTCTGTGCTGCTGTGACTCTTGCAGCACACCCTGACATTCTGTGCCCTTGGCGATCGCCTATGTCGTCCCGTGCACACAAATGCATTATGTTGCATCATGCTCTGCACTAGCTTTTAAAAAAGGAAATGTAAAAAAAAGCCACTTTCACTGACATTCAGGTGATGCAATGGTTGTGGCTGGTATGTGTGAAAAATGTGTGGAAATGGAATGGTGCTGTGTTGGAGCGGTGATCTTCTCGGTCTGTGAACATCAGTGTCTGCTGCTCATGTATTGCTTCTGGCACAGTGGCTGAAGCTCAAACACTGCAGAGAGGGGCCGCCGTCATGCTGTATATACTATACATGAACTGACCCTCTGGTGACTAGGGGCAGATCTGTCCCTCATAGCTGTGCAGCGTACACACACACACACACACACACACACACACACACACACACACACACATACACACACACACACTTACACCTACACCTACACACACATACACATTGTTTTGCCCGGCAAGGACGATGCAAGGTGACAGGTGCGACCTGACCTGGCTGCGACACAGGCCACATTCGCCCCTGCCACTCCAGCTGAGCTCAGGATGAATCTCTGCCACAAGCAGAAAACACCAGTTCTTCAGACAGCAGAAGTGCCCCAGGCCACTGTCAAGGATGGACATCTTTGAGACCGGGTACAAAAAAAACATGTAATAATGTAATCGGTCAGGACAAATTGAGTTCTTACATGCAGCGAAATAGCACATAATCCCTGTTATTAAATGTGGGGTCAGCAATTGTGGAGAACGCTTGTTGTCAAAATCACTTTTTGTCAAAATTGGTGACCTGTACCTACCGTGTGTGAAAAAACCTGTTGTTAATACAAAGTAGGTGTTGTTAGCTATTATTAGTAGTCCCCCTTTCTTTACATACCCTGTATTGACATACCAGTTTACAGAGCATAGGCTGTGTATTAACACTGGATTTTTCTTTCAGCGCACACAGTGAGGGATTTTGACAACGGGTATTCTCCAGAATTTCTGACTCCACCTTTAACTCGCACACTTTGGTTGCCCTGAATAATAATAATAATAGTTTGTTACAAGTTGTTTCATCTTTGTTTTAAAGCGTTGAGACAAGTTCAGATCTTGTTTGTTGGCCTGACCTTTTTGCAAGTGATTCTTATGCAACCGGTTTTCTCGACAGATCTTATTAAAAACAGTTTTGGACTTGGCATACATGATTTAAGAGGGATGCTGTGTACGAACATCAGTCGTATGATTCCCTTTCTCTCCGGCGTGGTTCAACTTTAGGGCATTTCTCCCTTTTCTTGATGTGCGTATACTATTTACTTTTTCTAAACAAAACTATTTCCACTGAACCACTTGTGCTCCATACATAAAACTGTCTCGTTTTTTTTCCCAGGAGAAAAAAAAAGCATTAGGCAAACAAAGTACGACGTTGGCATTCAGCCTGAAGGTATAAGTCTGGTTTTTTGCCTCAGTTGTTGAGACTGATTCGGGGGGAAAAAACAAAACCCTTCCCACATGTAATCTACTGTACAGTTTGTTCGAGAACTCACAGCAGGGCAAGATTAATAATAACGTCACAGAGGGAAAAATGTAATCAGTGCAAATTAATTTGCATGCACTTAACTTTTAAAAGCATCACATCAACCAGAACTATTTACAGCCCAATGGTTATTTTATGTTCTGTTTGAATTAACTCGATTTGGGGCGAGCAGTAATTGTGTGTGTGTACTGCTCGTGCCAAAGTTAATTGGTCAGATCATTTTAAAAAGAGAATTTGCATAAGGGTTTTTGGATTCACGCTGCTATAAGAAATATGGATATGGGGTGTGATTACAGCTTTATAATTGAATTCTTATTGTACAGCAGCCACCTAGTGTGTATTAAAAGGAAATCTTAATAGAATGTGAGGGGTTGAGTGGCGCAGTCAAGAAGCACACAACCAACCCCGACCGAAAAAGCATTGAGCCTCAGCCCCAGAATCCCAAGGTGCTGTGTAGGCGGGAGCTGTGAACAGATAGCACACTGCACATCACGGTTCATGTCCGAAGAGCCCACGCAGTGCCGATGCGGCGCGAATCATCTGCTAGGATCTGGAAATCTATAACCCAATGCCTGCTGGTTTGAAGGCAATTTTTAGACACATAAAAACAACGTAGTGTGTTATGTGATGTTATTTAAATAGCCACTACTTCATTTTATAGCAAACAAATGTCCAAAAGTAATGCATGGGTGGTGACTAAAACACCTCCAGAGAGAACTGCTATAAACACAGCGGTCTGCAATAATAAATATTACAAAAAATATAAATAGCCATATGGATAAAAACAATT